>NC_037528.1:28701620-28722759 GCF_001531365.2 Cynara cardunculus var. scolymus | reverse complement strand
GCAATGGCCTCCTCCGCATCACACGAGTCCAATGACAACGACAGCCACGTTCAATCCACCGGCGCCGACAGCCGCACGATAGTCTTCCTCCCAATGAAGCCCAACAACCATGCCATCTAACTTCGAACCACCCTGTTCGACGACAGATTTGCTGTCATGATCGAGTTCTTCCGCAACTGCATTCTTCTACCCGCCTTGACTCTAACCGACAATGGCGTACCACTAAAGTACGTCCAACAATATTGGCAGACCTGCGAGTATGACCCTGACAGCCATGAAATAATGGGGGACATTGACGCCCCAAACGATATGATCCTCTTACTCAAGATCTCTCGGGCAAAAGTTTCTAGGGTTCTGTGCATTCCCACCCACCAAGAGCTCGGCATTGACCAATATGCCGACCAACCCACCACCTTAGATATCCTCCGATTCATCCAAATGCTAGGTTACAATCGTGACCTACGCAATGCCTCCGACTTTAAGAGGCAGTTTTTACTGCCAATGTGGAACATGTTCTTTTCCATATTGAACAGGGCACTAACCTGCAAGCTTGGGTCGATGGATCAAGGCAACATCAACATCATGACGATCATGTACGGACTTTTCTTCAACATCCCTCTTGACTACGCCTTCCTCAAATACAATAAGATTCATGTCGCGGTAGTCAAAAAATGCAAGCTCCAGGCAACCGGCAAGCCCTTAACTTCTGTTTTGTTTCCTCATTTTCTATCTCTCTTCATCGGGGATGCGATGAGGAAACATAACTTACCGGCCGAGGAACCCTTCACTCCTCTCTTCAAGATGCATGGCCATCGGCCAACACTCTCAAAGGAAGGCTACTCCATCAACCAACCAATCTCCAGAGCCATGCTCAGTGTCATCCCAGAGACATCTGAGATCCGAAGAACTTATGAACGCTCTCTGCTGTCCCATGAACCAATGGCAGCTACCCCAGAGCGAATAGAGCTGTCCCCTCAGTCAAGCGAGGGAGCACAGGAACCATCTTCATCGGATGATGAAGATGATGATGATGATGATGGCACTCCTCATGCATCCCCCGGACCTTCACAAACAAATCCCCTTCCCTATCCCCAAAGGGCAACGACCACATCTACCCCTAGCGATCAAGGCCAAAGGGGTATTGAACAAGGATGGCCCAATCCAAACCAACCCCAAACCAGCCATCCAGAGGCCATTCTTTGGGACTCTAGAGATGACTTAGTTGAGGAACCATAATATCCATCGCCCCTCTCCCAATAGAGCGGCTATGCAGACATAAGAGCCACATCACCTCATGACTCGACACTACCACCCACACACCCAGAAGCATGTGTTGCTTCTGACATTGCTGAACCCCAAGATCATTCAGAGTGATCTCCCATTTGTGCACAAAACCCCCCTTCAATACTTGATCTAGCGAAGGGGAAACACACTTACTTCTCTTACCCGGCCTCTGAAGCCGAGGAAGAAGAAGAAGAAGTTGCAACATCAGGAGATAGCTCCTTACTTGAGGGCTATCAAGGACATGATGGAAGTCCTTCATGGCCTATATTTTCACAAGGCAATGAAGGCGCCTCTGGAGCTGAGGCTCAACCTGCAGCATCCGTTGCTGCAGGTGTTACCCCCGTGGCTGATCTGGTCACAAAGGCTGAGTTCCAAGCCTTTGTTGACTCAGTTCAACGGTCCTTGGAAGACCTAAGACTCATCATCCAAGGGATTGTTGAAAACCCACCATCCATCGATATCACCACCCTTCAACAATCCCTTGCCACCCTTGCAACCCAACTCCGAGACAATACAACCCATCTCCAAATGCTGCAACAAACTGTAACCCAACACCACAACACCACCTCCTCCCTTGCCACCCAAAGAAACCAACTCCTTATTCACTTCATCGCCACCCTCACGGCCCAGGCAACTGCAGCCGATGAGACCCTAGCCTCCATCACCACTTAAATAAACACCATCTCCCAAACCCTTAACACCCTTCCCGCCACCATCATCTCCCAAATCCCTCAACCAACCCTACCTCAACCACCTTCATTAATCGATGAAACCCTTGCCTCACTCACCAACCAAATTGCCACTATCCAAACCACCCTAACCCAACTCCCAGCCACTATAATAGCCCAAATACCCCAACCACCCCCTCATCCACCTCCCTCTGCAGGCTCATCCTTCGATGAAGCCTTTTCCTCCTTCACTGCAGAGGTGAGAAATCTCATTCTCAACTTTCCCGTTCCTCCATCTACATCCACCACCACCTCCGTGCCACCACCCGCTTCATCATCAAACACGGAGTATGCCACCAAAGCCGACCTCAGGGCTCTATCCAAGGCACTTATCTCCTCTTTCAACGAGATAAGTGCTAAATTCGTTCATCGAGCGGCTCAACCCACCAAGGCTCTCTCCTAGAGCCTTGCTGACCAACAAGCATGCACCACCTCCCTGCTACAATCTATGGAGGCCGACCAAAGAAGAAAGGCTATGAAAGCCTACCTAGCCTCCCTCCGCCTCAAGAAGAAGAAAACCAGAGCTTCATGCTCGGCCAGCCGCCCACAGAAGAGGCCAAGGTATGAGGATCCAGACCAAAATGATCATGGTCTTGGTTCTCATGAGGGGGAGAACCCGGCTGCTACAACTCAGGAAGCACCATCCGCTGTACCTTCATCATCCCACCAAGAAACATAAAACCCACCATCACCAAACCAAAAAAGCCAAGCAAGGGAACCAGAGGCTCAGTCATCTAAAGATGTACATAATGTACATGTTCTCCTTACAACCACACCTGAACCCATCGTGTTGAGTTCCTCAACCGATGAAAAACCATCAACCCCGCCAATAGAAACCATCCCACCTTTCACTACCTCACCAACACCAAGCCTGCCATTAACCCTATCACCAACTCCTCGCACCAAAGAACCTTTCATCACCCTATCCAATGAACCCGAACAACTAAACATCCAACCCTCTTCACCTCAACAACCTCAAGCCCAAACACAAACCGATGAACCTGAACCACCCCAACATGAGCAAACCCAAGAAACCATCCCATCGCCAACCGATACACAACCCATAATCCAAACTCAACCCCCAACGGAACCAACCCAGGTGCAAGCGGACATTCCCTCTTTATTAAGGCACCTTCCGCATAGCTTAGTCGATGAAATAATTGAGAACATGAAGTCGCTAAGGAGACGTCCGGAGATACCACCAAGGGAACCCATTATGATGGAGAATATCCATCAGTACCTTTACCATGATCGCGATGAAAGTTTGACTCTCAATCCTCCAATTCTATCGCTAGAGTCCATGGACCTCCTACACCATAGGTTTGTTAGACAGACCATACAACCACCACAGGCTGTCTTTTCAAACGATGGGATAAGGATGGTTATGGACATAAAGATGAGGACCTTCACCAACAGAGCTATAAAATACATCGAGTACACAGTGGAGAGAGCCCATGGTCAGGTTAGCGTCTTCAATGACAATGACTTGATCAATCTCAATCCCTATGACTTGATCGACCTCTATGCGTTCAAAACTCAGTGACAAGATCAAGGCATAAGATTTGGGATGGAAAACAGAGCGATTATGAAGATAATGGAGACCCTGATGAAGCATCGAGCCAAGAGTGATTTTCAGATTGCTCTTCAGCTAGGCATCGAAAGACTCTCTTGTACTCCACCTGATGAAGACTTTCTTCGCCTGTAGGAGAAGTGATCTGTTTCGGTCTTAACTCAATCCGAGCTTGGAATTGTCTTCAAGAATGAGTTCAGGGTAAAGAAATTTTTCAGACTAACTGAAGCATTCAAGTATTCAACCGATACACTTGAGTGGTTTCAGAAAGTCATCAGAGAGAAACTGGGTAGAACTCATGTGTCAAGGGAAGAAGGGAAACAACTCATTCATGAGATATCTACAGTCATCAGCTATCGAAGACTGCTACTGTGCTTCTGGGAAATATCTCAAGGTAGATCATGAATAGAGTTTTAAAAGTTTTTGCCTTACATTGAAATGTCTTTGCTTCCAGTACTCTAAGAATTCATCATCCACTAAAAATTTGGAATTTGATGCTTTTCTTTAGATTAGTCTCTGTTCTTCAATATTGTTCATTGATTAGTTTATGTTTGTTCTTTCATTACTTAGGGGGAGATTGTTAGACCCCATAATTCATAAGTGTAAAAGTAATGAAGAACGATAAGTGATGAAGAACCAGAAGACCGATGAAGACGTTAAGGCAGAATTGACCAAGTCTGGAGAACAACCAGAGGGTCGATGAACAACCAAAGATGCAATGGAAAGAGCATCTTCATCGCCCCTCTGGTCAACAACACTTAGAGTTTTCTTTAGCAACTCAACCAGAGGCATACGATGAAGATATAAAGATAAGGTTGAATCATCATCCCATGAAAGACAGCGGATATAACTAATCGACAGCTGGATTTCAAGTTTATCTTAGTTTATAGCTTATTCATAGTTTAGATAAACTTTATCTGTTAGTAGAAGATTAGCTAAATAGTCTCACTAGATAGTTATCTTCTAATTAGCCTTCTAGTATAAATAGGTGATTAGGCCTATTGTAATCAATGTCGCTTTTACGTTTTTCATATTGAATAAAGTGAAATCATTGGCACTCAAGATTNTATGCCTATTGTAATCAATGTCGCTTTTACGTTTTTCATATTGAATAAAGTGAAATCATTGGCACTCAAGATTGTTCTTTGAATGTTCATACATTGTTCTTGAVTGKTYATCATTTTKTTCATTAAAAYACTATAATTTGGTTATTCTTAACTTGATTATTAGTGTTATTGAGAGATCTGGGATCAACAAAAGCGTTGAAGTTTGAAGTTCTTGCTTGCAGAAATTCTTGAAAGCAAAAGTCATGACAGTTTTTTGTAAGCATAAAGAAAAACATGAGAGAGTATCTCATGTATTTATAGGTAGGATGAGAGAGAAAGAGGAGAGAGGGAAAAACGACTCTTGAAAAGATGTGCAAATGATGAAAGGCGTTGCACGTCCTCATCCTGATTGGATAGAATACAAATGGGTCGTGTGTGTTAGAGGAACGTGCACCTCAACATTCATTTTAAATAAAAAGAATAATAAAGTCATAAAGAATATGACCTTTCATTACCATTTTATTTTAAAAATCACTGGATAAGAAAAGAATGTAGTGAAAAATTTGAAGTCTTTTAAAACAAAGGATCACTAAATAAGAAAGATTCAGCGATAGTTTTAAGAAAAGAATATATCTTTAGAAATAAGATATATTTTTAAAGGTTCAGTGATAGAGAGATAATCACTGAGGGATTTCACTTTGAAAACATTTTGATCATTGAGTAAGAAAAGAGTCAGTGATGGTTTTGTTTGAAGAAAAGACAAGTAGATATACCTTAGAGATATACTTACTTAAAAGGTTCAATGATAGAAAGAAACACTGAAACAATTCTTTTAAAATGTTTTGATCATTGAATATGGAAAGATTCAGTGATAGTCGAAAATAAGTTAAGTATACATACCTTAGTGAGAGAGAGATATATATATTTACGTAAGAGTTCGGTGATAGAGTAAGAACATTGAATCATTTCACTTGTGTAACATTGAGTATTGCTTAGAGCTGAAGGAATTAATCCTCAGCACTCAACATTCCAAGTTTACTGATTAAGATGTTAAATCTTGTCTCATTAAGAGGTCTTGTTAAAAGGTCAGGGAGTTGGTACTCTATGGGTATGAAATGAAGTTCAATATTACTATTCATAACATGATTTATGATAAGATGATATTTGATTTCAATATGTTTGGTCTTGGAGTGAATAACAGGGTCTTTTGCAATAGCAATAGCACTGGTGCTATCACAATAGATAAGGATCTTTGAGAGCTGAAGATCATAATCACTGGGCTAGTTTTTCATCCATAGGATTTGGGCACAACAGCTTCCAACAACAACATATTAAGCCTCAGCAGTTGATGTGGACACTGAATTTTGCTTCTTACTTGTCTAGCTCACCAACTTCCCACCTAGAAGCTGACAGCCTCCAGTGGTGCTTTTCCTATCAATCTTACAACCTGCAAAATTACTATCCGCATAACCAATTAGGTCAAAACCTGAGTCTTTGGGATACCAAAGGCCTAGAATAGGAGTTCCCTTCAGATATCTGAAGATGCATTTTACAATAATTAGATGGGACTCCTTAGGTTCAAATTGATATCGTGCACACAAACAAGTAGAGTACATAATACCTGGACGACTAGCTGTGAGATACAGCAGAGATCCATTCATTCCCCTATAAACAGTAACGTTTATAGGCTTCCCATTTGGATCCTTGTTCAACGACAGAGGAGAAGCCATTAGAGTTTTCATAGATGAGTTGTTGCTTAGATCAAATTTCTTTAGCATATCCCAGACATACTTACTTTGATTGATAAAGATACCTTTTTCTGATCGTTTGATCTAAAGACCTAGAAAGTAGGTCAGTTCTCCCATCATGCTTATCTGATATTCTCTCTTCATGCGTGCAGCGAACCGAAAACACAAAGAGGAATTAGTGGAACCAAAAATTATATTATCAACATTAATTTGGACTAGAATGATATGACCCTTGACTCTCCTAGGAAATAGGTTCTGGTCAATCTTTCCACAGAAAAATTTCTAAGAGATGAAAAATGAGGAGAGGGTATCATACCAGGCACGAGGGGCCTGTTTTAACCCATAAAGAGCTTTATCCAATCTATAAACACGATTTGGGTACTTGGGGTCAAAAAACCCTGGAGGTTGTTCATCATAAACTTTCACCTGAAGTTTTCCATTAAGAAAAATTCTCTTTACATCCATTTGAAACCTTAAAGTCTCAATGGGCAACATAGGCTAGAAAGAGTCGAATAACTTCGAGTCTAGCCACTTGTATCAAGGTTTCATCATAGTCGTTCCTTTTATCTTGCTTGTATCCCTGAACAACAGGACGAGCCTTGTTTAGGGTTACAATCCTTGTTCATCTAACTTATTGCGATAAACCCACTTGGTGTCTATCACAGTTTTGTCATATGGATGTGGGACAAGGTACCAGGCTTGGTTCCTATCAAACTCAATGAGTTCCTCTTGCATAACAATGATGCAACTAGGGTCAGTGATAGCCTCATTGATCTTCTTAGGCTCAACTAAATAAAGAAAGTTAACAAAGAGACAAATATTACGTAGATCATGTTATGTATGAATACCTGCACTTGGATTACCAAGAATTTGAGGGATTGGATGGTCTTTTGTCCATCGTTGAGCTCGTAGGGGATTAGTTTCTGAGATTGGAAGCTCAGGCATAGTAGATAAGGCATCAGCAACAGATTCTTCAGCCACAGGTTGGATTGCAAAACGAGCCTCAATAAGCAATTCAGCAACTGATAGATGTTCAGAAATTAAAGGAGTTTCATCGACTGAAAGTCCAGTGTTTGAAATAGAAGGTGGTAAGTGACCAATAGGAACGACAGCAATCCCTGAATAAGATTCAACTTTGTTATTTGTCACATCTGGATTGATAAATGGATCATCGTTAGCTTATGAAGGGTCAGTGCTTAGTTGATTGCTGAAGGAAGCTTCAGGTTGTCCATAGTGAGATAGTTATCTAACTCTTCAACATTTTCAAATATGGGTTTAGAGTTAGCTGATTGAGATTCATCAAAGGTGACATGGATAGATTCTTCTATTATCTGTCGTCTTTTTGTTGAATACTCTGAAAGGCTTTGGATAATGAAGAATATCCAAGAAAAAATATTTCATCAACTTTCCAAGTTGGTCTCTATTGTTAAATGTAACAAGTACAACCAAATATGTGAAGAAAGCTAAGAGAAGGTTTTCTCGTATGGAATAGTTCATAAGTTGTCTTCTTGAATCTCTTGACGATCAAAGACCAATTCTGAGTAAAATAAGCAGTGCTCACAACTTCAACCTGAATTAAGTAGGGAGGCGAGATTCACTGAGAATTGATCGAGCAGCCTTAATGATTGTTCGATTTCTTATTTAACCGATCCTGTTCTGTTGTGGAGTTCTCACAACTGAGAAGTTGTGTGAGATTCTCTTATTCACAATGAAGTCATCAATGGTACAGTTTTTGAATTTAGTACCATGATCACTCCTGATAGACCGTACTCTAATTTAGTTCAGTACTTCTATGCGCTTGACGAACGAAATGATTTCTTCAGGTGCATCACTCTTAGATCTAAGAAAGAAGATCCAAGTGTACCTAGAATACTCATCAACAATGACAAGTGTATATTTCTTTTTAGTTATAGATTACACGTTGACTGGACCAAATAAATCCATGTGCAAAAGCTGAAGAAGAGAAGTCACTGAAGGGACTTGCTTGGATTTGAAGCTAGCCTTTGTCTGCTTTTACTTTTTTTCATGTTGAGCAAAATGATTCCTTTGCAAAGGAGTGCTGAGAAAGGCCAATGACAAGATCCTTTTGAGACAACTCATTCAACATCTTGAAGTTGAGATGAGAGTCGTTTGTGCCATAGCCAGTTGATATCTGAAGAGTCTTTAGAGAGAAAACAACTATTCTCTGTGAAGGGAGAATTCTTGTTGATGACATACATATTCTCTAGATGAGAACCTGTAAGAGAAAGCTTGTCATCTTTATCAATAACATAACATGAATTCTTAAGAAATTTCACTATGAAATCTTTATCACACAGATGATTGATGCTAAAAGGATTGTGTTTTAGTCCTTCAACATATGCAACACGTTTGAAAGTGGTTGCACTATTGGTTAATATACCAAAACCCTTGGTATATCCTTTTTCGTTTCCTCCAAAGGTCATGGAAGGGCCTTTTTCATCCTTGTAGTCAGTGAGCAGGGATTAGTTTCTAGTCATATGTCTTGAGCATCCACTATCAAGATAGAAAATGCCTTTGACTTCCTGCATAAGAAAGCAAATTAAAATTTCTTTGGTACCCATTTCTTAATAGGCTCAGCGGAGTTAGAGGCGACATCCACTAACGCTGAAGACTCAACGACAGCAGGTTTCTTTACTCAGCCTAAGGAAGAGGCTTCAATAGGCTTCTTCACCTTAGTTGTTTTCACATCTTTGGTGGCAGATTTCATCTAGGTTGAATTTTTAGCCTTAGCTACTTTTTTTACCTTAGCTGGCGGAGCAGATTTGGTAGTTGAAGGACACTTGCTGGCAATATGTGAAGTTTCACCACAGTGTCTATACTTCCTATAGCTGAAAACAACATTAGGGCCAGAAGGATCCGAGAGAATAGAAGAGGGACAAACTCCAAGGATTCCTTTCTCATTTGTTCGAGGAGGAACAACTGAGGGTTTGGATGCCTTGGGTGATAGATTCACTTCCAACTTTGGCTTTGGTTTCTGAGAGGCTTCAAATACCTTGGTCCCTGAGGAAGAAGGTTTACAAGCTGAAGGTTTAGATCTGGGTCTATTTGACTTGTTAGCCTTCTTGGGAATAGGAGCGATGACAATGGATTTACATTTGTCTTTACATCCTGAACTCGAGGGAGGTCCTTCATGATGAGTTTTAGTGGAAGAGTACTGAGAAAAAGAGGTGTTAGAAATGGAAGAGACAAAAGTACCAAACTTAAGCATGGACTTGTTAGTGACACTTTCTTCTTGATCAAAGGAAAATCCTAGACCACTCTTTATCTTGGCAAGGATCTGAGCATTGATGATCTCAGAGACCTTGATGGAGGCTTTGCACCACCCTTCCATGGTATCCTTCTCAGCCTTGAGTTCATCAATATCTTGCTTATGTTCAATGATAGCCTGCTCTCATTCGATGCTTTTCGTTTGGTTTACAATGACCTGATCCTTAAGATTTTCTTCAATCTTATTCAGCTCTTTGATCTTAGAATGACATTTCTCTAATCGTTTTTGAGGATCAAGATTAAGCTTTTAACCTTTGGTTTGACATTCAGGGCATTGTAAAGATCAACCGTCAACGTATCTAGTGCAAATAGACTATCAGAGGTAGAAGAAGAGGGTTTATTCAAGGAACATACCTGAGTAGGAGTAGATGACGAGGGATCACTGGAGAATGATGTCTCTAATGGTTCATCTTTGACATACTTGGCCATTACACATAGATAGGTCGTATCTGTCACGCCCCGCTAAAGCGGAAACACGGGATGCTAACAGGCAAGCGAGTCTTAGAAACAGTTATAAATAACACTATTTCAAATTATTCAAAGATAAAACGGTTCATCGACATAACAGGGAAATCGAAATTTACAAAACGTTCACAAATACTTCAATTTCTTGACTTAATCGATCTTGGCCCAAGTATGCTCCCAAAAATCCAAACAACTTACTTAGAACCTGAAAAGCATGGAATAAAAACAAGGTCAAATACAAGGAGTTGGTGAGTTCACGGGTTTTCACATGCATAAAACATTTCAATGCATAAACCAAGTAATAGCAAACTTATGCGAATTCTTTGCACTTAATAAATGTAAATCTATCACGATGAAAACTTGAGGCGCTACTGAGCTTTACCTGACCAATATGCCCCATTAATTCTCGAACAACCAGAAGTAGCCCATTCACTACTTAGGTCCCACAGTTCGATAAAGTACTAATTCAGCGGTGGTCCAAATTCCACATGATTAGACTAGAAAAATGTAGGTAATTGTGCACCCCTTTCTGGGTGGGACTGTCAACACAATAGCGGCTATCCACAATACCACGGCCCGAATGTACCCGAGTGAACAAGTAGCGTGTATGGACGGGGACTTTTATTTGGAAACATATACTCCCAAGCATATCAATTTAGCATTTATTCTAAGTGCAATATCAGTTAACAAAACAAAAGCCGATATTTAATTATTTATTAAAAAGAACCTTCTAAAATCCAAACAATGACATCATTAAATGTCATCCCAAAACAAATGATGGCAGCCGCCAACTATCAGAATCAAGAGATTTTGAGTGAGTTTAACACTCTTTTCAAGAATAATCTACAACCTTGAGTCACACGCCTCCCTAAAACCTGTTGAATGCCCAAGAACGGCAGCAATGGTGGGGAGGGTCTTGAGCTTAACATTTTCAAGAACTTAGATTTTAACACAAAATCAACATCGCTAAATAAATTCCAGAAAAGGACACAAAACAAATAAGAATTTTGATTCCAGCAAGCTAACATGACGGAAAATCCTATTTAAAGATGCATGCAAGATTCAATCATCCAWGRATATGATCGGACCTCACATGCAAGAACTCTCTTCTTCTTTCTTAGGGACTAAAGAATCTTGGGTCACAGATTATCATCCCAACGAAGACACATGCAGGTCTTTGATGAATAATCTCTCCTCTTTAAATYCCATAAATCTTACTCAAAGAATCGAGTAGGGAAAAAGGATAATGAGTTTCGAACAACTAAAGAGAATAAACAGCTTTTTAAAACATACCTTTTCTTGGTCGAATGATACGAACAAATCTCAAGAATAGCAGAAATCTTTGAGCTTTGCAAGGAGATGGAATTGGTTGGAAGGTGATGAATGATAGAGTGAGAGAAACGAATTGGCTGGAAATTTTGAAGAATGAAGAATTTTCAAAAGAGAAGGGGGTATTTATATGGGGCTTCAAGAGAAGAAATGGGCTGACTCTAAAGGCCCAAGCCCAAGAAGGCTTTTATTTACTAAATATAAGGCCCCAATAAATACAACAAACAAAACAATTTTTAACAAAAGATTTTAAAACTCCACCCTTTCAAAATAATAATAGGCAACCAAATATAAAAGATTGGAACTTTGGAAATTTGAATTTTAAGAAGAACGAAACGAAAATATCAGCTTTATTTTTATGTGAAATATTTCAAGACTATTTGGCATTGCACGAACTAACTTGGTTAGCTACCCGCCGAAACGTGACCTAACAAACTAATCTTGGAAGATGATCATGATGATCACAGATCATTGAAGATAAATCCTAGAAAGACTTAGTTTCCAATAAAGGTCCTAAAATGAGGTACTAACCTGAATTTCCAGAATGCAGAATTGTCACAGTATCTTCCTCATCAGAGGATGATTTTTTAGACAAATTAGCCCAGTCACGCTCTTCAATGGCAAGACCTTTGCCTTTACGCTGAAGATTCTTCATCTTCTTGAACTTCTCCTTCAGCTTCAGGTATTTATTATCTTTAGATCTGAACAAGGATAGGGGCTTAGAAGATGGCATCACAGTCTTCTTGGACATGCATTCACTAGCAAAATGACATTTGCGTTGTCAGTTGTAGCAGATCACTGAACCCTTATCAATAGGATTTGACTTTGGATTTTCAGTAAGAGTCAGCGAGGGAGATGTATGGTAATTACTTTTTCTGGTGAACCTCGTAAAGGAGTTTAGTAAGAAGCACCAGTGACTCATCAAACTCTAAAAGATCAGCGACTGATAAGCCCTCAGAGTTAGAAGGATCTAACTCAGTGATAGATATAGAAGAAATAGAAGGGTCACTTGAAGGGATATCAGAGATCAAAGCTAATGGAGAGCTTTTCATTTCCCTATAGTCTTTAAGAAGATTCTTCTTCAAGTGACGGGATTGCTTAAGATTAAGCAATATCCCATAAAGGGTACTAAGAGAGTGGGAGAACACATCCTTGGACAGCTTGATACACATGGTATAATTATCCCATGATTATGGAAAACATTGTAGGAACTTTATCAACATCTCTAAGTTGGAATATTCTCTTCCAATTGTCCTCAAATCAATAAGAAGACAATTAAAACATTGATGTACTTCAGACGAAGTTTTAGTCTTTCCACAGAGAAAGCTTTCATGTTGTTCTACTAGATTTATCTTCCTCGATTCTTGTACTTCAGAAGTACCTTCATATTGAACATATAAAGTGTCCTACATAGTTTTCGAGGTTTTGAGCTTCATCACTGAGTGATATACCTCGTCAGGATGATCCATGGCTACTATAAACCTTGCGCGATTGTTTATAGCCACCTTCTACTTGTCTTCATCACTCTATCGATGAGGGAGCTTTGGAATCTGCTGTTCAAGAATAGCGGCAGTCGTAGCAGTTGCAGGAACTGCTAGAAAGAGAAAGGATGGAACATAAGGTCCATTCTCTATATAGTATGGGATCTCAAGATTCACACTTTTCAAGAAAAAAGACACCTAATTCTTCCCAAAAAGACAAAACAGTATTCGCTGAATAATGGGATCTCGAAAATAGGTATGGGTTTGTCTTTTGTGTGGGGGAGGACAAGATAAAAACAATCATGCTTGGTAAGTTTGATTTGATCGATGAATACCGGGATGACGCTGAAAGGTCTATTCAGTATTCACTGAAACTTGTGCAGACTTCACACATATGTAGATGAGCTTGTAATCACTAAATGCCATTTTGGATCATGAACTTGCGGGGTCGGGTCTTTAATCTTCAGCTCATGTCTTCAACATTGCTGAAGGGTCTGTGGTGTGAGTTTTGTCTTCTTGATGTATAACAGTCTCTGAAGAAATTACAATACATGTTCAGCGATCACTGAACAGACTCAGTGATGATCACTAAAAATGAATAACAGAAATACTATACTTCGTAAGGTAAAAGGGATCATCATCAAATCAATGAGAGAGAGGATCAACATTGTGAATCTATAAAGAATGGTCTGTATGTTCCTATGACCTGGATTCCAAGGGTTCCTGCTATTACAACCACTGCTGAGGTTCCAGTCGTTCGAACTCATAATGCTAGATGAGATTGGGACGATGAAGATAAGGGAAAAATTAAGCTTAATCAAAAGACCAAAAAGCTATTGATTATGGCACTTTCGAACGAAATTTTTCTGTCCCTGGATGCCTGTGATTCTGCCAAGGATTTATGGGACCAATTGGCCAACCAACTTGAAGAAGGAATAAATATGAGAAAGAATCATCACGCCCAATGCTTGAATGAATACAACATTCAAGATCTTCCTGGTGTGTCATTGGAACAAAATTATCATCGGTTCAACACATTGATCAACAAATGCAGAAAATGTGATGTTGTGAGAACCCATGAAGAGAACAACATGTTGTTCTTGAAGCGGTTGGATGAAGAATGGGCCAATCTTTTTATGTCTCTCCGGTCCAATCAAGTTCTAGAGCAGTGGACACTGCACGCCGTGTATGGGACTCTGCAAGTGCAGGAGAAGGAGGTACAAAAGAAGAAGGTCACTCTGGGTGGTCCTCTTGTTAGTCTTTGATTATAAAGAGGTCGGATCTGCTAGGCCATCCAGAAAGAGGAGAACCAGAGAAGAGAAGTGGAGAGGAAAGAATCCACTAGTGATAGAGAGTGAGGAGGAAAACAGAGCATCCAGCTCTGATGATGATCATGATATTAGTGCTTTCGCACAATCCTTGGCTCTCATCACGAAGGAATTCAACAAGAAATTCGGGAAGAGGACGTTTGAAAGAAGGGGTAGAGATAACAAAAACGAGAGGTACAAGAATCAGGCATTCGAGCCCAAGAGTGCTCCTCAACAAATTATGAAGAAAGAGGAAGAGCTGCCAGAGATGAAGCAGAGCGACAAGTGTTATCGTTATGGCATACTCGGTCATTTCTCCAAATAATGCAAGAGTCCTCTAGTCAAACACGGTATGTACTACAAAAATAAGTACAAGTACAAGAGGCCACAGAGGACCCTCATGGCTGAACAAAAGAATTGGGTCTCTGACTCAACCTCTAATGATGAATCCTAGGCTCACTTCTACGGAATGGTTTTTTATAATAATGATGATGCAGAAGCATCTAGCTCTGGCTCTGACTTTCAGAAATAGCATTGCACATATGGTAGCTTGATTCTGGATGCTCAAGGCACATGACTGGTAACAAAGAGTTGCTTTCCTCTTTCAAAGACAAATCTGGAGGAAGTGTAACCTTTGGTGACAACAAGCAAGAGCAAATCAAGGGTTATGGGGTTCTCAACGAAGGTAAGGTTTCTATCTCTAAAGTTTCTTATGTTTCTAGGCTGAGGCACAATCTGCTCAGCATAAGTCAACTTTGTGATTTTGGCTACAATGTCAACTTCCAAAGGAAGTCTTGTTCATTGTTATCAGAATCGGGTCAAGAGATGCGCTTAGAGCCAATTGTAAAAGTAATCTTTATCTCATGAATTTCTCACCTAGAGATGGTACATAAACATTTTGTCTTATATCTCATAAAAGTGAAGAAGCCTGGCTCTGGCATCACAAGTTGTCTCACCTCAAATTTTCAAATCTTGAGAAACTTGTCAAAAACAATTTGGTTGTCAGACTACCATTGGTAAAGTTAGAAAAAAGATCATCTTCGTCCTGCATGTGGGATGAGTAAACTTAAATGAGCCTCTCACAAGGCAAAGACTGATGTTTCATGTGTCAGACCTCTTCATATGCTTCATGTGGAACTTTGTGGTCCTATCTCTGTACAAAGCATGTTTTGCAAGAAATATATCCTTGTACTATTCGATGAGTTCTCACGAGATACTTGGATTAAGTTTGTAAGGCAGAAATCAGATGTGTCAGAGCTATTGATAAAGTTGATGACCAAAATTCAAGTTCTTCTACAGAGCAGAATTCAAAAGCTGAGGAGTGACAATGGTACGTAGTCCATTAGTTCAAAAATTGATGAGTACCTTGCCAAAGAGGGAATTTCCCAGAACTTCTCGGTTGCAAGAACACCACAACAGAATGGTGTTGTGGAAAATAAAAACATAACCTTAGTTAAAGATGCATGAATAATGCTGGCAACCTCTGGTCTTCCAACCCATTTTTGGGCAGAAGCTACCTCGACCACATGCTTTACACAAAATAGATCTATTGTGGTAAAGAGACATCTGAAAACTCCTTATGAACTTATCAACCAGAGAAACCTAACATTAAATCTTTGCATATCTTTGGTTGTAGGTGCTTCATCCTCAATGACTGTGAGCATCTTGGAAAATTTGACAATAAGGCAGACGAAGGCAAATTCCTTGGATATTATGTGAATTCCAAAGCTTACAGAGTCTTCAACCTCAAAACCAAGACGGTCATGGAGAGCAACAACTTCTCGTTCCACAATAAAGAACTGATGATTTCAGAGTACTACAACTCTAAACTCAAGCTAAACCAAGTGACATCTAATTCTCTATAGAAGTCAAGAGAATTGGAACTCGAGCAACTATTCTGGGACTTCTTTGATGATAATGTCAAATCTAGGTGTGCAACCAGAGGTGCCTCTGCATGCGTTCAAGAAGAGCCACAACCTTTAGGTACATCTATCTCTGGCTCTTCTAATGCCTCTACTCCCACTTGTGATCTTGCAGATCCAGAACCATGGTCTCATAGCTCTGCATCAGAGCCCAGTCCCTCAAAGCCAGAGAATACCATCTTTGTATCTGAACCTGGTCCCTCTGTATCACTATCCGAGGGGAAGCAAGCAGAGCCATCATCACCCATAAGGTATGGACTCTTGTTCCTTTACCAAAAGATAAACTTGATATTGGCACTAAATGGGTTTTTAGGAACAAAAAGGATGAGGATGGTATTGTTATAAGAAATAAGGCCGGGTTAGTTGCCAAAGACTACTACCAAGAAAAAGGCATAAACTATGATGAGACCTTTGCACCAGTAACAAGGCAAGAAGCTATACACTTATTCTTGGCCTTCTCTGCACATAAAGGATTCTGAGTCTATCAAATGGACGTTAAGTCAACCTTTCTAAATGGTAAGCTGAAAGAGGAAGTTTACATGTAGCAACTTCCTGGGTTCGAGAGCTCCACACATCCATAGTACGTCTATTATCTAGACAAAGCTCTGTATGAGCTCAAGCAAGCACCCAGAGCCTGGTACGAACAACTCTCTTCCTTTCTAATATCCAATGGTTTCGAGAATGGTATAATCGACACAAACTTGTTCATTAAGAGGTATAAAGGTGAGATGCTCGTAGTGCAAATTTACGTGGATGACATTATATTCAGTTCCACGAACCAGAGCTACTATGACAAGTTCTCTATGTTGATGATGAGTGAGTTTGAAATGAGCATGATGGGAGTATTAACATTCTTCCTTGATCTCCAAGTAAAACAAACAGAGAAAGGTATCTTCATTAATCAAGCAAAATATGTCCCTGGCATCTTGAAGAAGTACCAACTTCATAATTCATCAACAATGAGGACACCAATTGCCACGGATACCAAGCTTGACACAGATTCATCTGGAAAACCGGTGGATGTCAAGATTATCATGGAATGATTGGGTCACTTCTTTATCTCACGGATAGTAGACCAGATATCATGTACGTCAAGTGCTTGTGTGCTAGATTCCAAGCTAATCCTAAGGAATATCATCTTAAGCATTATGGCTTTGATTTAATAGCCTATACAGATTCTGACCATGCATATGTAGTGTTAGGACTGAAAATCAATATTAAATTGTATTCGTCTTGAAAGTTAAATATTGTCTATAATTGTAAAAGTCATCGTGTTTGACTTTTATTAGGCAAGTTTGACTTTGACTATGTTTAGTAGTTTGACCATATAAATAGGAGTTTGTCTTGTAATTGTTAGTAGTGAATGAGCTCATTTATAAAATTCTATACGTATTAGTAAAGTTGACCAAGTTGACAAATCCTCTCAACTCTCCTCTCAAGTTCTTGATTGTGAATCTTAGATCTGCCATGGATTTATTGAAGATTATTGTAGATTGATCAGAGTGGGACACACAATTGGTATCAAAGCAGAATTTGCTCGAAATCAGGAGAAGAAATC
Organism: Cynara cardunculus var. scolymus; assembly: GCF_001531365.2. Taxonomy (NCBI): domain Eukaryota; kingdom Viridiplantae; phylum Streptophyta; class Magnoliopsida; order Asterales; family Asteraceae; genus Cynara; species Cynara cardunculus. The sequence continues at coordinate 28,705,033 of NC_037528.1, read as the reverse complement.
ACGGTTTTTCGAAGATTTTTTTGCTGAATTTTTCTGTATTCTTCTTAATATTCATCTTGTTCTTATTTTTTTTTAGATTTTGATCCAAATTTTTTAAAAAAAATTTGTGTTTTGTGTTCAATTTTTGCATAATCTCATTGTGAATCTTTGTTATACACAAAAATTTACCATTTGATCATTGTTTTTCATGTTTTTGGTAAAAAATTTGTGATTTTAAATTTTTTGTGTTCTTAATTTTTTTTTAAATTTCAGTGTTTTTGATCTATTTTTTTTAAATCGTTACTGTTTTTGTGTTTTTGATATGTTTTGATCTGTTTCTAAATTTTGGGTTCATTAAATTTGTGTTAAATCGCTCAAGGCCCATAAGTCCATTTTTGGTCATCTTCTTTGAACACTGTTGCTCAATCTTGTTCATCTGATTTAGAAAATTGTTCTACTAACCTTACCCGGATTCTAAATCGCTCAGAAGTCTCAAGCGGTTAAGGGGTAAATCGTTGAAAGCTTGATCGATTTAGGGTTTAAATCGCTGACCTCTTGAGTGATTTAGTGAGTTACTCGGACAGCAGCTTTGATCGATTCTGTTACAGCTTACATCTGATTTAAGCTAAATCGCACGCAAAGGAGACCAGACATCCGGTTTATTAAATCGCTTACAGGTAAGTTTCACACATCAATCGGTTTAGAACAGTGGTGACCGGACTTTTGACCGGATTGAGAATCTTCATGAGCGATTTAGGTTTACTCTTGAGCGGACATTCGACAGAATTCGATCATTTGGTGACCGTATACTTGATCGATTTAAGTTTGTCTTGAGCTATTTAGGAATCTGTGAGCGATTGATTGAGCGGATACATGAGCGATTTAGGTTACATCGCWCAACTCTTGAGCGGACATTTGACCGGATTAGAATCAAGCTGTGAACGGATTAAAATCAAGCTGTAAACGGACGATTTCAAGGTAATTCATTCATTTCCTTAGCCAAATTCAAGGTTTTTGTCCGAATTCATAAATCGTTCAGACTCACTATCCGATTTCTTCTTCTTCGTTCAAGTTCTTCACCTGTTTTTGATCTAACTTGCCTAAATCGTTCAACTGGTTTTTGACCAGAGTAGGTCACAGTGAGCAGATTTGTCCAAATCGTTTAACTGGTTTTTGACCAGATTTCTTTTAATCAAACAAAGCTTAGTCAGATTTGCTTGGTAATTGATCACAGTGTGTATATCGTTCACTGGTTCTTAAAAGATTCAACAAAATTGTTGATTGGGTTGTTTGGATTTCTTAAATTGTACAGGTCATTCATGTGTTTTTCATTGTGTTCAGCCCAAACCTTATGTCTGAATTTCAGACAAATCGTCCATAGACTTGAGTTGATTTGGTCTGATTCTTGCTATTTCATTAAGGATTTGAGCATTGCTTGAACAAATACAGATATCGCACATTTAATTGTTGTGGGAAAGTTTCTCAATCTGATTTACCAGGTGGACAAACTCAGTCAACAGTGGAGAAGAAGGTGTGTGCTGTTCTTCAAACATGCTTACTGTCATAAGACACTAATGCCCAGATCTCACAGGTTTAAGCAGGTTGATCGTATTTGGACTAACAATCTGTTTAATGATGCAGTAAACTGTTAAGCTGTGTGTTTTGAGCGAACTTGATAATATTCAAAGACTGTTGTTTGATCACTTTATCAGATTTGAGCGGACTGTTGTTTTGAGCTGCTGTTTCTTTAAGGATTTGAGGTTGTAAGTTTCTCATGGCCTGAACTTGATGTGTTTACATTCTGTATGAACAGCAAGTTTAGGTAATTTTGAGCTTCAAAGATGGTTAAGCTTGTGCAGTTTAGACTGGTTCTTAAACATTTTAGAGCCTCTTTGTGAGGGTTTTACACTGATTTGAAGCTAATTTGAATTAGTTTTTGTTTGACTTAAACTGTATTTGACTTGGTTGTTTTGGACAGATTAGCGCATAGAATCTGTTTACAAGCTTATCCATTTTCAAGTTTGTTGTCATTCAGGACAAAGCACAATCAGAAATTGCTAGAGGAAGCTGCACAGATACATATTATTGGTTGTGAATCAAGGATTGTAACAACACTTACACACTACCATTTGATTTGACTAAGAATTTCATTTGGGGTAATCATATTAAGGGATTTTGTTGCGGTTTTAATTAGTTTGTAATTGAGTCATATATTCTTGAACTGCTTTGTGGTTTTGGTCTTTGAGTTTTAATTTTTGTTTAAATTTTAATTTTGGATCATTTCATTCGTCTGTTTTAGTTCTTGTGTTTTTAACTGGTTGAGAAAGTTTTGAACTATTTTCTGTCGCGTAAATTGTTTTTCATCAGTTTAAACTGTCTTTGACTGTTTTTAATAGTTTTTAACTGTTTTCAACAGTTTTGACTGTTATTACTGATTTTTGACAGTTTTTCGCCGATTTTCTGTATTCTCTTCAGTTTTTGTGTTTTTCTGTTTGATTTCTTTTACTGATTTCACTGCATATATCCTTTAACTGATCAATTTTTTTTAAATGGCAGATATCATAAAGGAGATGAGAGCTAAGATTGCTGAGCTGAAAAAGAGTATTGTGAACTATAAAGAGAAATACGTAAATATGTATACTATGAATTATGCTAATGAGCAATATATCAAATATGTAAAGAAATATCATAAAGAAGAATTAGAAAGAGTTGAGAATGATTCCAAATATCAGATTAATAAACTTGAAAAATCCTTGGATGAAGTCAGAATAGAATGTGACAAAGAGATAAAAACATGGAGTAAGTCTAATAAAGATTTGTCCAATAAACTCCAAAAAGTTCAAAATGAACTAACTGCTGAGAGGAACTCTCCAAGGAATAATACAGAGACAAAGGACTTTACTGAGAAAATTCATAAACAAGAGAATGATTTGATTGAGTTAAGGAAATTATTGGAAATAGAAAAGGAAAAGGTTTTAAATGCTGAAAGTCTGAAACACCCCAAATCCACACATTGCATATAACATATATTTCATATATAGAATACATGTTTTCCCCACATAGGTCTTTCATACAAGAGTCTATAATATAAAATACACAGCCCAAAAATTCCAAAAGTTAATGCTCTTGCATCCTAGCATCTACGCTTCCAAAACAGCTAAGCATGTAGGGAAGTAATTTACATAATACATTTTCCCTTATCATTACCTGCACACATAATTTTGAAAACACAAAAATGAGGGTTAGACATGAATGTCTAGTGAGGTTCCTTTTTATGTAATGTAGGATGAAGATCATCAAAACGTTTATTTCAAATCATTCATCTTATGAAGTAAAATTAAAAACATACTGCCTCGATTCATCGGACCTCTGGTTTCAAACAACACTTAGAAAATATTTCGACAACCAGGACCAGAGCCCCTCTGGTCTCTCTT
>NC_037528.1:28687843-28694362 GCF_001531365.2 Cynara cardunculus var. scolymus | reverse complement strand
TTTATCTTTTTGAGCCTAAACAGAAGCATACGTTGCTTTATTCTTCTACACTACACAGATTTAGCATTTTATATGTTAATTTGCCAAAACATTCATAGATATGCTATTATTTAGCTATCAATGATTGAATGGAAGACGTGGTGAGATGAGCATCAAAAAGTCTCATATATACAGTACATTCGTTGTACTGAGTATATCTGTTATATATTCACAGGCCAATCTTTTTATAAGATTGAAAACAATTTCATTCGTTGAAATTGGATGTTACCTTCCCATTCCCTTAATCTGAAAAGATTAAATAAGTGGATTTGCAAAGATCTACTTACAGTTTCTTGAATTGACGGTTTACGCGAAAGATTTCATTCATCTTATGTATGATGGAATGATTCTCATTTCATCATAAGGGGGAGTATGTTATAATGAATGAAATATTCATTTCCAAACTTTTTAAAGGGAATCTGATGCAAAGATCAAGGGGGAGTAACTTCGAAATTGGCAAAAGACTCAAAAGAAGCGCGACTGGAGATACTTACAGAAAGATTATTCGTGTGCTACAACGACTGAGAGATGTTGAATGTGAAGATCATCTTTACAACAGTTTACTGAAGATTTGTTGTCTGATGATTCTTTGTAGATCATATCTTGTACATTGTTTTGGTTGATACTGTTCTACATTGTCAAAAGAGAAGATCACTGCGGTTCTACATTCGAGGGGGTGAATGCTAGAAGATCTTTCTCAACAGTTGATTGCTTGAAGATTTCAAGTTGAAGAATTCTTTTGAAGATGACATAATGTGCTTAAAGTTTCAAAGTTCAAACAGGACTCAAAGTGCATAATTTCTTTCAAGTCTGAATACAAAGGGGGAGAATGTTAAGACTGAAAATCAGTATTAAATTTTATTCGTCTTGAAAGTTAAATATTGTCTATAATTGTAAAAGTCATCGTGTTTGACTTTTATTAGGCTTGTTTGACTTTGACTATGTTTAGTAGTTTGACCATATAAATAGGAGTTTGTCTTGTAATTGTTAGTAGTGAATGAGCTCATTTGTAAAATTCTATACGTATTAGTAAAGTTGACCAAGTTGACAAATCCTCTCAACTTTCCTCTCAAGTTCTTGATTGTGAATCTTAGATATGCCATGGATTTATTGAAGATTATTGTAGATTGATCAGAGTGGGACACACATGTAGGCTCTATAGAAAGAACACATCTGGGACATGTCAACTACTTGGAAACAAGTTGGTGAGTTGGACATCCAAAAAGCAAAACTGCATGTCAACATCCACTACATAAGTAAAGTACATAATCGCAACAAGTTGCTGCTCCCAAGTCATATGGATGAAGACTCAACTCAAAGACTATGGTATTTAGTTTGATAAGATCCCTATTCTGTGTGACATAGAGAGTGCAATAGCCATCACTGTAAACCTTGTGCAGCATTCTAAGACCAAGTACATTGATATTCACTACCACTTCATCAAAGACCATGTGGAAAAATATACGATTGAGATGCTCTTTGTTTCTATGGATTTCCAGCTTGCTGATATATTCACTAAAGCTCTTGATGAAAAAAGATTCAATTTCTTGATTAACAAGTTGGGTGTGCGGATGTATGCGGTAACCTGTAACTTTAGGCCACGCAGCATCCCCCCACAGGTTCTATCAAGAAAACCTTTCCATAACCAAAGTTTGGGTTATTAATGCACTCAAATGCGTTGATTTTTTCCTATTTAAAAGATTTAAAAACCCTATTTCTCCTTTACACTTTCAATGATCTCAAATACTCTCTGCTGATTTGAAGAACTGATTATTTCAAGAACTTCATCTTCTCCAAAGTAAGAACCTGCAACTCTCAACCCTAAACCATCTTCTACTCCCACTCTATTTTTCTTTTGAACAATCTCGACTCAATCAGAATCAAACAACTCCCAAACCAAAACCTCAACCCTAAGACTGAGTGAAGGGACGAACCTCCATGTAATACATCTACCCTTCAAACCAAACAATCATGCCTAAACCTCACCCTGACCAACTACGACACATGATTCCATCCTGTAGTGTACATTCTCAAACACCATTTTCTGAACCCAACCCTAACCAACGTAGATGAGGGGGTTCTAGAAATAATCCTTCAAGAATTTTGGCAATCATATGAATTCTTAGAGCTCGAAAGAGGGATCGTTGGTGAGTTCTATGTCCCAGATATTCAATAGTACTGTTAATTGAGAACTTCTAGGTCACTGTTCTCCTTTGTTCTTCATATACCCGCTAAAAATGACCTAGGGCTTCCTGAGTACGCCCCTTTACCAACCAGTGAAAAAATCATGTGATTTGTTAGGTTCCTTGGTTACAATAAACAGATAAACTACCAATCTCAGTTTGGGCACCAATTTATGCCACCAATGTGGAATGTTCTGTTCACTTTGATCAATAGAGCCCTAACTGGTAAGATTAGGAGCATGGACATGTGTAGCACCAACATGCTCCAACTGATATACGAACTCTACTTCGACTTTCCTTTGGACTACTCACTAATCCTCTACATTAAATTTGGATCGATGTTGCCAAGAAAAATCTAGAAGAGTCTAAGGGAAAAGATCTGCATGCGTTGTTGTTTCCCAAATTCCTAAGCCTGCTCCTCAGGTCGGGTCTCATTGAAAGCAAGATCCCTTGCACTTCAGGCCCAATGGCACCTGTGCATGTACTATCCACGTACCGTCCTACAATGAACAAGGATGGATACCTAGAGGAGAAACCACTATCAAAGAAGCTGATGGCCTATATAAAAACCAAATAAGTAAGGGAAGCATACAGACGTGTGCTTGAATCACTAGAACCAGCGATTCTAACCCCCACATTGTGAGTCCTCTATAAGATCAATCTTCAATAAACTTGTATGAATCTATGGCAGATCAGATAAACTCTTAAGAACATGATGAGAGGAGATATGAGAGAAATAGTCAAACTAGTCAAACCTTCATAAACTCTCAAAATATACGTAATGTTTACAATTGAAATCTCCTTACTAAAATTACACTAAGACTATACTATTTATAGGGTCAAAGATGAACCCTTCAAAGTCAAAGTCAAAGTACATACAAAGTCAAACACGATGTCTATTTTACTTATAGACTATAATAACTTTCAAGACGAATACAATTTAACACTGAAATTCAGTCTTAACATTCTCCCCCTTTGTATTCAGGCTTGAAAGAATTTCCTTGCGTTGAATCTCGTTTGAATTTTGTCTCTTTAAGCACTTTATGACTTCTACAAAAACTTCAAAACAATCTTCACTTTTGAAAGCTTCAGGCAATCTTTTATTGAGAAAATCTTCTAACATTCCCCTCTCGAATGTAAAACAGCGATGATCTTCTCTTTTAACAATGTAGAACAAAAACAACAACGATCTTCAGATATGATCTTCTAGATACAATCTTCAAAGAATCTTCTTCAGAAAACAGATAACTAACATTCTCCCCAAAAACGATTTTCTTCCGATAAAATTTCAAACATTCTTCTTCAAAATTAATATTCTCTTCTCATTGAGAAATCTTTATTAGTAAACTATTGTAAGGGTGATCTTCACATTCAAAAACTCTCAGACACTGTAGCACAAGAATAATCTTCTGTAATAATCTCCAGTCATAAGCCTTTGAGTCTTTTGCCGACTTTAATGTTACTCCCCCTTGATCATTACAACATATTCCCTTTATATCGTTCGAAATTGAACATTTCATTCAATACTACATACTCCTCCTTATGATGAAATGAGAATCATTACATCATACTTCAGAATGAATGAAATCTTCAGCGAGAACCGTCAATTCATAAAATTGTAAGCAGATCTTTTCAAATCCACTTGTATAATCTTTTCAGATTAAGGGAATGGGAAGATAAACCAGACACGGGCTCTTACGGATTCAAGAATATCGTTCAAGGATTCTATTTCAAAGTCTAAATCACTCACTTCTTAATCCGATTTCTAGTTGACTAACAGATTAGGCGGATTTGGTGTAAATCGTTCAACTCAGTGACTGGAGTTGGAGTTTAAATCGATCAACAGTCATGTCTAGATTTGAGGTTTCTTGATCGTAGCTTATTTGATTTTGGCGTGATTTGAAGAACTGTGTAAATCGCAGACTAAACCGCACAACAGATTTGAAGAACTGTGATTTGAAGTTCTTAACGATCTTGTCCGTATTAGATCTTATCTCGCACAACACCTTAGCCGATTTAGCCTCTTTCTCGCAAAAAATAGTTAGCCGGATATAGTACTTAATCGCTCAATCTCCTGTTTGTACTCAAGGTAACCCGGACACAGTCCTGTCCGAGGTTTAAACTTAGTTGCTAACAGCCTAATTTGATCATTTTGGGCCTGCTTATTTTCTTGGCCCAAGGAAAGTTTAATTCATATTTTTGTTAGGCCCATTCTGTTTTGTTTTGTTTTTGGCCCATTTTTTTGTGTGTTGTATTTTCTTTTAGTATTTTTTGTGTGTTGTATCTTTAGTATTTTTTTTTTGGATCTCATTTTGTTTAGATTTCACAATTTTTGATCTATTTTTTTGTTGTTTTAATCTGTTTTGAGAATTTTTTTTAACCGTTTCTGACTATTTTAACTGTTTTTACTGATTTTTGACAGTTTTCGTTGTTTCTCTGATTTCTCAACAGTTTTTGTGTTTTTCTGTTTTTTTATTTAGCTTAATTGTTTTTTATTTCTTTAACTGATTACAACGCATTAGATTTCTGTGATCAATCTGATTCTAAAATGGCAATTTCTTTTGAGAAGGAGAACATGGATTTGAGAATTAAAGTTTCTGAGTTGGAAAAGAGCATACAGGACTACAAAGAGAAATATCTGAATATGTTCTATGAAAACCATGCAAATGAGGAATATATTAAAGATTTAAAACAGGATCATAAAGAAAAATGTGACAGAATTGAGAAGGAGTTTGTGTATAGGATTGAAAAGTTGGAAAATACTCTTAATTCTATTAGAAAAGACTATGATGATGATTTGAAAATGTGGAGTAAAGCTAATAAGGATTTGTTTAATAAATTTCAAGAGGTTTAAAGTGCACTAAACTGAGAGAAACTCTCAAAGGAATAATAATGAGACTGAGGACTTCACTATTAAACTTAATAAGTCTGAGAGTGATCTAGTTGAGATTAGAAAGTTACTAGAATTAGAGAAAGAAAAAGAAGAGGGAAATTGATATAGGATCGATTAACTCAGTTTTGGATATTAATCACTTACTCTGGATGATTTATTTGACAATATCAGTGCAGTGGAAGCAATAAGAACAAACAGAGTAATAATCAATGAAGAACACAGTTGATGAAGGAATGAAGAACACGAGAGAGAAGCTTCAAATGATTTTCAATTGATTGAAAATGTTTACAATACGATATGGAAGCACACTGAATTACTAAGGCCTAAGCTGCTATTTATACTCGTTCCTAACGACTTTTCTAACATGATCTAGACGTACAAATTAATCTAAGCCATTCAAATAAAGTAGATTACAAACAGTCACGTGATAAGCACGAGCAGCTAACTAACCTAAGTAAAACAATAAAAAAGTTCTTCACAGAAGATAAAACTGCAGACCCTCTGTGAGCCATCCCAGAGGCTCTGCTGGATGTGACTTGAGAGCACTTGATTCCAGATGATCATCTTCCAGAACCTCTGTGATAGACAGCAGATGTTCTGTCATCTTTGACTTGTATGCTTTGATTACAGAGGACCAGTTTCCAGAACCTCTATGATAGAAAACAGAGGTTCTGTCACTCTAGACTTGTATGATTGAACATCTTTTGTTGTTGGTCCTCTGTGGTCTTCTGTGGTGGAACCTCTTCTATCAACACTTGCAGTATTTACTTTTTCATACTTTTACATTAAATGAAATAAGAGCTAACAATCTCCTCCTAAGTATGAAAAAGTAAAATTGGAAATTTAAATGCAAGAAATGACTTAATTGAAAGAAATTACAAGAGGAGATAAAAGTTCATCCTCTGAAAAGAATTACAAGAATTAAGAGAAATTACAAAATAGTGAATCATAGGCCAAAAACTGGTACAGAAGGTTTATCAAATGACAGATTCTGGAAAGTCGTCTACTGCGTATAACATGTCAGACTTGATCGTTCTGTAGACGTTGAAGATCCATTCTCTGAAGTTGATTGGTATCTTGATCGCCTCCAAGATGCGAGACACTTCGCTCATCTTTAGATGTCCTTTGTCCACTTATGCCGCTGCCCTTCTGAATATCCATTCTAGGATGATACCTTAGGATTTCATCCTTATCCAAATACACAAACCCAAATGTAGGGTTGTGAATAATGGAGTTTGGATGATACCTAAGTATCCAACCAGGCCTGCTGTAAGAAGGGGAGATCTTTAGATCTTTTTGGACTAACCTGACTGCGAGCTCGAAGTCCTTCTAGCTGTAATATCTTACTTGTGCACGAATGACCTCAAGCAGCCTTCTGAGCGATATTGAGTAGCTTGACCTCCT
>NC_037528.1:28686221-28687705 GCF_001531365.2 Cynara cardunculus var. scolymus | reverse complement strand
CTGCAGAGTACCTCCACACTTGAATTTCTTCCAAAGTAGTAACGGGCTCTGTTCTGACTTTTGGCATTGGAATCTTGCTCATTGATTCAAATATTTCATAAACCCTTCCTACCGTGGCGGACTCTGGCACCTTGGCTTCCTCTTCTTCCAGAATTGGTCTCTGGGTTGACCCCTCTGCAGGGATGGGTTTGACGGTTCCTTGCAGAACGTCAAACATACCCGTGGACGTTTCTTGGACTTGTGGGAGTTATGATGAAGGGCTTTCTCCATCTTTGTGAGGGATGGGGCCTCTGCCCTTCTTTGCTTGAGCCTCTGCCAGAGATGCCTTTAAAGCTTCAAGGAGTGCTGGGTCGTCTCTGTATTCTTCTTCATTTATTGGCTGTGGAGTCTCTGTGCTAAACGACAACCCCTTCTGTGGTGACTCTACAACTTTGCCTTTTCCTTTGCCTTTAGGCTCTGGAGCTTTTTCCTTGTCTTTAGAGAACAAGGCAGCTGTAGAGTCCACAATCTTGACACCTCTGGCAGGAGTCTTCTTTGGCTCTGAAGCTTTCTTCTCAGCCTTCTTCTCCCCCTCATGACGATCATGATCATCACCCTCTTGATCATCATGGTTCTTTTTGGCTTCTCCCTTGCATGTATCCAGGGGAGCCTTCTCCAACCTTTGTAAGATTTTGATGGCCGCCTTCTTCATTTTCTTAATTGCCTCATTCGCAAGCTCAGAGGCATGATTGATGTCGATCTCTGTTGCCCACTTCAGTTTCAAGACGCTTCTGTAGATTTCGCTTCTGAGGAGGTCACCCTCTTTCACGAGCTGTGATGTGCAGTCTCTGATCGCTTTGTTGGAGGCACGGGCCTCTTTGAGAAGCTGGTCTGTTTGCTTGCACACGAGATTACCCAGAGCTTCAACCATAGCGTCAATCTCTCTGTGTGTATCTAGGTGATTGATGTTGGCCGTTGAGGACTTTGTATCAATACCGTAAGTCACCGCAGAGGAAAACATCTGCTTGATTTCGTCTTTGAGAGAGGAGTAATCTGTGTAGCCCACAGAGATGAAGTCGACAGAGAATTGGGCGGCCATTTCTGAAAGTTCTGTCTTTAAGGTCTGGATGGAGGAGGGGTTGAGGCTTAGAGCTTTAAACGCCTCTGTTAGATCATCCGTCTGTAAGACAGAGCTCTGAAGAGTTGAAAGTGTAGACTTGAGTTCTGCCGTGGTTGAGCTCAACTCCTTCAGAGCCTCTGTTATAGGTGAAAGGTCTTCTGCCATCGATCGGGAGATAAACAAGCTTTTCAACCCGTCTATCTTATTGAATATTTCTGTGGCAAAGGTTTTAAGCTCCCCCTTTGTCACATACATATCCTGGGAACCTAAACCACCAACACATGGTGATTTAGTAGCCTCGGAGCATGAGGCGCCCTCAGCGACTGGTATTGCGTAGTCTGCTCGGGGACTTCCACCAGATCCTCTAACATCTCCCAGAGGAGAG
>NC_037528.1:28682645-28685721 GCF_001531365.2 Cynara cardunculus var. scolymus | reverse complement strand
GGACGAAAGAGTGTCCTCTGCGTGGGTAGGCTGGTTTGGGTTCGGCATGTGCGGTCCTTGTTCAATAGGGGATCCCTCTAGAACAGGGCCCCAAGAAACGTGGGATGCACTGGGAGGTGGGCTAGGCTGTGTGCCTTTGGCATCTTGATCTCCTTCACCTAGCTTTTCTTCCTCTTCTTTTTCATCGTCTAAGACGACCTCTGTGCCCAACTTGGATATATCGATAGGTGCTTTGAACTCCTTTTGGATATTGGCGAGAACATCCTGGATTTGTTCTGTTGGGGAAACATCGAGAACGACTTTGCGCAATCTTCTATGCTTATGAGTTATAGCCTCTGCCGGCTCTCTTGTGCCACAGCCTCTGTGACAATAGGCTCTGAGACCACAGGCTCTATTGGTTGAGCCTTCTTGATTTTCTTCTTCTTAGGCTTTGGCAGAGGAACACCTGGGCCTTCTTCTTCTGCAGGCCTCTTCTTCGCCTTCTTTTTCACAGAAGAGTCAGCACCCTTCTGTGTCTTCTTAAGCTTCTTGGCTAGGGGACTTGGGTTTCTAGGGATTGCCTCACTCATCTTACCAGCCTCTGCAGGCTCCTCCGTACGTCCCTGAACCCTCATTTTTTTGATTCGCTCTCCTAGGGGGATTCCTATACGTGGTGGGGTCTCAGGGACCAGTTCTGGTCGCCTGAATCCACATCTATAGGCCTTCCTGTCTTCGTGGCTAAGAACTCTGAGCATGGCTCTGGATAAGGGTCTTGGGCTTCTGTACTCTTGCTCATGCTCAGTAGGGTGAAATTCCTTGAACGGGTAGAGCTTTGCGTTTGGCTCCACAAAAGGAAGTTTGGCTGCTAGAAGATCGCCAAAGACAAGGCCAAGGAAACGTTGCAGAATAAGGTTGGGTTGGTTCATGTCCTCCTTGGCCTTCTTTTGTGCTTTGACCTTTGATTTTTTGCCCCTTTGACTCGTGCAGTTCTTCTTGACTAACCCGACCATATCCTCGAATATCAACTGCGCGTAATCCAGAGGAAGGTTGAAGTAGATTCCGTACACTATGGACATCATGGCGTGTGAGGTCTGGTCGTGACTACCCACCTTCCCTGTCAAGCAACAGTTGATGATAGAAAACAGGGTGTTCCAGACAGGGGGCAGTCATTTGCGCTTGAATTGAGTTCTTTTGACGATAGGGGTCGCATAGGAGTGAAATTCTAGGAATTTAATCAGTTCCTTGTCAGTGGGGGTCGCAGCATAGGCATTCAGATTTAGTTCCTCCAAAGTGGGTAAACGCAGGGCAATCCTTAAAATTTCCACATTCAGTTCTAAGGGAGCCAGAGATTTATTGACGGGGTGTGAGGCGTATCCAATGATTGTTAATCCAGAATTGTCAAGGGTTGTAATGTAAGAACTGAGTAGAAATTGTGTTATATACGGTTCTGGGGTTGGTTTGGTAGCAGATAGGGCAAAGAAAAGAGGATGGTTTCTTAGAATTTCAATTAAAGGAAAGGTAAAATCTAGAAAACCTGTTGCAGATGGGACGAAGAAGTAGTTGTTTGGCTTCTTAACGAGTACAACCTTCTCGTATTTGTTTTGAACGAAGGACAATGCGTGGGATGTCAGGGCTTGTGCTTGGGTCACTTCATTGTCGCTCGAAACGTTCACTGATTGAGCAGATGCGGATGAAGAAGACATATTGCAGGTTTTGCTTTGAGAGATTTGTAGTTTCAGGTTCGCCGGAGTATTTGTGAGTGGTAAAGGTTTTTGATTTGGGGGGAAATGGGTATTTATAGGGAGGGATTTAAAATGAACCGTTTTTATTGACGAAAGGTTGTGATGAGTGGTTTTGGGTGAAACGGCTCAAAAAGGTATGACACACCTTGTTGGGAAGATGCACAATTGATGACGTGCGCTCCCTTTTCTGACATGCGCGTGTAGGTTCTAACCCTTATCCACAGAACCACACGCACCATATCAATAGACAAGAACTATTGAGAGAGTTATGTCAGACGCTTAAGGGTAACAGAGCCTCTGTGATATGTGTCGGGCCATCTTATAAGCTTACACCTTTATTACCTAAACGGTTTGAAAATCCACAGAGAGATGAGTACTTGCTCAGCTTAGACTCATAGAGCCTCTGTTAGAAGCGCCAGAAGTTCTGATGAGTTGACCTCTGAGAACAAGATACTTCAAAAGATTTAGCACCTTCTGTGCTTTGATTTTCATTTAAAAAAAAAAAAACTCCCCCTCTGAGCAAGCTTCCTTGGCTCCCCCTGGAACAAAAACCATTTAAAATCCTAAGAAGAAGTGTCTACAGAAGATCCGTTCAAAGAGCCTTTGTAATCAGTCACAGAGGTTCTGTGAAAAGACCTCCTTGATTAAAACATTTTTCTTCTTCAAGAGGTTTTATCATTTTAAAAGCACATACTCCCCCTTGAATCTTGCAAGCTTCTGCTAGGTTAAACCTGTTTAACTAAAGAATCAAGTGAAAGGTTATTCAAGAAACAAAAACTATATACAAAAATGGAATTTAAAAGAAAAACTATATACAGAATTGAATAAAGAATTAAGACAACCAACAGCTAGGATTCTGGACAAGTCATTCCAATTTTCTCTACAAGGTAATTAAACCTTTTTTCATCTAGGGCTTTAGTRAAGAGGTCAGCCAATTGAAATTCTGATTTAACAAAATATAACTCGACATTACCTTCTTCAACTTGGTGTTTAAGAAAATGGTACCTTATGTCGATTTGCTTTGTCTTAGAATGCTGAACTGGATTGGCTGATATTGCTATTGTACTCTTTGGATCACAGAGGATGGGGATTTTGTTGACAGAGTAGCCGTAGTCATGTAGTTGGGTCTGCATCCACAGAGCTTCTGAACAACAACTTGCAGCAGCTACGTATTCAGCCTCTGCTGTAGAAGTTGAAACACAGTTCTGCTTCTTTGATGACTAACTTACTAGTTTTCCTCCAAGAAACTGGCAGCTCCCAGAGGTGCTCTTTCTGTCAATCTGGCATCCACCATAGTCTGAATCCGTGTACGCCACTAGGTCAATGTTTGAATGCAGAGGGTACCATAGTCCAAG
>NC_037528.1:28673127-28675223 GCF_001531365.2 Cynara cardunculus var. scolymus | reverse complement strand
TGTGGTCTTCTGTGGTGGAACCTCTTCTGTCAACACTTGCAGTATTTACTTTTTCATACTTTTACATTAAATGAAATGAGAGCTAACAGTAATTGAATTAGAGAAAAAGTTTGGTACTGAACGCTGATAAGTGTTAATTTATTAACCTTATTACATCATTATCTTAACCATTTTCTTTTGTTTTATTTTGCCCATTAATGTCTTTTTATGTCTTTTTCATATATTAGTAGTTATATAGTATATCTAATGTTAATCCCCTGTTTATACAGGTTTTTGATGATTTTTGGATCCAATCCTGCGGTGGTCCTACAAGACCAGGAGTGGCAGGGTCCTATAGCACCTGTCCGAGAGCTGAAATTCTGCCTGGGTCGTGAATAAGTGGGCTGATCCACAGAAGATGCATGGTCATCGACCTTGGGCCCGGTCAAAGCCCAGTTTTGAAGAGACTTTTGTCTTATTAGTTGGCTCCCACTAAGTTAACTTGCTTAGCCTATAAATAGAAGGCTTAAGGCATATGTTTACCCACCATTTCACAAACCAATTCACCAAGTTACATGTTTTCTTCCATTTGATACTTATGATCTTTGTGTTAGTCATTCTCTACATTATTGCTTTCGGTTTCAACCTTTCGGTATTCTTGTTTCCAATCAAGAACTGATTTTTGTGAAGTAAAGTTGTGATTACGTTTTCAAGTTTAATTTAAGTACTCGTATTTAATCTTCAACTTATTTCTGATTTCATTTTCAAGTTACGTTACGTTTTCTCACTTTTGTTACAACTTAGGAATTAGTCGATCGTTGTTGCTTTACTTCGGATCTCATCCTTTGTGGCTCACGACTAATTTATGTAGACTAAATAATCTGTTTTTACGAGTTTGCAAGTAACTTTTTCGATCTTTGTAACGAAACTTGTGTTGCAAGTTTTGTTACTTGACTTGCAAGTTTTCTTCAAAGTCAAACTCTATTTCCAAGGTTTTCATTAGTCAATTCTCATCCCATCAAGTACTTGTCCATCATGTCTTAGATTAATTAATATTATTTAGTTATTAATAATTTATATTTCAATCCTTTATATTTCAGTCATTTATATTTCAGTTTTTATATTTTAGTCTTTATATTTCAGTCATTTACATTTCAGTCTTTTATATTTCATTCTTTATATTTCAGTTCTTTACTTTACCACAATTTACATTTATGTCATTTAATTTCCAGCAATTTACTTTCCGTCATTTATATTTATGTCATTTAATTTCCAATACTTTAAATTCCAGTATTTCCATTTCCTATAATTTACTTTCAGTAATTTATTTTCTATAATTTACTTTCTGCAATTTACTATTCCGTATCGTTATTTATTTTTCAGTTCTTACATCCTTTGAGAGAAGAAACCGAGCGATGATGGGCTAACGCCTTAGCTTGGGGTGTAACGGGAAATTAAGACCAAAGCCGATGTAAAAGTAGAAAGGTGTCTTATTAGCATTATAGTCTACTATTTATTTCAGGTGCTTAATATTTCATTTSATGATTACATTAAAATTAATTGACAACTAATTTTGTGTATAAAAATATATTGACTTTCAAAACCTGAGGTAATAGAAGAAGGCTATAAATAGCTTTTGTATCTGACAAATGCTATACACCTACGGTGTAGGATGATAATATTGTGTTGTGCTAGGATTCACGACGTCTAACATAAATGATATTGTATCGATAGCACATTGACCGGTGTGTGCTCTAGGGAGGCCGTCTGACCCGATATTTGATACTGTCATAGTTATATAAAATCATTTATTGATTTTAGATAATTGTGACAGGAATGCTATGTCACTTTTTTACGAAATCATTTGTTTAATATCTTAATCAACTGTTGCATCATGTGCTTCTTTTTTTAAGATTGATATTTCCTTAGTGTTAAATCATACCTCCCCATTTTAGATAAATTAAATCCCTCGTTTCGCCATCTGAAATTAATTTTTATAAACTAAACTTTTGAAATAACTTTACAGGCCATCTCTGTGGGAACACTATCTGGTATTTTACCATTATTACTTGTTACGAGACGAGAGTAGTTCGAGGTGTATACTTGCGCCGAGTTCT
>NC_037528.1:28667896-28671520 GCF_001531365.2 Cynara cardunculus var. scolymus | reverse complement strand
TCATCTACTTCTTTGGAAGCAATGATGAAGGGTTTTATAACCCAAACTCAAGCTTCAATTAAAAATCTCGAAACTCAAATGGGACAAATGGCTTTGGAGATTAGAAAAAGACCAGTAGGTTCTCTACCCAGTGATACAGAGATACCTCAGAAGGAAGGAAAAGAGCACGATAAGGTTGTTATGTTAAGGAGTGGAAAGAGTTATTTAGAAAATACCCAAAAAGAACAAAAAGAACCAACCAAAGCAGAGATTGAAAAGAAAAGTGTAGAACAAGATTCGGTTACCTCTGTACCAGATTCTGTGACTACCATTCCTGTGAGTACACGTGAGTCGCAACCCATAGTCAGGCCCATAGATAGTACGGCCATTCCAGAAAGATCAGATTTTTCACTGTTATTTCCTGATGAACCCAAGACAACCCAGACTTCCAAAGAAAGTGTTGTAGTGGAGGTGTCACAATCTGGTGACAGTCTCGCAATAAAAGATCATACCAGTCTTTTAATCCCTGTTAGGACTGAATCAAAACCAATTGTGAGACCAGTTTTGAAACCGATTCCAACACCAACTCTTCAAAAGAATACATCTCCTATTCCAGTCACTCCTTATATTCCTTATCCCCAAAGATTAAGGAATCAAAAGAAAGAATTACAATTTAAAAAGTTTCTTGATGTTTTTAAACAGTTGCACATAAACATTCCCTTGGTTGAAGCTATTGACCAGATGCCAAGTTATGCAAAGTTTTTAAAGGGCATTTTGAGCAAAAAGAAAAAGTTGACTGAATACGAGACCGTAGCTCTGACTGAAGGTTGCAGTGCTTTGTTGTCCAGTAAAATTCCTCCTAARATGAAAGATCCTGGAAGTTTTACAATCCCTTGTTCAATTGGAGGAAAAGAAATAGGAAAAGCTCTAGCGACCTAGGTGCTAGCATAAACCTTATGCCTTTATCTGTCTTCAATACCCTAGGCAGAGATGAAGCTAGACCTACGACTGTAACTTTACATTTAGCTGATAAGTCTATAGCCTATCCCAGAGGAAAGATTTAGGATGTCCTAGTTCAGGTTGATAAGTTTATTTTCACAGCTGATTTTATCATCCTAGACTTTGAAGCCGACAAAGACATTCCCATCATTTTAAGGAGACCTTTCCTTGCTACTGGAAGAATATTACTAGATGTACAGAAGGGAGAACTAACCATGAGAGTCCAAGACCAACAAGTGACTTTTAATGTTTTTAATTCCCTTAGGTACTCGGAAGAAAGAGAAGAATGTTCTGTTTTGAGTCTGATAGAAACCTGGTGTCAAGAGAAAAGTTTGGGGGAAATCTTAGGTTTATCTGAGGCTGATAGTGATGAAGAGGAAGATTTTGAGGAATTAGAAACACCACAAGAATCTGCTGCTTTTGAAGTTTTAGAATCTGAGGATAGGAAGATTCTTGTTCCTTCCTTAGATGTTGCCCCAAATTTAGAGTTAAAACAACTTCCCTGACATCTGAAGTATGCCTTTTTAGGAGATTCAGGGAAGTTACCAGTAATCATTTCATCATCATTAGAAGCTGATCAAGAAGAAAAGTTGGTTGACATGTTGAAACTTCATACCAAGGCCATAGGATGGACAATTGCTGACCTCAAGGGGATAAGTCCCACCATTTGTCAACATAAAATTATCTTGGATGACAAAAGTTTCACCTCTGTTGAGCCTCAAAGAAGACTCAATCCTGTTATGAAGGAGGTTGTCAAATAAGAGATTTTAAAATGGCTTGACGCTGGCATAATTTATCCTATTGCTAGTAGTACTTGTGTCAGTCCTGTGCAATGTGTACCTAAAAGGGTGGAGTCACTGTTGTACCAAATGAGAAGAATGAACTTATACCTACTAGAATAGTAACTGGTTGGAGGATATGTATGGACTATAGGAGGCTTAATAAAGCCACTCAAAAATACCATTTTCCATTACCCTTCATTGACCAAATGTTAGATAGACTAGCAGGAAAAGAGTTTTATTGTTTCTTAGATGGCTACTCCGGTAACAATCAGATTGCTATAGCACCGGATGATCAGGAAAAGACTACTTTCACATGTCCATATGCTTTTGCTTTTAGAAGAATGCCTTTTGGACTTTGTAATGCCCCTGCCACTTTCCAAAGGTGTATGATGTCTATTTTCTCAAATATGTTAGAACGCTCCATGGAAATTTTCATGGATGATATTTTAGTTTATGGGACATCATATGACCTGTGTTTGCTGAAAAAAGTCATAAAAGATGTGAAGAAACATATTTGATTTTGAACTGGGAAATGTGTCACTTTATGGTAAAAGAAGGCATAGTGTTAGGGCATTTAATTTCCAAAAKAGGCATTGAAGTTGATAAAGCAAAGTTAGAGGTAATTGAAAAGTTACCTGAACCAACGATTGTAAAAGGGATCAGAAGTTTTTTAGGACATGCAGGTTTTTATAGGAGGTTTATTAAAGATTTYTCRAARAYAWCAAAACCTCTTTGTTTATTATTACAGCATGACCATGTTTTCAATTTTAATGAAGATTGTAGAAAAGCTTTCAACATTTTAAAAGAAGCATTGGTCACTGCTCCTGTGGTAATAAGACCTGATTGGTCCAAACCCTTTGARATAATGACTGATGCTAGTGACTGGGCAGTTGGTGCAGTGTTGGGTCAAAAGAGAGAAAATATTTTTCATCATGTTTATTATGCAAGCAAAACTTTTAATGATGCTCAAATCAATTACAGCACTACTGAAAAGGAATTATTAGTTGTGGTCTTTGCTTTCGAAAAATTCAGATCATACTTGATGGGAACCAAAGTGATTGTTCATACTGATCATGCTGCCATCAAGTACCTTATTTCTAAAAAAGATGCAAAGCCAAGGTTAATAAGGTGGGTCTTGCTTTTGCAAGAGTTTGATTTGGAAATCATTGATAGAAAAGGGGTGGATAATCAAGTGGCCGACCATCTGTCAAGATTGGAAAAACAAGACAAACCAGTGCAAAGTAGTGACATATGTGAAGTATTTCCAGATGAAAGAATTTTGGTTCTTAATCATACTACTGTGCCTTGGTTTGCCGATCTTGTAAATTACTTAGCTTATGGGATTATTCCCAAGGAATTTAATAAGTATCAAAGAAAGAAGCTCATCTATGTTTCATAGAAATATTTATGGGATGATCCTTTTTTGTTTAAAATTTCTGCAGATCAGGTGATTAGAAGATGCATCCAAAAAGAAGAAGTACCATCAGTTCTATAGCACTGCCATGCAGGACCTTGTGGAGGACATTTTGGAGAAAGTAGGACAACATCCAAGCTTTTACAATCATGATTCTACTGGCCTACTTTGCACAATGATGCTCAAAACTTTGTAAAAAGTTGCAATGAGTGTCAGAGGAGTGGAAATATCTCTAGAAGAAATGAAATGCCTTTAAGTGGAATTCTAGAAATAGAATTATTTGATGTTTGGGGCATAGACTTTATGGGACCTTTTCCTCTGTCCAATAATTGTGCCTACATATTGGTAGTTGTGGACTATGTGTCCAAATGGGTGGAACCCATGGCTTGCCATTCCAATGATGCTAAAACAGTTGTGAAGTTTTTACAAAAGCACATATTCACTAGATTT
>NC_037528.1:28662842-28667131 GCF_001531365.2 Cynara cardunculus var. scolymus | reverse complement strand
ATTTTCTAGAATAATATCTATTTTACTATATATATATATATATATATGTATGTATATATAGCTATAAGTTGTTATTCTCAATTTATTTTTCATTTTCATTTTTTTAGCTTTTAAATTTTATTTTGTTCCTTCTCATTCTATTAGAGGTGTGGATCTTGTGCCTAGCGAGAGTCTTGATCCTATATTGTATCCTAGAGGCTAGGCCATTTGATGTTGGGAGGATGATATGCTCCAACATCAAGGCATGTGTCGAAAGAACAAATGGCAAGTTGTTATACCCTTCTTTGATTCATAGGCTTATGCAAAAGGGCAAGTCATATCCCTGCCCAAAGATGTGATGTCTATGGAGAAGACCTCCATAGACAAGAAAATTTTGGATAGATTGATGAGGGTGAATGCAAAAGTGCAGCCAGATGCACCAACTTCTTCCATGTCAGCTCTAAAGGATGAATTGTTGAAAGCCATGGATGATCATGCCAATGCTTTGAAGAAATCAATAGTAAAGAAGCACCACAAATTGATAAAGAAAGTGGATGACTTGAAGAAGGAGGTAGACAT
Source organism: Cynara cardunculus var. scolymus (assembly GCF_001531365.2). Lineage (NCBI taxonomy): Eukaryota > Viridiplantae > Streptophyta > Magnoliopsida > Asterales > Asteraceae > Cynara > Cynara cardunculus. The sequence goes on along the minus strand of NC_037528.1, from coordinate 28,666,573 downwards.
CTTGAAAAAGGAGAGGGTACAATGGGCTGAATACAAAATGCAGAAAGAGAGAATGCTCAAAGCTGCTGCCAAGCATGGGAAATCAAAGAGTGCAGTCAAGCTCCCACCTCCACCAAAGTCCCTCTTGCTACCGCATTCAGACTCTCCTACTCAGTCTGAGTAGGACAGGTTCTACCTTCTTACCCTTTTAAATATTTTGATGTTTAGTTATGCATGTTGTTAGGTAGATTACTCCTGTTGATTTGTTTTTTTTAAAGCCTTTGCCGATTTGTTGTTTTCATACACATATTTTAATTTTTTATGACTTTTAGGTCTAGTTAATTCTTGTTTGCTGATTTCTAATACCTAGAGTTTCACCTGTCATTGTGCATTAAAGAAGGTCATGTGCATGTATACTCTGTTATCTTTAGAGTGTTGTGTGCTCTTTAGATTCTGTTTAATATTTATTTTGCCGTTTAACAATAAATTTTGTTTTGCTGTTTTTAGATTTAGACTATGTTGTTTGTTAGGTCTAAGTTGATAGTTACCTTTGCTGATTTCATTAGTGAATTGCTATTTGCTGTTTTAAAATTTGCTATTCCTGTTTAATATGATCTGATGTTTTTAGAAACAATTTACATTTTACTTTGTTGTTTTAGTCCTTACCTGTTTCATTTCTGTTTGCTAGAACAAAATTTGTTTAATTAGTCTTTGGAATTTCTATTTTATCTTTGACAAGGACTCATGCCATGGATGTTTGGATTTGCTGTTTTTCTTTGTTGTTTAATTTTCTTTTCTTTTTGTTGTTTTAATCCTGGCAGACATGTCATGGTTAGCAGTAGTAGACCTTTAACTCACCTATATGGTGATGTTGTTTTCATTTCAAGTTGTTGTTTTTAACTTGTATGCAGTCCTTCTCATAGTTTTTCTTTGCTGTTTTGACCATAGCATATTTGGCATAATCTGTTTATCTTGGATTTTAATTATACTGGTTCTTAAAGGCTGAACAGGCTGTTTTGTTGCTTTATGCACAGCTGGTATGATTGTTTTGAGGGAGAGCCATGCTTAATGCAATCCCTTTATCCTCCCTACTCCATGCTAAAAACAGTCTAAGCTGTCTCATGAAAAGAAGACAATGGCAATCCCATTGTCCGAGTCCATTTGGTATTTTCATAAGCAAAACATGGCAATCCCATTGTTTGGTTCCAATTGGTTTATCTCATGGTAAAACAATGGCAATCCCATTGTTTAGTTGCATATTACCATGTTGTTTGGAAATAAAGCCCTCTGGTTGACTGTTGACTTGGTTTGAATCTCATTCCAAGCACCACATATTGACTCTAGGGTCAATTTGACTTAGAGTTGGATTGTTGGTTTTGTCTAAATCCATCATTTGAGTCTTTGAGTCCATTTTATTTTCACAAGATGACCAAGTCATACTTGTGACTTCTCATCTTTGCTTTTCTGTTTCATTTTAGGATTTTGGGCACTGATTTTAAGTAGCATATTTCTTTTAGCCATATATGCACCAAAAATAGAGTAAATAATGAATTTGTTGTACAAATGCTTGAATTGATGCCATAGCCACAATAATCCAAAGCTTAAACCATCTTTGTCTTAAAATCGAGCCTCTAGAACTAGCCAACCATTTCCAAAGCTTTCACTTGATTCAATTGGGCCTTCATTTCAATTTGGCCAATTTGTAGCCTTCAAACATTCACAATGAGGACATTGTTTCCCTTAAGTTTGGGGGAGGGTCCTAAAAGTACCAAACACTTTATAGAGTTCATGAAACATATACATTAAGACCAAAAGTCATTCAAAGGAACAAAGTTCCATGTCTTGTGCATACAAAAGAGTGTCAAAGTACACCAAAGTGTCCAAAATACCTCAATATAAGATGCATAGCAGTAAAATTGTGCTATGGAGTGAAAAAAAGTGAGATGAGGTAAAAGGCATGCATTGAAAAGAAAAAGCCAAACGCAAAACCCAATTCAAAGTCCCAATCTATCTGTTGAATCTAGTATAGCAAAAGAAATGTAGGCTAGCTTATAGTTTGGCAATATGAAAGATTTAAGTTTGGGGGAGCTAGGTTTATGAAGGGCTATGGATATCAAGCATCAAGTAATTAGTAGAACACTTTCATTCAAAAAATTTATGAAAATATGCATACTTTGGCTATTAAATACTTATGCTCAAATTTTTTTATTTTATTAGAACTTTGAGTCTTTTAATTTGTCATTTTCTGTTGTTTGGGGACAAAAAACAATTCAAGTTTGGGAGTGTGAAAAGTGTTAATTTATTAACCTTATTACATCATTTTCTTCACCATTTTCCTTTGTTTTATTTACCCATTAATGTCTTAATTGAGTCTTTTTATGTCTTTTTCATATATTAGTAGTTATATAATATATCTAAGGTTAATCCCCTGTTTATACAGATTTTTCATGATTTTTGGGTCCAATCCTGCGGCAGTCCTACAGGACCAGGAGTGGCAGGGTCCTATAGCACCTGTCCGAGAGCTGAAAATCTGCCTGGGCCGTGAAGAAGTGGGTTAATCCATAGAAGATGCGTGGTCAACGACCTTTGGCCCGGTCAAAGCCCAGTTTTGAAGAGACTTTTGTCTTATTAATTGGCTCCCACTAAGTGAACTTGCTTAGCCATTAAATAGAAGGCTTAAGGCATATGTTTACCCACCATTTCACAAACCAATTCACCAAGTTACATGTTTTCTTCCATTTGATACTTATGATCTTTGTGTTAGTCATTCTCTAGATTATTGTTTTCGGTTCCAAGCTTTTGGTATTCTTGTTTCCAATCAAGAACCGATTTTTGTGAAATAAAGTTGTGATTACGTTTTCAAGTTTAATTTAAGTACTCGTATTTAATCTTCATCTCATTTCTGTTTAAATTTCCAACTTACATTACGTTTTCTCACTTTTGTTACAAGTTACGAATTAATCGATCATTGTTGCTTTACATCAGATCTCATCCTTTGTGGCTCACGACTAATTTACGTAGACAAAATAATCTGTTTTTACGAGTTTGCAAGTAACTTTTATGGTCTTTGTAACGAAACTTGTGTTGCAAGTTTTGTTACTTGACTTGCAAGTTTTCTTTAAAATCAAACTCTATTTCCAAGGTTTTCATTAGTCAATTCTTATCCCATCAAGTACTTGTCCATCATGTCTTAGATTAATTAATATTATTTAGTTATTAATAATTTATATTTCAGTCCTTTATATTTCAGTCATTTACATTTCAGTCTTTATATTTTAGTCCTTTACATTTCAGTCTTTTATATTTCAGTCTTTATATTTCAGTCTTTCACTTTATTGCAATTTACATTTCTGTCATTTAATTTTCAGCAATTTACTTTCAGTCATTTATATTTCTGTCATTTAATTTTCAGTACTTTAAATTCCAGTATTTCCATTTCCTGTAATTTACTTTCTGTAATTTATTTTCTGCAATTTACTTTCTGCAATTTACTTTCTGTAATTTACTTTTCCGTATCGTTATTTATTTTTCAGTATTTACATCCTTCGAGAGAAGAAACCGAGCGATGATGGGCTAACGCCTTAGCTTGGGGKGTAACGGGAAATTAAGACCAAAGCCGATGTAAAAGTACAAAGGTGTCTTATTAGCATTATAGTCTATTATTTATTTCAGGTGCTTAATATTTCATCTAATGATTACCTTAAAATTAATTAACAACTAATTTTGTGTATAAAAACATATTGACTTTCAAA
>NC_037528.1:28657801-28662672 GCF_001531365.2 Cynara cardunculus var. scolymus | reverse complement strand
GGAGGCCGTCTGACCCGATAGTTGATACTGTCATAGTTATATAAAATCATTTATTGATTTTAGATAATTGTGATAGGAATGCTATGTCAGCTTTTTACTGAATCATTTATTTAATATCTTAATCAACTGTTGCACCCTGTGCTTATTTTTAAGATTGATATTTCTTTAGTGTTAATCAAACCTCCCCATTTTAGATAAATTAAATCTCTCGTTTCGCCATCTGAAATTAATTTTTATAAACTGGACTTTTGAAATAACTTTACAAGCTATCTATGTGGGAACGATATCTGGTATTTTACCATTATTACTTGTTACGAGACGACAGTAGTTCGAAGTGTATACTTGCGCCGAGTTCTATTTTTGTGTTGAAATCTAAGGTTGAATAAACCGACGAGCAAACGCGTATCTTATGAAAATAAGATCAACTCTCTCGAGCTTAACGCGAAAATGCTTTTAAAGCAGATCTCTGATTTTGAGCAGTTGATCATCTTGGAACGAGCCAAGATAGATAAAGAGAAGAACGACATCAAAGAAGAATGTCTGAGCCAGATTCAGAAACTGTCTGAAAGCAATGCTCAAAAGCAAAAAGCTTTAGACGAAGAGAAGAAGTTATTTGTGCTTGAAAAGAGAAATACTTCAAAGAAATATGCAGTTATAGCTAAAGAGCTTGCTAAAAAGAAAAAATGGCTCGACATTGCTTCTGAGAATGAGAAAAGCAGCTCCGATGAAGAGAGAAGAGAGTTTGACAATCAGAAGAAGAAATTTGAGAAGCTTAAAAAGGAGTTAGAAGGTAAACTCCTAGATACTTCAAGGAAATTATCTGATCTGAAAACAAAACTTGAAACTGAATTGAAGACGAGAACTGAACTTAAAGAGAAATATGATTTAGTTGCTGATGAAAGAGACCACCTTTTAAAGAAAGTCAAAGACTTTTATTGTGCTCAAAGCTCAACTGGTTCTCCTTCACAGTATAAAACCAGCTTTTATGACTATTCCAAATCGAACAATTATTCAAGCAGTCCTAAATCTACTGTTTCTAAGAACTATTCTAGTTCTTCTAATCTGTATTATCAAGGGTATGTTATCAGATCACTCAATATTCATTCAAAAGTTAAAAGCATTTGGGTTAATAAGTCTAAATCTGTTTTATCTCGGAACTCGGTTGTTACTAACAATTTTCCTTGTTTTGTGAGATCCACTTCTAACTTGATAAATCTTAGCAAGAGAAGGATCATGTGCTCCACATGCAAAACAACAGATTTTGTGAACAAGAGGAGGTACAACAGGTGGACTTGAGACTACAGATTTCAGAGACCTTGGAAAGGTAATAACAGGTATGATTACAATAATTCGTATGGATCTTACAATGTGTATGATCGTCCTGTTAATAGCGTGAAAAAGAATATATCTAATAAAAATAGATGGTTTGGAAGTTATAATATCCCACAACCTGATACTATCAAAGAAGGACCCAAGTTCGTTTGGGTATCAAAATCTATCTAATCTTATTTTGCAGGTGCGTCGTTACCATGCTTATCAGAACAACATGCCAATGATGCACAAATTCAGGGGGAGGTTGTAATTTGTCCAAACAAAGGCATCTAAACATCTAGTTTTGGACCCGTGCTTCACTGATTGTGGTTTCTAAACACCCTGTTTAGGACCCGTACTAAAAATGTTTCCATTTTTTTTAATTTGAGTTGAATCGAAACATTTTCTTAAATCTATTTTCTAGGGGGAGTCTCTAGAAATTTCAATAAATGTTTTCGGAAAATGAAATATTTTTTTGTGGAAACGAGTACATTCTCTGAACAGGTATTTCTTAGATTTTACTTGCCTAATTTTTCATCGAACATAACTCCAATACCTGTTTCAGCTATTCTTGAGATTATTATTATCATGTCTCTTAAATAATATCATTTTTGAAGATAATACGCTCGTTAGTATTCAAAGGTTCATTTTTTCTGATTTTTTTTACCTCGATTGATATACATATTCGTTAATTCTTTGAATAATTAGAATCTGTAAACTTGTTCTTACAGATCTTTATTCATTTCTCTCACATACTGAATAATCTGATTTTAAACATCACTCCTTCATTGATTGTGCTTAAAAGCCAAATATCTTGATCAATTTTATCTGATCATTGTGCTTTATTTGCAATACTATTTTTGATCAACTGTTTGTGATCAACTAAGCTTACAATGTTATTTTAGAAGGGACTGAGTGCTTCACAGAAATACCTCTATGGAATGTCAGAACCGACAAACCTACCTAAGAGGACAACCATATCTGAGTGAGCTTAAACTCAAAAAGGGTTTGTGTGATGAGCTTAATATGAAAATGAGAGGGGTATTTGTTGGGAGACAAAAGAATTGATGAGAGATATGTCAGGATTAAAAGATTATAAAAAATCTTGTTCCAAACTTCAAATTACCGGGCATACCACGTAATCTATTAGTTCTCAATTCTTTCGAGACTAATATTGAAAAAGGCAAAGCTCAGGCCAATTCTTGTCACAACCCCACCAGCTACTCATTTATCTCTCAACAGATAAATGTTTCAATAACACTTGGGGCACGCAGCTCACAATCTATCAGTTTCTCATTCGAAGAAAACTGATATTGAATCAGAAGGATATATGTCCCCCTTTCAAGTCTTTTTGATCACTAATTTAGTCTGATAAATTTGTGTAGTCCACATGGTTTATCTTTTTGAGCGTAAACAGAAGCATATGTTGCTTTATTGTAACATCCAATTTATTCTATGCGCAATTATTTGCTTAGTATATTTAGTTATTAGATTAAAGAGAGCTTATGATTTAGTGGGAGTTTAGGTTTGAAGTTTTAGAATTTTATTTCTTAAGAATATATTAGAGGATGTGGAAAATATCACGTCAAATGGATACGTAAAACTGATTTTCTTGGGAGATATTTTCTRGAATATTTTTGTTGGATGTTATAGATTATCTCTTTATGATCGTGTAGGCGAAAACCTCATAGAAAACGGAGGTCCGAGCGAAAAGTTATGAATATTTTAAGTGTTGATAGTCAAAATGGGTTCCTAGCCGGGCCAACCCGGCCCAACTCGAGTTTTAACATTATAAATTGTTGTTTTGGCCCATTTTTCATATCATCTAAGTCCAGAACTCACACACACATTAGAGGTGCAATTTTCACACACATAGGCTTCATTCAACTCAAATCAAAGAAGAACTACAAGATCTTTGAAGAATTTGATCATCAAGTAAGGTATAATTCATTCTTTGCACTTGTTCTTGGTTGATATCCTTGTTTTATGGATTGGATGTTGAGATAAAGTTAGGGTTTCATATGGGTTTGATCTTAAGTGTATAAAATGAGTGCATTTTAGTGTTTTTGACATGAAATGGTCATTGGATTCAAGAGATTATCGAGATTTATGCAAGTTCATCATATGAACTTTGACTTGATTAAGTCAATGATTTGGGAGATAATRTAAATGATAAAATAAAGGTTGGATTTTGGTTGTTTATGTCAAATATGTTATATTAAGTTGAGATTCAGAAGTTTGAATGGATTGGAATCGAAATGGTTTGAGAAAAATGTATGAAAATGAGAATTTCGACTTTTGAATGCTTTGAAAGTGTGCAGATTTTGAAAATATGTAGAAAATCGTAGAAAAATCCAAATCAGGTGAGGCCAATTTCCTTAGTTAGATATTTAAGTCTAGTTTATTTCTTATTTTATAATCAAGGCATGATTTTGAGCTTAAAATGGGCAAAACAGTTCTGCATGCAGCAGCTGTACATAGAAATTTCGGTAAAATGTTCAAATAGGATATGTGTAAATCACGAATTTCTTATATTGGTTGCTTATGAGATTTTGTACATTTACTCCAGGGGGTAATTAAGATATGTTTTGATACTTTGGAAGCAATCTAAGTGTGGTAGATTGGACTTGCTTTGTGAGCTCAATTCGGAGCTTTTCGGTATTATACGGTTGCCCGGTGAGTTATTTAGTTAAATGTTACATATTGATTTGAACATATATATTTTCATATGAATGTTTTCGTCTTGAATGGAGTCACACGATCTTGATTTGTCTTTGATTCCATCTCTTGAGTCGATTCCATATTACTATCTCGGTACATTGGTCTGCTTTCCGGATCCGAACTTGTTTGTTTTGTTCCTTGTGTTGTACGCCATAGTACGGGTACTACTTCTTGTGGCACGCCAAAAGTTTATGGCGAAGTCAAGATCCCGTGTTGGATGGGTGAGACTTTCTGCGGTTGTGAATACTCATTGCTCAGAAAGGAGGAAGAGCAATGAGTAGGGAACCTTGGCACATACCCGGTAGAGGAAGGCGGGCAGTGCAAGGTTTCCCGTGATGTATGATTCCGACTCAGACTCTGGCATGAGCCCTAAAGGTGAAGGACGGGGGGATGCACAGTCCTCGTTATGTATACCGATTCGGTCTCTTGGCTCTTGATATTTATTGGTATTCTAACGTTGTTGAATATATTTGGTTGTTGATCCTGTCTCCTTGTTGTATTGAGCCTCAAAGATATGGTATACTATGGTGATTTGAATATGGAATCCTATGATCTTAGCATCCGRTAYGTAATTGTTCACTCGGTTTYTTGTAAGTCTCGGGTTGCATCTRGATRATGGCTTGAACTMTTTTGTTGATAAGAGTTTATTATGTGTGTTTATAAACATGCGTGATATTGATATGTAATATTTAACTATTTAACTCACTAAGCGTTGGCTTACCATTTAAGTGGCAACMTCTCTCAGGAAAGAAGACGGACAAAAAGAAAGATTATGTTGTTTGACTTGAAGATTTACCGGGGTTCTCGAAGATTTCGATCTTGTTTTTGGGTAAATATTA
>NC_037528.1:28655718-28657701 GCF_001531365.2 Cynara cardunculus var. scolymus | reverse complement strand
ACTGGAATATCTCCCATCTTTCCCTTCTCTTTCTTCATATCTATRGCATATGCAAGAAAACTAGCACATCCCTTCTGTACATACTTCCTAGCCTTTAGAACTGAAATTAGGCTAGAATAATGATCACGCTTATCTCCGTATATCATAACTCTTCCTTTCTCAGGTAAGTCTATATGAATCATCTTCTCATTACAGACTATATTGGCTTGGTTTTCAGCTAACCAATCCATGCCTATAATTATATCAAATTCTTTTAAAGGCAAAAGAAATAACTGTATAGGCACCTCACATCCTTCTATACTTATAACACATTCATCAATTCTTTCCTTARCCACAACTTCACTATCGTTTGCTGTTTCCACAATTAGATCCTCACTTAACGCTTTAGATTCTAAATGTGCACAATTAACAAATGATGGTGTCACAAAAGAACGATTTGCACCCGAATCAAATAAAACTTTGACACATACTGAATTAACGAGGAATGTACCTGTTACTACTTCAGGGTGCTCTTCCGTCTCACCTCTCGTCATTTGAAAGGCTCTCCCTTTGGCATTAGACTCTGCATGTCTTATTCCTCCCCGTCCACTTGAACTAACACGGTTATCCATTTGCCCGCGACCTGTTGGTACATACCCAGATCCTCGACCCCTAGAATATCCAGATCCTCGACCTCTAGTAAAACCAAACCCTCGATTCCTTGCTTGTGGACAATCAGCACTTATATGTTGAGATTAATTACAAGTAAAACATCTCCACGTCATCTGACAGTCTCGAGCTATATGTCCAGGTTCCTGACATTTAAAACATACCCGAGATTCTGTATTGCAATTTCCCTGATGTATCTGATGACATCGAGTACACACCTTATCATGAAACCTTGAGACTGGTCGATTCACATTTTTCATAAACCTCGGTCTACGGAAATCAGCTACTGTAGTTTCCCCTTTCCTTTTCTCTCCAACCCTTTCTTGCGGTTGCCGGTTAATATCTTGTTCCAATATTTCAGCAGCATCAACTGCCGCCTGAAATGTTGTCGGATTCCTGGATATCACATACTTCTGAAGATTTGCCTCCAATCCCCAGATATACTTTCTCACTTTACTATTTTTAGATATAATATAGGCCTCAGCAAAACCTAGATTGTTTCATGAAAACTTCTGTATACTGGCGGACTGACATGTTTCCTTGCTCAAGACGAAGAAAATCATCTTCCAACTTTCGAACTGCAGCTTCAGGGCAATACTACATTTTAAATTTAACCACAAATTCTTCCCACAACATGGTCTTCAGAATGTTCGGATCTGAACTGGACAGGACTTCCCACCAGTACAAAGCACTTGATCTCAAACGAGATACATCAAACATAACTTTGTCTTCTTCTGCACTTTTACTAATTTGCAGACTCAGCTCAATCTCCTTAAGCCAACACATAGCTTTAACAGGATCACGCTCACCAGAAAACTTTGGAAGTTTACAAGCAAGAAACATCTTGATATCTCCTCCCTTTTGCACTGAAGACGAAGTAAGGGGTACAGATGTACCAGTTACCGATGTACTAGCTCCGGCTTCCTCCTGATCAGAATTTCTTACCACATTTGGATTATTTTGATTTGTACGCTTTAACAAATTTACCAAACTTTCCTGAAACATTCCCAACTCTGCTACCAACATATCTTGAGTAATATATTCTGGGTCAGAAACACTATGTCCTCCCCTTGCTTTTCCTCGACCACGACCAGATATTGAACTTTCTTGGGTCGACAAATCCTGTTCCCCTCGAATTTCTTGTCTGCTACCTCTACCTCTTCCTCGTCCCCTGCTACGACTTCGTGTTTCTATTACATTTTCTGGATCCTCTCCGTGTATTACATTTCTTCTTCCTCGACCTCTTCCATAACCAGTTGAGGTCCTTCCCGATTGATTGAGATTATCTGCCATTTCTCAGTATGTAACCTTTTCTGTCACATTTAAACACACATG
>NC_037528.1:28653134-28654943 GCF_001531365.2 Cynara cardunculus var. scolymus | reverse complement strand
GGTTACACCGCCATTACATCTCTCTAAAACATTTTAAAAACATTCCTTTTTTATCCGGACTTGAAGTCCGGTCAAAACACTTTGAAAATAAATTAACATCTTTGTCCGGATTACAAATCCGGACAATACTTCCCTTTCAATAATAACTAGTTTAAATATAAACCGGACAATACATGTCCCAACCATTGACCCGTTTAAAGTAATCCGGTCAATACACCGTACAACACATGGGCGGTTTAGAATTACACCGATCACCTCTTGGCCGGTTTAGATGAATATCCGGTCACCTCTTGGCCGGTTTAGAAGATATCCGGACAAGGTACAAGCGGTTTAATTGTCCGAATTTCAATCCGGACAACCCTTGAACGATTTAAACAAGAACTTCTCATAAAATGTAACAAAAATCATGAAAACCAGTTCCAAATGCTTTTCAAACTATATGTAAGCAATTCATATCAAAGCTCTTAATACACTCACCTTTAGAAATTGAGAATCAAAGCCTTTGAAATCCACTTTTTGTGCAATCCTCTTGATTCTTCAGAGAAAAACTTCTGAATAGGGTATGTGTGTGTATACCTTTTCTTCTCAAAAATCATATATATACTTAAAAGAAGGAGGAGAGGTGATGGGCGGCAACAAACAGAATATTACAGGAGATGAAGATGTTACCTTGATTGTTGATAAGAAGGATGCAATATCTTCAAAATCCTTGATATTTTGATGGAGAAATATGGAGATTTTTGGCTGATTATGAAGGATGATGAAGATGATCTAATGTGACTCTTGAGTTTAGATAGAGAGAGGGAGAGGGAGTTTCAAATTTTGAAATGAGATAATGAGTTGTAGGTGGAGAAAATATGGTATTTATATGTGGGTATTAGGAGGGGGCTGGCCATGGGAGCCTAAGCCCACAATAATAATTTGTCACAGTCTCCCCCTGTTAGAGAAATTTCGTCCCGAAATTTAACGACTGCTACTGCCAATGGATTTCTCTGCAAACAAATACGGATATTTGCCTTTCATGAAATCTTCTCGCTCCCAAGTGTACTCTGGACCATGTTTCGCATTCCAACGGACCTTAATAATAGGGATTTTTTTTCTGCTCCTCAACCGTTTAACTTCTCGGTCCAGTTTCTCGATTGGTTCTTCAATGAAGTGTAACCGATCGCTAATCTGAAAGTCATCCAGGGGTAGCACTATTGTTTTATCCATTAGGCATTTCTTCAGATTCGACACATGGAACGTGTCATGGATGGCGCTTAGATATTGTGGCAACTTCAACTTGTATGCCACTGGTCCGATTCTTTCGAGTATTTCGAATGGACCAATGTATCTTGGACCTAGCTTGCCTCTCTTCCTGAATCGTACTAGTCCCTTCCATGGCGATACCTTGAAGAGTACTTTATCCCCCACTTGGAATTCCAACGGCTTTCTCCGATTATCCGCATAACTCTTCTGACGGTCTCTTGCCGTCTGAAGTCTCTTCTTGATGATTGAAATCTTGTCGGTGGTTTCCTGGATAATATCGGGTGTTGTCAACTGTCTATCTCCGATCTCTACCCAGTTACGGTGATCTGCATTTACGTCCATATAGGGCTTCGTATGGTGCACACTGTATGCTGGTGTGATAGTTGTTGTTATAAGAGAATTCAACAAAGGGCAGATGGGTATCCCAACTCCCACCAAAATCTATTACACATGCACACAACATATCCTCAAGCGTTTGAATAGTTCTTTCTGATTGTCCATCTGTTTGAGGATGATAGGCGGTGCTATAATCCAAACGCATACCCAATGCCTTTTGAAGAG
>NC_037528.1:28650004-28651638 GCF_001531365.2 Cynara cardunculus var. scolymus | reverse complement strand
CGGTGGGACTAAACCCCACATGTGTAGAACTCTTACCGAACTACCTCAACGGTGGGACTAAACCCCACATGTGTAGAACTCTTACCGAACTACCTCAGCGGTGGGACTAAACCCCACATGTGTAGGAACTCATACCGAACTACCTCAGCGGTGGGACTAAACCCCACATGTGTAGAACTCTTGTGTTAGTTAAATGCACCCCTACTCACCAGCAGAAGGTGGGATTGTCAATCCAAATAGCGCTATCCACTTAAACTATCGGCTCATACGAGTTAATAAGTAGTGTAACCACTGGGACTTTTTAATTAGCCCAAACACAACTATTACTAGTGTACAAAGTGTTAGTGCTCGTATTCACAATTTCATTTCAAAGCATAAATTCATAAAAATCAATTTGTATCCATAATTTAAACACATTGAACATTGCATGCAAATCATCATTATTTTTATACATGCTTTTCCCCCAAAAACGCGAAAATAGTAAAAAGGGGCTGTGAAAACTCACTCTTTTACAAACGAGCTTAACAATTCCCTATCAAAAAGGAATATCCAAAACTGTCACTTATGGGTTTAAAACTACTTATGGGGATTAATAAGTCCTAATCCATAAGTGTCTACTTATGTCCAACTTGGTTATCTATAGTCCAAATATACATAATGTCCATATGCTCGTTAATATATTAATTTATACCGAAAGTAATGCTATAGTCCAATAAAATGATCAAAAGTTTACAAAATCAAATAATCCCAAAATCTCATTTTTGGACAGAAACTAATGGTACATAAAATGATCAATTTATAGACTTCTAAAATGAGATAGTTTCCTATCTTTTTATATGGGATATAGCACTGAGTTATGGTCATTGTGACCAAATTTGATGCATTTTGGACATGCAATAATGATTCAAATAATTTATGCAATACAATATATCCAAACTGATAGGACAGATTACACCATGTTAGTAAAATGCTCATTTAAAGAGTTCTACTAAGTGTTCTGCAGAAATTCAAGTTGGATTATAAATTAACATTTAAATGAAACTTTTAAACTAAGAATCACTCATTTTGGATGAGTTGAGAGGAAGATACGGCACCATAAAGTTACATGCACACATCTGTCATTAGTTGACAGATTGCACACTTAACTTAATTAAATTGGTTAATGCCTCAAAGCTTCATATTTTTGAGTGAAACTGGGTTCATATGAACCCTAACTCATAAAAGAACATTTCAGAAGAAGAATAATACACTAAGAGCAAGTAAATAAAGAGATATTAGCATACAAAGTAGGAGTTACCTACTGGTGGTTTCACAGTTTGCACACCTAAAGTGTTTTAGGTGTTTGGAGAACAAAACTCAATATTTTCATGTGATTCCCCTTGAATGCATAAAAAAACTCATATAGTTAACTCTCAAAGGAAGAATCATCCTTTTTCATTGAGTTTTGAAAGATATATGGTCATTGGAACATACATATACAAATCTGTCAGATTCGGACAGATTGCATGCTCACTTTGTTTTGAGTAGTTAAAACCTCAAATCACCATATTTTTGAATGAAATTAGTGAAATTTGAACGGTAACTCATTAAGTTAACTTCCAGAAGAAAAATCAATGATTTTGAATGATTATCTA
>NC_037528.1:28643307-28649409 GCF_001531365.2 Cynara cardunculus var. scolymus | reverse complement strand
GAGAAATATGGAGATTTTTGGCTGATTATGAAGGATGATGAAGATGATCTAATGTGACTCTTGAGTTTAGATAGAGAGAGGGAGAGGGAGTTTCAAATTTTGAAATGAGATAATGAGTTGTAGGTGGAGAAAATATGGTATTTATATGTGGGTATTAGGAGGGGGCCGGCCATGGGAGCCCAAGCCCACAATAATAAATATTTTTATAGACATTAAGCCAAAATTTGTTAAAATGTCATTTTTCTCAATTTTGACATTTTTCTTCAAATTAAAAACCCATGTTGGCTAAATTCATTTAATAAAAAGGTTTTATATTTAAAACACTAAAACTTTGTGTTTTATATAAATTAGGTATAAATTGGAGTATTTGGCACTATATAGGACATTTCAAATAGTTACGGGTCGGAACTGGACTTTCTAAGCAATTACCGGAAACTCTAGAAATTTTTCGGCCAATCTAATCTAACTAATTCCTAATCTTATAAATTATCTTCAATAACACTAATATAAACTTAATAAGAGCTAACCTGGAAGTTCAAATTTGACAGTTGTCACAAGAAGGAACGTCCGCTTGCACCTGGGTTGGTTGGGTTGTGGGTTGTGTTTGGGCTAAGGTTGTGAGTGGGTTGGTGATGGAATGGTTTCTTGTTGGGTTTGCTCGGATTGGGGTAGTTCTGTCCGTGATGATAGATAGTGGAATCCCATGTCCCGTTATAATTTTCTTAATATAAATCTGAGCTAACTTTTCCAATGAATAACTTTCTTTTATCGGTAGGAAGTGCGCATATTTGGATAGGTGAACCACTATTACCCATATGGCATCATACCCTTTTGGGGTTCGGGGTAACTTCATAATAAAATCCATTGTGACGTGATCCCATTTCCAAACAGGAATTTCCAAAGATTGCAGCTTTCCATAGGGCCTCTGGTGTTCTATCTTTACTTGTAGGCACGTCATACATTTTTCTACATACCTTGCTATGTCTTTCTTTAGTCCGGGCCACCAATGAAAGATTTTCAAATCCTTATACATTTTATTAGTACCTGGATGAATGGAATATCGAGATTCATGACTTTCTTTCAGGAATTATATCGCGAATATTCCCATAGTGTGGTATCCAGATTCGTCCTTGGAAGCACAAAATTTCTTTATTGTTCTTTTCTAGGGTAGTAATCATTTTTCCCAATCTTTCGGCCTTTAAATGATCCTCTTTGACAGCCTCTGCTTGGCATCTTTGAATATCTATATGAAGATCTAGAGTCACACTTATTCTCATCGCCACGGTTTTGATGGTTCCACCTCTTTCTTTTCGGCTCAAAGCATCGGCTACAACATTAGCCTTTCCTGGATGGTAAATAATTTCACAGTCATAATCACTGACTAGTTCTATCCATTGATGCTGCCTCATGTTTAACTCTTTCTGGTTGAACAAGTGCTGAAGGCTTTTGTGGTCTGTATAAATTTTTGCCCTTTGTTTCTACAAATAGTGCCTCCAAATTTTTAAGGCAAAAACTACAGCTGGTAATTCCATGTCATGTGTTGGGTTCTGCCTCTCATGATCTTTCAATTCTCGTGATGCATATATGATCACCTTTCCCCTTTGCATCAATACACAGCCTATGCCAAGCTTCGATGCATCACTATAAACGATGAAGTCCTTTGTTCCATTGGGTAGAGATAAAACTGGTGCGCTACATAAGAGATCCTTCAAGGTTTGAAAGGCTTTTTGCTGTTCCACGGCCTAATGAAACTTGATATCTTTTCGAGTCAACTTGGTCAGTGGTACCGCTATTTTTGAAAAATCTCGAATAAATTTACGATAATAACCGGCTAAGCCTAGAAAACTTCTGACTTCTGAAGGGTTTCTTGGTGCATCCCATTTTTCTATTGCTTCGATTTTTGATGGATCCACTTTGATTCCTTCTTGTGACACAACATGGCCAAGGAATTAGACTTCCCTTAACCAAAACTCACATTTTGATAACTTGGTATACAACTTCTCTTTTCTCAAGAGGCTCAGAATCAAGTGTAGATGTTCTGCATGTTCTGCTTCTGACTTAGAGTATATCAAAATAATATCGATGAATACAATAACAAATTTATCGAGATATTCATTGCACACCCTGTTTATCAGGTCCATGAAGGCTGCTGGTGCATTGGTTAGGCCAAAAGGCATAACTAAAAATTCATGATGTCCATATCTTGTTCTGAACACAATTTTAGGAACATCTTCTTCTCTAACTTTCAGTTGATGATATCCAGATCGCAGATCAATCTTTGAGAAGTAACTGGCCCCAACTAATTGATCAAATAAGTCATCAATCATGGGTAATGGATATTTATTCTTAACTGTCAATTTGTTAAGTTCCCGATAATCTATACACATTCTCATTAATCCGTCCTTCTTTTTAACAATAAAATTGGAGCTCCCCAAGGTGAAGTACTTGGTTTAACAAAACCCTTGTCAAGTAGATCCTTCAATTGAGTCACCAATTCTTTCAGCTCTGATGGGGCTAATCTGTATGGTGTTTTGGCTACTGGTGATGCCCCTGGTATCAGATCAATTTTAAACTCAATGGCTCTGTCTGGTGGAAGACGAGACAAGTCCTTGGGAAAGACCTCTGGGTATTCTTTGACAATTGGAATCTGTTCTAATTCTTTCTCTTCTCTATTTGCATCGATAGCATAAGCTAGAAACCCCTGGCATTTCTTCTGTATATAGTTACGAGCTTTCAATATGGAGAGAAGACTGGTATGACAATCCCGATGATCACTATCTATGATAATTGTTCCTCTTCCTGGCAACTTAATTTTAATCTTCTTTTGGTTACATAAAATAGCTGCCTGATTTTTGGCTAATCAATCCATACCAACCACTACATCGAATTCCTTCATTGGCATGGGGAATAATCGAATTGGTAACTCACAACCCTTGATGGAAATAACATATTCATCGAACACATAAGCAATACTTTCCTGACTATTAGCGGTGTCAACCACTAACTTTTTGTCAAGTGGCACAGAAAGCAAGCATGCAATTTCAGCAAAAGTAGGGGATACGAATGAAAAGTTTGCACCCGAATCAAATAGCACTTTAGCATATACGGAGTTGATGGAATAAGTACCTATAACCATGTCTGGAACTGCCTTTGCTTCATTTTTAGTCATTTGGAAGGATCGTCCTTGCGTCCTTCCTAGCCCTCCTCTATTCACACTTGGTCTTCCTCGAGTACTCGTTGTACTATTTCCCAAAGTTAGTTGCAAAGCTTTGAGCTGTGGGTATTTGTCTTTAAAGTGATCCGGTGAATTGCAGTTGAAACATCTTTTATTCATTGGACAATATCTCGATGAATGTCAAATCTCACCATAATTGAAGCATTTTATCGGTTCTGATTTGCATTCTCCTTGATGATATTGTCGACACCTAGGACAGATCTTCTCCATCGACCTCTGCATTGGTTTCTTGTTGAACTTAAAGGACTTGGATCCTCGATATCCTGTTAAAGATCCTTCCCATTTCCTCTTTTCCATTTGTTTTCCTTCATCGCTTCTGTTTTGTTCCTCTCTGTGACTTCAGCTGCATCGACTGTCAATGGAAAAGTGGCAGGATTCATTGCTATAACAAATTCTCTGATTGAGGGCTTCAGACCCTAGATATACCTCTCAACCTTTCTAGCCTCTATCGATATGTAATGCTCGGCAAATCTAGAATACTCTATGAATTTCTCTGTGTATTCTCTAACTGATCCAGAGCTCTGTTCTAACTTCAAGAAATCCTCTTCCATCTGTCTAACTGCAGTCTTGGGACAAAGCTGTTCCTTGAATCGATTCACAAATTATGTCTATGACAAGGTTTGCAAAACATCTACTCTTCCAAGGGATTCTATTTCCCACCAATATAAAGCATTAGACTTTAGAACCGATACAGCAAATCTGACTTTGTCGGCTTCTGGACATCGTATGGTATTGAATACTGGTTCAATCTCTTTTATCCAACACATAGCTTTAGTTGTATCTCGCTCACCCGAAAAAGTTGGTGGTTTGCATGCAAGAAACATTTTAATATCCCCTCCTCTGATGTTTGGTGTTGGTATAGAAGATTTTATCTCTACTCGATCTGTTTCCACTCTCATAGGCATCCTCAAAATCGATGTTAAGGTTTCCCTTAACTTTCCCATTTCTTCAGCCAGCATATCCCTGGTTACAAATTCTGGCTGTGGTGTTGGCTCTGGATTATTATCCCCAGAGTTAGATTCTTCCTGATTAACATAGTCCTCTGCTTGGTAATTTATTTCCCTCGTTTGACTTCTCCCTCTTCTTTTGCCTCTACCTCGTGAGGCATTAATAGGGGCTTCAATGGGAGAATTCTTTGCCTCACTAAGATCAGGATGGGCTAGTCTTTGTGATCTTCTGGACCGACTTGTCATCTGTAGATTTCATGATTAAATAACACATTTTCACATTCCCAATAAAATAAAGTGTCCAAGTTCAGATATGTACCTTTAGATTCAAAATTACATTGGCCAGATGTAATCCGAATATACCTTACACACCGATCTCTTAACTTATCATATTTATTCCAAAGGTGCTAACTATGTTTGGGACCCTAATATGCAATGAAATAGTTTAAGTCTAGGCATCATCATGCAAATGATCACCTAAATCTCTTAAACTTAGGCTCTGATACCAATCTGTAACACCCCAATCTCCAAACATTGCATATTACATAGAATACATAGATTTCCACATAGGTCCAAAATTACAAGAGTCTGTGCTACCGGTTTACGATACAAATTGCGTAACTTAAAAATTCCAAAATACATGCATTTGTAAACTATCATTGCTATATTCCAAAACACATATGAACATGGTCTTCAATATTTAAGCATATAAGGGAAGTAATCATAGAATGCTTTTTCCCTTATTAATATTATGACTGGTATTACCTGCACACATGTTTTAAAACATAAAATGAGGGTTAGACAAAAGTCTAGTGAGATTTCCCTTTTTCATGCTATGCAGGGTGAGATCACCAAAATATTTACCAAAAAATCTCTCAACATAAAGACGAATAATAAAAGAATTGCATCCTGATTAGGTCCATCGGGCCTCTGGTTCAAAATCCCATACTTAAAAAAATAAATAATGGATTTCCAGTCCATCGGCCTCTGGTTCCACAGGGTCCATCGGCCTCTGGTTCCACAGGGTCCATCGGCCTCTGGTTCCACAGGGTCCATCGGCCTCTGGTTCCACAGGGTCCTTTAGCAAATATTTTGATTTAGAGAACTAGAACTCCCATGAAGGACCAGAGCCTCTGGTTGTACTAACTAGAGCTTCTAGCTCCTACCCAAAGACCAGCCAGAGTTTCTGGTTGTATCTATGAAGGCCAACCAGAGCCCCTCTGGTCTATTTTATAAAAGATTTCTAAGTATAAAGACTTTTTGAAATTATATTTTTAAAATTATAAATATAGCACTAAGCTTGATTAAAAGACATAAATCTTATTTTTAAACTCATGATTTATAAAAGATTTTGTATCATTTTCAAATCAATATCCAGAATCCTCTAGTTCCATTATGAGAACTAATCAGAGCCCCTCTGGTTCCTTGCAAGGTACAACCAGAGCTCCTCCTCTGTTTCCTAATAATCAATGCTTTTATCCAAAGCATTTTATTCACAACCAACGGTCATGAGCCATATTTTCTCCAATCCCATAACATCATTATTATCATTTCTACTAAAGACAACATCTCTAAACTCTCAAATCACCAAGAAATGAGAAATTCAATCTGTTGTAACTATAATAGATATCATAATAAGGGTTAGGCCAAGCAAACAACGACCAACCTTATATCCTACCAATAATCCCCTTTCTTGATATTCCACCCTTATGTCCTCTCATTAGTTCATATGAAGTAGTTCATCCAATGACAGACCTCAGTCATATATGTCAAAGTGAACCTGTTCATAATTTCCAAACCAAATCATGGTTTCAATATAGGTTTATATTCAAACCTTTTTAAACCTCAAGAACAACTTGTTCTTCCAAAACAGTTTCAAACCTTTAAACTCATAATCTTTATGTCAAAATATCTATAAAA
>NC_037528.1:28632714-28639387 GCF_001531365.2 Cynara cardunculus var. scolymus | reverse complement strand
TGCAAAGATTTAACCAAACTCAAATGACCAGCATTTTCACGATAAATTTGGATACTTCTTTCTCTTAGCGTTTTAAATTGCTCTACAAAACTATTTGAACGCTCTTTTTTCTGATTTTAATTCTTGCTGGTAATTTTGAATATGGATTTTCATCTTATTAATCTGTTCAATGCATGGTTGATGAACTACCTTATCATTCATCTGCTCTTTCTTCTTATAACTCTCGATGTTCTTTTCCAGTTCAACAATCTTAGCTCTCAACTCCTTTATGATATCTGCCATTAGAAACAAATTGATCAGTTAAGGATCTATGCAGTGAAATTAGATAAAAGAAATATGAACAGTTAAGCTAAAAAAGAACAGAAAAACACAAACACTGAAAAACTCACACACAAACAAATATACAATGATCCAAAAAAAATCTAAACACAAATGAACTAATAAACTAAAAACAGTTCAAAACAATAAACCAAGTCCAAAAACTGAGAATAGTCCAAAACAAATACTGCTCCCAGTTGAATGTTGGAACTCAAATGCTCGAAGAGCTTGCTGTTAAGCAGTCTACACACTCCTCGACCGTTGTCTGTGAAGTCTGATGTGTCAAAGCACTTCCTGTCCCAAAAATTATATTAGCAAGCCGGTTGCAATGCTGTAGTTGCTGGATTATGGATGGTGCCTCTTCAGGGAGAAATGTTAAGAACTTGGATCATCTTCAATAAACCCAAGGAACCAAATGTTACTCCTGCAGAATCTGGACCTGCAAGATCAAAAACAAAAATAAATCTATCAAGACCAAAATCAAATACAAAACAATGATAAGTATTCAATCCAGGAAAAAGATAAAATGATTAGTATGTCTCTGCTGGACAGAAAAACCCTTTGTTAGGAGGAAAGACCGCAGATATGGCTCTTTTTGATGAAGAAACTTTGTTGGCTTGTGTTGTTTGCAAAATACCACCTAGTCCTGGAGGCAGAATACAAATCAACTCAACGCTTCTAGACAGTCATCCTGAAATGATTTATCCATCTATCTTGAAACACTTCACAGTTTACTTTCTATCTTCTTTTAAACCACACTGCAGATTGCACACCAACACGGCTGTTGCTTCTTATCTAGTTCACACCAATAGTTGCACAAAGTGAAGCTGCTGTTCTTGTTCTGTCTAAACAGCTGCTGCTGTCTGCAAAGAACCTGTCACCTGCTGTTGTTACAGATTTCCTTGTTGCTGAAATCTGATGAATGCTGCTAAAAATGAATTTGAATGCTGCTGTCTCAACCTGTTATTGTTGTTATTGCTTGGTTTCTTTTCTGTTAAGAACCTGCTGTCCCATCTGCCTAGCTGCTGCAGTCTGCTTAAACCTGTTTGACCTACTGCTGTCAAGATCACAACAACTTGTTGCAGCTGCTGTTCTTGTGCTATCTAAACAACTGTCAAAGCAAAGTATAAAAGGAAATGCTGCTGCTGTGTTCTTGTTACTTACAATTCCAAAAGCAAAACAAAACCTGCACACTGTTAATACCTCTGTTGCTAGTTAAAACAAATGATGTCTGCTTTCCAAACACAAACACAGCACAACTGCTGTTAAACCTGATTCAAATCAACCTTGAAATCAAAAACCACACAGAACCTGTACAGAACCTGTGTGTGCACACTGTCGCAAAATTACCAAGACAGAACTGTGTGGAATGTGAAATAACAAACAAACACAGAACATCAAGCAACAGAAACTGTGTAACTGTGAAAACAGCTTTTAAACAGCACTCTAAACAGTCCTTAATCAGAATCAATGCTGTTGAAAACACTATTCTTAGCTATTTACAATACGTTACAACAATCAACTAGTATTAAAAACAGTAAATCAACAAATCCCAAACAACCAGGTAACTGCTGTTTGTTTAATCACTTTGACAGAGCTGTCCAGTTCATTAATTCACTTGAACTGCAAGAGGCTCGAGATTCTAATTTTGAAGCAAATAGTCGGAGTATCTAGCAGAACTGTGTTGTAATGCTTTTAATCCTGCAATTGAGACTGATTTAAAACTGGAAGAAATCAAGCGTTGTAATGAAAATCAGATCACTATCTGAGCAATGTCAAGTGATATAGAACTCTTGAGAAATTTAGAACAGATAGAGACCAAATGCAAACCAAATTTAAACCAATATGCTTAAACCTATATGCTTAAACCTGCTTAAAACAGTACGATGTCATTACCTGTCACAATGTACCCAAACAGCACACTAAACAGTACGATGCACATTAAGCAGCTATTTGATTTGGCTTTGCTACTATTGCTAAACTAAGTTGTTACCAACACAACACAGCACACAACACAACAAACAGCACACTAAACAGCCCTGCAAACTGCTGTTATTCTTTTGTTTGAACAGCTAATACTTAAACCAAAAAACAGACCTGCTAGTGTTAGCTTCTGTTTGAACTGCTGCACACTGTTAACTGCTACGTTAATAACATGCACACTGTTAAGATCACACTGCTGTTTCTTGTTGCTGTCTAATCACAGCAAACAATCTGCTGTTAAGAACCTGCTGTTGCTGCTTCCTGCTCTTGCTGTTAAGACCTGCAACCTGTTCACTATGCTGTGCTGTTAAGAAATCTAAATTGCTGGATCCTTAGTCTTTGAACAAAGCAAACAACAGTTTGACAGATGATGTTTTAAGCTACCAAGTGCTTGGATGAAGAATCGAGTGGTAAAGAATGCAAAATAATGCAACTAAGACAGTGGCTGAATGAAGTTCAAAAATGAATGAAGTTCAAAATTGCTCAACTAAACCGCTCAACTCTTCTGTCAAATATCGAAATAAACAATCGATTAACAGATTTAGAATCCGGATGAAATACTTAAAAGCTCAAGTCAAGCAAAATCGGAGAACCTTATAAACCAGAATCCATAGTCGATTAAACAAGAAATTGAATGTTGAACTAATCGATTACCATATTGAATCAAGAAATTACGAACAATCAAGAATATGGGAAAGATTGATTGAGCGGTTTAATAAACCGGACACTTATCCGGACACGAATCCGATCAAGTGTTGATCGATTAAGACTTAGAAAAATCAGAAAACTTTACCTGTTGATCGAATCCGAACACTATCCGCTCAAGTTATGTGCGGTGTATATGATTACCGCTTGAGAAATCCGGTGATGCTTTGTACTAAACCGCTTAGAAATCCGGTGAAGACATGAGCGGTTTATCTTGAATCCGGTTGAGCTTTGTGCGGTGTAGATGAACACCGCTCAACCTGTGAAATGATTTGAAGAACCAACCGGACTCTTTATCCGGTCAACAAAATGTGGGCCAAAAATGAACTTAAGCCCAAAAAAAATCTAAGTGATTAAACCGGATGGGCTTAAAGCTGAACGATTTAACAAAACAAAAAACAAACAAAAAATTTAAAATCACATCAAAAACTAACAAAAACACAAAAACAAAAAAAATTAACAAAAAAATGGATCAAAAACACTGGTTTAAAAAAATTTTCAAGAACACGAAAAAATTTAAAAACACAAAAATCCGATTAAATCTTGGAAAAAAAATGATCAAATCACAAAATTTTGTGAATAACAAAGATTCACAATGCAATTTCTAGCATTTTGATCATGTTTTTAACACAAAAACACAAGATTTTATGAAAAAATNAAAAAAATGATCAAATCACAAAATTTTGTGAATAACAAAGATTCACAATGCAATTTCTAGCATTTTGATCATGTTTTTAACACAAAAACACAAGATTTTATGAAAAAATCGGATCAAAAACTAAAAAAATAAAGAACGCGAAGAACACGAAAAAAAATCCAGAAAAAATTCACTTATCTTGAATGAATCTGATTTCTTTAATCTGATTTCTTGTACAACTTGCTCTGATACCAATTGTGAGTCCTATTTCACTGATCAAACTTCAATTCTTCAGAATAACAATGGCAGATTCAAGATATGACATTCAAGAACTCAAGATGAACATTAAGAACATTTGAGAGAAAAAGTCAACTATTCAATATCAGTCAAACCTTATTTACGTATCTTGATTTTACAATAAAGCTCTCTCTTCCCTAATTACAAAGACTAAACCATATTTATATGGTCAACCTAATAAAGACAAGTCAAAGTCAAACCTATAAGAAAAGTCAAACATGCTAACTTTTACAATATAGACTATTTATAAACTTTCAAGACGAATACAATTAATACTGATTTCTCAGTCCTAACACACCTAGACGGTGAAGGATGTTTATTATTATAATATTGACTAAGGCGGTGTGGCTTTATATTATTAAATGCCATTTTACCTAATGTTGAAGATACCATCCTCTTTTTAATAAAATAATAACACCATATAGCATATATCACATATAATATTATCCACTATATATATATATATATATATATACCATGACATGCATGTCTTCATCTATGCATATTGTTCATGAAATTAATTAATTAATATATACGCCATCACGTAATTTATCAATTAATCACGTATATTTTACCTCGACCCAGGTTGTCTGAAACCCGGTTATAACAGGTTTATGGGGAACAGGCTGTTGGAATGGCAGGCGCATGGTTGATGACGTTTGAGTTATTTGGAATAATTAAATAATTATCCCAAATAATATCTCTTGAATATCAATCCAAAAAAAATTAATATTTAAAATTCCATCTAATTGTAAGATAAATACTAATTACGAAGTTTTGGTCTTCTAAAAACCCATGTTGTATAGTTTTTAGTCACAAAAGCTGCAATTTTGTATAATCTTTAAAATGTTTTCAATTAAAGATGGGTTTTTGTATTAAAATATCTTTGTCATGGAACCAAAGGCGCTCTGGTTGGTCATGACTCTTTGGATGGGAACCAGAGGTCTCTGGTTGAGAGTGATGAACAAGTTCATCGATGGAATGTTGGGTTGTATGAATAATGAGCCTTGGATAGACAAACCAAAGGCTCTGGATAAGCATGGACAACCCTTTATGTTGGACCAGAGGGGCTCTGGTTTAATGCAAAAGTTTATTCATCATTTATATAGCATTTTTGGTATCCAGAGGCTCTGGGTTGGAAAATGCATATTTATGCAATGAAAATTCTTCATGATGAATGGAAAACTCCCTCTCAAATGATGCATGGGGATGTGTATTCAGTTTAAAAACTCCCCTAGAACCAATAAGGAGGTTGAATTTGATGACCAGAGGCTCTAGTCTATACAACTAGAGGCTCTGGTTGTGAATGATGATGAAAACTTATATGGAATGTGGTTAAGTGTATGTGAGTAGATATGAAAAAGAATGGGTCTTTGAAACCAGAGGGATCTGGTTCCAAAGACAACAAATCCAGAGGCTCTGGTCTTTAGAACCAGAGGCTCTGGTTGTAAAGACGATGCAAACAGATGTGAAATGATGGTTAAGTATATGTAAAAGGTTATGAAAAGATGGAGCCTTTGGGACCAAAAGGCTCTGGTTGCAAACGCATCAAGTCCAGAGGCTCTGGTCTTTAAAAGTCCATGCAAATATGATAAAAGATGTAATATATTTATGTATGTGAAGTCCAATTTGAACCAGAGGGCTCTGGTTCCAAAGGACTTGGAAACCAGAAGCTCTAGTCTTTGGAACCAGAGGCTATGGTTTCCACAAATGATGAAAAATGACTAAGGTATATGTGCTAATGAATGAGGGAGACCAAGTTTGAGATCAAAGAGGCTCTGGTCTCAAATAATTGGAATCCAGAGGCTCTGGTCTATAGAACCAGAGGCTCTGGTTGAGAAAAGGATACTTGGTGAAAATTAATCAAGTATTTGCTTTGGACCAGAAGGGCTCTGGTTCCAAAGGCGATGGAAACTTTTGGCCAATAAATTTAACTAGTATTTCTTTTTAGCCAAAGGCTCTAGTTTTTAGAACCAGAGGCTCTAGTTTGGAGTACTTGGTGTTTTATAGCCATAATGATATATCATTTATAGACATAACCATGAGATATTGAGGATCTGTAGTTTTAAACAAAGGATTGCCTCTAAGTGGTGACATTCAGTATACCCATCTTGCTGACAAGAAATAAAAATCTTTTCTCATCAAGAGCTTTTGTGAAAATGTCAACAAGTTGAATCTCAGTAGGAATAAAGTACATCTCTATATTACCTTTTTCAACATTGTCTTTCAGAAAGTGGTACCTTACATCGATGTGTTTGGTCTTGGAATGCTACACAGGATTTGCAGAGATGGCTATTGCACTCTTGGAGTCATAGAGGAGTGGTATCTTTTCATATTGAAAGCCATAGTCCTTAAGCTGAGTCTTCATCAAGAGAACTTGTGAATAACAACTAGCAGCAACAACATATTCTGCTTCTGATGTGGAAGTTGAAACACAATTTTGTTTTCTGGATGTCCAACTTACCAGCTTGTCCCCTAAGAGTTGACAGCTTCTAGACGTACTCTTTCTATCAAGTTTGCAACCTGCATGATCTCCATCTGTATAGGCTATTAGATCAAAGCCAGAGTTCTTAGGATACCAGAGACCCAATGCAGGGGTTCCCTTGAGGTATCTAAAGATCCTCTTGACTGCAGAGAGATGAGATTATTTAGGATTGGATTGATACCTTGCACAAAGACATGTAGCAAACATAATATCTGGTCTACTAGAGGTTAGATACAGGAGTGATCCAA
>NC_037528.1:28619962-28632654 GCF_001531365.2 Cynara cardunculus var. scolymus | reverse complement strand
AAGTTTGTTTTATTTGAAGACCAAGGAAGAAACTGAGTTCTCCCATCATACTCATCTCAAATTTACTTTTCATCAGCTCTGAGAATTTTTCGTAATGTTTTGCATTTGTAGAACCAAATATGATGTCGTCCACATATATTTGCACAAGTAGTATGTCACCTTTATGCTTCTTGAGAAAGAGGGTCGTATCGATTGTACCTTTTTTAAATCCATTGTTGATGAGAAAGGTGGAAAGAGTTTCATACCAGGCCCTATGTGCTTGCTTCAGCCCATAGAGGGCTTTGTCCAGAAAGTAGACATACTTTGGACGTTTTGGATCTTCAAACCCAGGGGGCTGTTGCACGTATACTTCTTCTTGAAGTTTACCGTTGAGGAAGACAGACTTGACATCCATCTGATAGACCTTGAAGCCTTTGTGAGCTGCATAGGCTAGCAATATCCTGATAGCTTCAAGTCTTGCGATGGGAGCAAATGTCTCATCGTAGTCAATCCCTTCTTCTTGGCAGTAGCCCTTGGCAACAAGCCTGGCCTTATTCCTTATTACTATGCCATCTTCGTCCTTCTTATTTCTGAAGACCCATTTGGTTCCTTTGGCCGTCTTCCCTTTACGTAGAGACATGAGGGACCATACTTTGTTTCTATCAAACTGGAGTAGTTCTTCTTGCATCGCGTCTATCTAGTTTGGGTCTTGTAGGGCTTCAGAAATCTTCTTTGGTTCTATCATGCTTAGAAAGTTGGCGAAGAGGCATTCATTAGCTGTTGCGGATCTCGTCTTGACACCAGATGTTGGATCACCAATGATTTGGTGATGTGGATGGTCTTTTGTCCATTTGGTGCTTGATTGAGTTTCTAGAACAACAGGATGCAGTTCTTCATCAACCGATGGAACTGTTTGCTCCCCCTCGAAGAGATCTCTAGAGTGAGGCTCTAGGTCTGGTTCTTGATCTGAAGACACAGAAGAAGTAGAAGGTGAAGTGACATGAGTTTCAGTAAGAGTTTTACCTTTAGCATTGGAGACTTCATGTTCTTCATCGCTTCTAGAAGTGGGTTTTGCAGTAGGTGCATGTCCAGAGATTACTTCTTCTTCGAAGATGTCTTCAAATAATTGAGCTAACTCTGATTCATTGGGGTTTCCAAGTGATGAATCAGAGGCTCTCTCTTGAAGTCCGAGTCCTGAACTATTTTGTCCAGAAGTCATTGGTGTGGAGTCATCAAAGGACACATTGATGCTTTCTATGACAATCTTTGTCCTTTTGATGTAGACTCTGTAGGCCTTTGTGGTTTGAGAATATCCCAGAAAGATCCCTTCATCTGCCTTTTTGTCGAACTTGCCAAGATACTCCCTATCATTGAGTACAAAACATTTGCACCCAAAGACATGGAAATATTTGACATTTGGTCTTCTTTGATTGATGAGCTCATAGGGTGTCTTCTGGTGCCTCTTGTTGATGATAGACCGATTCTCGGTGAAACAGGCAGTAGAAATAGCTTCAGCCCAGAAGGTGATAGGTAATTCCAATAAAGCAAGCATGGTCCTTGCTGCTTCCACGAGGGTTCTGTTCCTTCGCTCCACCACTCCATTATGTTGTGGAGTTCTGGCTGCTAAAAAGTTTTGTGAAATGCCTTCACTAATGAGGTATTCATCGTTTTTGGCATTTCTGAATTCAGTTCCATTGTCGCTTCTTACTTTTATGAGTTTTTGTTGTAGAAGGACTTGGAGCCTTTTCATCACCCCAATGAGTAGATCAGGAACATTTGATTTCTTCTTTACAAACTCAACCCAGGTGTATCTGGAGTATTCATCAACTAGTACCAATATGTACTTCTTTCCAGAGAGGCTTTGTGTAGATATAGGCCCACATAGATCTATGTGGATCATGTCCAAGGGCTTGGTGTAGGAGGTTTCTGACTTAGTTTTATGAGAAGCCCGTTTCAGCTTTCGCATCTTGCAGGCTGAGCATAGATGATCTTTTTCGAAATTTAGATCCGGAATCCCTTTGACCAACTTCTGTTTGGCTAGCTTCCTTAGAACATCAAAGTTGAGATGTGAGAACTTTTGATGCCATAGCCAATTTTCATCGCTCTTATGGGATACAAGGCAGAGGGTGTCTTGACCCACAGAGGATTGAAAATCCAGAAGATAGAGATTTTCTTCTCTTTTTGCCTTGATGATAGTTTGGTCGGGTTGTGTTTTTATGATGCAGAAACCCTTGCGAAATTTGACTTCAAGACCCTTGTCGCAGAACTGGCTTATGATTAGTAAGTTGTGCTTCAAACCTTCAACATAAGCCACTTTGCTGATGGAGATGTTTCTTTTTATGAGAGTGTCGTATCCCTTGATGGTACCCTTACTGTTGTCTCCAAAAGTGACAGCGCCTCTAGATTTCTCGATGAAGGAGGAAAGCTGACTTTTGTCACCAGTCATGTGCCTGGAGCAAACTGAATCCATATACCATGGTTACACATGCTGGTCCTGCAAGACAAATTAAGGGGTTTTAGGTACCCATTTCATAATGGGTCCACATTTGTTAGTGGGAGATACCTCTCTCTTTTCATCAGCCCTTTTAGGAGTGGGCTGATTTTGATTACCCTTAGCCTTTGCAGGCTTGGGTTTGTTTGCATTTCCCTTGCCCTTAGACTTGGGCTTTTTCACATAATCATTGGTTTTAACATTATAGCGATAGACGTGTTTGGAAAATATGCAACAATGTGTTAACATGTGGTTCCTCAGGTTTTGTAAAAGAGCTAAACATTGACAATTAAATTTTTTTGGACATGAATGTCTAACGTTCTTTTTATTCGATAAAAATGAAGAAGTAAATGTAGGGGATGAAAATCCTGTCCTAGCATCAGTTGTTTTTACAAACTTCCTATCTAGTTCAGATTTTTTTATTTGTGGTGGACTTGGTCTTTACTTCTTTACTTCTGAGGAAGGACTGCTTTTCTTCAGCTGAATGAGAGGAAAAGTGGTGGTTAGAATTCTCAGAGGCAGGTCACATCTGTTTTTGCTCGCGAGTAAACTTAATGATCTTAGAAGAAGTACTTGGGACTTGTGAGTTATCGTTAGCAGATTTGATGTTGTTCAGCTTTCCTTTTCCTTTGTCTAAAGTTTTCATTGATGGTGGAACATCAGATTTCATTGAGGGTTTGAAGTTTTGAGGCTTCTTATTCTCAATGATCTTTGGTGATTTACATACTATCTCTTCTTCAGATTCAGAATCGAGAAAGTCTTTTGCTGATTTCTCGAAATCAAAATTATCATGGATGTTTGTGGGAGGTGTGGGTTAAGAGGTTGATGCTTCAGAGTGATCTGTTGAGGGTTCCATCATTTCTGACTTAGACGAACTTCCAATATTACTTGGATGGTTCATTGATTCATCAGCTGACGGTTCCTTACTAAGATTCTCCTTTTCATCAACAGTACTTGCTAATGAAGTGGGATTAACGACTAGAGACTCTGATTTAACCATAGGGTTTCCATCGGTCTCGGATGTGGAGGCATCATTCCCTTCAATAGAATTCTTACATGTACTGCTCTCGTACACCACGTTTTCAAAATCCTGTCTCAAGAGGACAGTTTTTCCATCGACTTTAACTCTTTTAAAATTTGCTTTAGGTTTAGGGGAAAAGTCGGGTTTCTGAATGCATCCAAGTTTGAAAGTGGATTCAAGGGTGGATTTCTTTGTTTCGATGAAAGAGTATTGAATCCAATCCCTTGAGTGTCCTTTTGTTTGTTTAGTTTTTCGTACACATTTTGGGCATCCTTATATTTTTTCATCAGAAGTTCATTGGTTTGAAGCTTCTGGTGAAGAATCTCCTTTCTTTTTGAAAGAAATCTTTGAGAGCTACAGAGTTAAGTCTCTCTGCCACGGATTCTTTTAAGGCCTTTGCCTTCTTTTCTAAGTCCTTGGTTATTCGCTTGTTTAAATCCAGAAGTTTTTCTTCCTCTGATTTTTTAAGAGTGGCAATGCGAGTCTTTTCCTTGATAAGTTCGACTTTTTCTTCGGTTAGAAGATCAGTATCTCATTTGTAGAAACTGACTTCTTTTTCCGCTTTAAGTCCTTCAGATTTTTCAAAATTTAATTTTTCTTTTAGTTTCAAGAAGTCCTCTGAAAGTTTTATTACCCTTAACTCTAGCTCAGATGGAGCAGAGTTGGTTTTATCGATAGAAGACTCATGTACCTGTTCATCAGAATCAGAGGCGGATGTTTTGGACTTGGCCATCAGACATATGAGTGCCTTGTCTTCTTCATTGGATGAAGAATCAGATAACCAATTTTCTTTTTCAGCCATCAGGCATCGCTCTCTTGGATTGTATTTATATTTATTCTTGTAGTAATCAACATCCTTTACTGGTTGTCCTTTGCACTCTTTGGAAAAATGACTGATTTTTCCGCACCTATAGCAGCGAAGGTCATTCTTCCTTCCGTCTCGGTCTTCTTTCTTCTCCTTTCTTCTCCTTTCTTCTATCTTCTCTTCTATCTTGTCTATCTTCTCTTCCCTCTCTTCTATCTTCCCTTTGGTAGAATTTTGATGGCTTCTTTTCATAGGATGGCTGGTACTTCTCCCTTTTAAAGTGTCTTCGTTCATAGGGCTTCTTGATGAACTTCTTCTGGAACTATTTTGTGATCAAGGCCAGAGACTTGGCAAAGGCTTTGATATCATCATCTGATTCGGATGTCTCGTCCTCAGATTCTGATTCTACTACCAGTGCTTTTTTTCCTTTCTTCTTGTGGTCTATGGTGGAGGTCCTTGAAACATCCTTTTCTTCAGCAGCAAGAGCAAGGGGTCCACCGATGGATACTTTCTTCTTCATGATGTCTTGCTCTTGTGCAGCAAGCGTTACATACAAGTCATGAAGTGACCAGCCGTCTAAGTCCTGATTTGCTTGGAGAGACATCGATAGCTGCGTCCACTCATTGCCTAGACTTTTAAGGATTAAAACATTATTTTCTTCCTTCGTCCTGGAGATATCGTTTCGACGACATTGATTAATCAACGTGTTAAAACGATCGTACGTCCTCTGAATCGGTTCATCAGGAAGAGCCTTGAAATTGGTATATTCGTTGAGACATTGAGCTCTACGATTTTTCTTCGTTTTTGCTCCTTCTTCTAATTGGCTTACCAGCTCATCTCATAATTCCTTTGCTGTGGAGCATGCATCGAGGGATTGGAAGATTTCATTGGGAATGGCCATGATGATTAGTCTTTTGGCCTTTTTATCAGTCTTCGCACGCTCTATATCGTCTTCATCCCAATTCTTCTCATCCTTGGGCATGAGTAGGCAGGAATTTCTGATGTGGTGCTTGTTCCTGGGACTCTTGGAACAAGAGTCTGTGGAATGTAGGGACCCTCCATGACAGATCGCAGAAGAATTCTGTCCATTCCATCCAAAAAGTTTACCATCCGTATCCTCCATTGTGGGTACTCTTCTCTTTGAAGAGTTGGAGGTTTGGTGAGKGAACCAACACTGTAAGCGGAATTCCAGTTGGCCATTTAAGATTTGGCAGAGAACTTACGTTTTTAGTGAAGATCTTTTATGAATTTTTCCAAGACTTTGGTCCTCTTGCTTGGCCCTTTTGTATAAATAGGACCCCATGACAACTCATAAATCCACCCCAAAAACACTGAAGAATCATATATGTATCTCATTTGTTTATGCAAGTTTAGTTTTTAATTTTCTTTAAATAATGTGTTGATCCCAGATATCTCAACAACACTAATAATTAAGTTAAGAATAATGTAATTATATAGTTTGGATGAATAAAATGATGAACACTCAAGAACAATTGATGAACATTCAAAGAATATACCTGAGTGTTAAAGGTTTCACTTTATTTCAATGATTGTGAAAAACGTAAAAGAGTCAGAGATTACAATAGGCCTAACCACCTATTTATACTAGTAATCTAGATAAGAAGATAACTATCTAGTGAGACTATCTAGCAAATCTTCTAGGGAAAGATAAAGCTTATCTAAACATGGATAATTAACAAAACAAGATAAACTTTGTAGAATCCAGCTGTTGATTTGTCATCTCCAGCTGTCTTCCATGGGGCGTTATTTCAACCTTATCTTCATATCTTTATCGCATGCCTCTGGTTGAACTAGTGTGGAAAACTCCAAGTGTTGGTATCCAGAGGGGCTATGAAGATGCTCTTTCCATCGCATCTCTGGTCAGTTCATCGACCCTCTGGTTGTTCTTCAGACTTAGTTGTTTTGCCTTGAAGTCTTCCATTGGTCTTCTGGTTCTTCATCACTTGTTTGTCTTCATTACTTCCACACATAAGACCTATGGGGTCTAACATAATGAAATACAGATCTAATTCTTTAGTGTTTTTGGGATGGATTTATGAGTTGCCATGGGGTCCTATTTATGCAATAGAGCCAAGCAAGAGGACAAACGTCTTGGAAAAGCCATAGTTTCAAAAAGGGAGACAAAAGACTTAAAAGAGAAAAAGGTAGCTACACATCAAAACAAAAGTAACCTCCAAAAATCCTTCATTCCAGTTGTAGAGGTCTTTATCCATTGGATTAACAAAAAATTGTCTTACTCCTTAATCGGCAGCTGAATCCTTAAGCTCTTCCCAAAAAGTCGCTTTATGACAATTCAATGTTGTTGGAATGCTGCAGCAGAGAACATTATGCTTTCAAGTTAAGATTTCTTCTACTCTAATGGTGCAAAGACAAGTTAATCACTTAATTTAGCTCCAAGTATAAAAAATGGAAAATAATGTAATAAAAAGGATTAAAGGTTGGGAAAAAAAGAAAATAAACTACCTAATAATTAAATAAATGAATGCATTATGCATTGAATAATCAATAGATATCAGTTGTGTTGTAAGCCTGAAAAAAAAAACTCTGAATTTTAACTCTGAAAAAAGTAGTATAGAATTGTCTTCTAAGTCTGGAAAGTAACTATGAACATAAATCTGAAGCACAAGATTTCATACTTGTGTTGTAAGTCTGAAAAATAACTCCAATACTTGATATATTTCAGACTTCACAATTTAGACTTAATTTGAATTTCTACATTCAGACTTACAAGTCTGAAGAACACTTCAGAGTTAAATTCTTAACTCTGATTTTTCCAGACATTTATACTTGTAAATTTTCTCATATGAGTTTTACCTAACTGTAATTCCCAGTTTTGATCAACCAATCTTCATGCAAGATCAAGAACACAAAATAGCAAGAAATGTGCATCTTGAAAGTAGTAAAGTATAGAGAGAATCTTCAAAGTATATTGATCTTCAAAGTGTTACAAAGATTAGAAAGTGAAAGTCTTTCCAAAGATTACAAGGCAAATACTATTTATAACTATCAATTACAAAGACAAAATTAACAAGAGAAACAAGCTTGGATATAATCTTTAAAGCACAAACTTAAACCCAACAGGGGATTATACACTACAGTCCCTGTGTGAAAGCTTGCTAATTCCCCAAGACATATATCTAGATGCAGTAAATATACTCTGTCTCTCTTCAAAGATAAGGCCAATTGGAAGTCACACATGGCTCCCATTAAGGTAGCTCTAAGAATGCCATGAACAACAACATTCAATCCATTTCTGAACTTTATAACCTTGTTTTCAAATGGAGCCAACTTGTAATAGAGTTGAAACAGGTCTTTAAGGTTGATGAATCTAAAATCAGCTTTAGAGATCTCATAAATCCTTTTGTCTTCTCTCTCAATGGTGAAGTGTTGGTATACTATGTTGTTCCAGGTTATCCGTTTGATGTCCAACAACTTTGTAAAATTCAAATCCGAATAGACATCCCTTCTAAACTTCCCTATTTTGTGCATGAAAGTTTCATACTGTCTCTTGAATGCAATTGACTTTTTTTGTAAAGGTATCCACAGGTTTTTACTTTGAAGTTCCTTTCTAACATGAATAAATTCCAGAATTTGAATTCAAGAAACCATTCATTCAGATCTATTTTTTCTTCTTCCTTTTCTTTCACCACTAATTATGGAGCAACCTTTCTTAGAGCTAGAGAGATGAAATACTCATACGGTAGTGAGACATCCTATTCCAAGGCTTTCTTAGGATTCTCCTCCATTATTACCAGGCTTTGACAATCTCTCACCAATCTTCAAAGTTTTAGGCTTTCCTTTATTTATTCTTGAAATTTCTCTTTTACATCTTCTTGTATAAAAGTGGCTTCCTCCATCGCATTATGAAAATGTGTGAGTACTTCATTTTTAAACAAAAGAAGCCTTGTAACTTTTAGCACATACTTCCGTGTTGAAGTTATGAAGTAGTACTGTGACTACTGCTGTTTTACAAATTTACGCAAGAGAAAGATGTTATCAAAGGTTTCATCCAAAGGGTTCCAAGCATTAATCCTCGGTAGTTTTAGATCTAAGGAAACTTGAAGATCATTGTGATAACTGGGTCCTGGTTATCACCTGAGGTAATTAATACGTGAATATTTGTTATATGATTAAGTGTTAGCAAGATAAATTGATATATTTGATCATGTTGGTATGTGAAAATATATGCATGAGAATGCATGTATGTATGAATATATAAATATGTAAATGTGTATGCATGCATGAATAGTAATTGTGAAAGATTGCATAAGTATGCATGATTATATGCATGTATGCATGAGTATGTTATAAGATGCATGCATAATGGGGAAGGGTGTAACCGACTTTCCTGTTAAGGAAAGGTATAAAAGGAGGGCCTTAACCTCCATTTCATCTTTTTGCTATTTTGAAACCATAAGTGAGCGATTTAAGTGAAGGAATTGACCGGATTATTTCTTGCCTCAAGTTGATTTTCAAGAAGTTGGTTTTCAAAATAGAGGTGAGTGGTTAAATGATTTCAAAATACTTTGAATTGTATATTGAATTGAGTTTTGAAAGTTTACCGGACTTGGTTTTAAATCGGGTAAGGTATTGTCCGAATTATGATTAAATCCGATTTATCTCTAAACCGCCCATAGTGTCATGCGATTTAGAGTTGGTCAGAATTTGATATATATAAATCGCTCAAAAGATGTCCGGATTAGATATAATCCGCTTGGTATGTTGTCTGATTTACTCATAAATCGGACAAGGCGTTGAGAGGATTGTTGTCCGGATTAGTAAATCGGACAAGGAAATCTTGTGTTGTCCGGATTAGTAAATCGGACAAGGAAATCTTGTGTTGTCCGGATTNTGTTGTCCGGATTAGTAAATCGGACAAGGAAATCTTGTGTTGTCCGGATTAGTAAATCGGACAAGGAAATCTTGTGTTGTCCGGATTGATAAATCGGACAAAGACTTTTGATGTTATCCAGATTTATAAACCGGTTGTAAGGGACTAAATGTTGTCCGGATTGATAAATCGGTCAAAGACTTTTGATGTTATCCGGATTTATAAACCGGTTGTAAAGGACTAAGTGTTGTCTGGATTGGTAAATCAGACAACTTGAATAGTATTGTCCGGATTGGATAAACCGGCCAAGGCTTGACCGGAGATGAAGTCCGGCCAAGTCTAGGTTGACCGGATTTGTTTGGTGACTTGTGCATGGTTTATATAAATTATCATTTTTATTTTCTTTTAAAAAGAATGGGAATTTTTTATAAAGATGATTCTGAACTAATAATATTCCAATGGGACATTTATGACTGCGGTCTGTTCTATATGGAATTATTTTATTAAAAGTTTTGATGAGGAAATAAGGGTGGCATATCAAGGAGAGGTGTACCATGGGATAAGGGTGGCATATCAAGGAGAGGTGTACCATGGGATAAGAGTGGCATATCAAGGAGAGGTGTACCTTTGGATATAAGGGTGGCATTTGTATGTGATATGTATAATATAACTCTTACTACTATATCCTTTAAGATTACTGTGATTTGGAATCTTTATTTCTTTGTGATTTAAAGATTTAGAATCAGAGTTCTTATTGGAAATCGTAGTCTGGATGTTATTGAGGAGGAAATAACAGGTTTGCCCTGAAACTCTGAATTAACCTTGTTTAATTAAAAAGGTTTAAAAGTGGCATTATGATAAACCTGTTTGGGTTTAGATGTGTTAATTGAAAGCTGAGAGATTGGCTTTGGAATTGAAAAGGTAGTGGTAATATAATGCATTTGTTCATATATTTGTTATTTATATGAAACGTTGTTTTTAAATAAAAGTTTTGGTGATATTCACCCTACAATAACATAAAAGGGGAACTCACTAGACCTTTCGGTCTAACCCTCGTTTTATGATTTTAAATATGTATTGCAGGAGGTGCATATGGTAAGGGGAAGGGGAAATTGTAATATTTTTCCTATATACATATTTGCTGGAAGATGTGGCTATGCTATGTATAGTTTTGTTAGAAGAATGTGGAATAGTATGAATTGTATTTTCAATTTTTGGACCATGTATTATGTACTGGTAGATTCTTGTACTAAGGGACCAATGTGGTGTATAAACATGTATTTCTTATGTATGAAGTATGTGTTACATGCAATGTGTGGTATGGGGTGTTACAATCATATAACCCTAGATTTCTGACGTAAATTCCCATAGTCCTTCTCAGCTCTAGTTCAGCCTAGGAGATGTCTGCCTTTTGTAAAAAGTTAAGCAGAAATACCTGATCTTGTAGCTTTAGCCTCGAAAAATTGGCACTAGAGATCTGATATACACAATTATCTTCTCTAATTACTTGTAGATCCAAATAATCTACATTAGCAAATGATCTGATATGGAAATCTGCTACTTGATCTATTAGGCTTTCTATATTCAGCTCTAAACCTTTTCTCCTTAGCTTGCTTATCATCTCTGAGTACATCATCTGCACTTTTCCAGACCAGCTACCATCAATTTGATGTTCAAGCATAATTTTCTTCTCATTTTCTGTTAGGTACATGTGGCTAAATTTTGAATGGAGGCCATAGTGCCATCAGATTTCATTATTTCCAGCTCATCCCCTACAGATATATCTGAATCCGAAGTCTGTACTGTTGGTCCTTCTTCTTGCTCTGTAGACTGAATTGTTGAAGGAATAAAAAAATTTGTTGAATAAATGAAATACATGAATCTAGATGGGTAAAAGGAATGATTGCAAGACATGAGTTTTGAAAAAGATCCTCATGCTTGTCTTCTAACTCATCATTTAGGTTTTTAAACTCCCTATCTGAACTAGGAACGCTAATGGTTTCGGTTTCTTTAATTTCCATCTTTTCTGCTTCATTATTTACTGCTTCATGATTATCTACATCCATTCTTTCTTCATCACCAGCTTCCCCTTCAACATTTTCCTCAACGGTTGTATTTGTATCAGATGCCATTCCCACTGTTGTTGGCTCTTCCAGCCTTATCCTCTTACCCCTCTCTTCATTATCACAGTTCTCTTCCTAATCAGAGTCATCATTTTCATCATGTTTCCTTTTGGATGACCCAGCTTGTTCCTTGCAGCCCATCTCCCGAAGGTCCCTGCTTATTAACTTCGTCATGTACCTTAAATCTACCATGTCTGCCTTCACTTCATTTAGTTGAGAAGAGATGGCAAAATCTTCATTGTTACACATGTAGGCTTTGGGAATGGTAGGGATGGGATTTTTTTTAGAAGCAGATGGATCACTTAGAGGGTGGGTTAGATTTTGTGTTTTGGCTTGTGTATTGGGGGTGATCCATTTGAGACTGCCTGAGGGTATTTAGGTAGGTGAGTATAGTAGCTTCGATCTTAGCTTGCATCTCAATCTTCTTATGAGACAGAATCTCAAAGTTCTTAAGAATGCAGCTATGGAACACTTGGAACTCTTATTTAGAGACAGAGTTTGATGCTAAGTTGTTCAGGGTGGTTTGGTTGGTGTCCACCATCTTCTTCACACCCTCCAATTGGTTCTGTTAGTAGTACAGAACTGTCAAGACCTTCAATTTTTCCCCAATTCCTTCCTCCATCGACGCCATCCTTTCCTCCAAACTCCTTATTTGATTTGCAGCTGTCAATTTATTGATTTTAGAGTGAATATTTGCAAATTCACCCATACAAAAGTCACTAAAGTTGTTAAACTCGGTATTTGTGACAATTGTTGATATGAAACTAGGATCAACAAATGATTCTATTTGCAATCTTACAGCAGGTGTGGGTTGGCCTAATGATGTGATGAACACATCATGTACAACAAATGTACTTGGTAGTGGGATTTTATTGACGTTCATCCCATCAAGACTTCCACCCAATCCTTGAACATCCCTAGAAGGAATGTCTATAGGTGTTACGACAGGTTGACAAACTACCTGTGAAGGTAAGTCACAAAGACTTGTGCCGGTGTTAGAAAGAACAACAATTTCATAATCTGCATTTGGCTCAATGGGGGATGGACTCCCTGACTCGATGTGAATGAAAGAATGATGAGGATGAGATAAGTGTTCCTCGATTTCAATATTGGTGTAACACCCCAAATCCACATATTGCATATAACACATATTTCATATATAGAATACATGTTTTCCCCACATAGGTCCTCGATACAAGAGTTTGTATTATAAAATACACAACCCAAAAATTCCAAAAGTACAAGTTCTTGTATCCTATCATCTATGCTTCCAAAACAGCTAAGCATATAGAGAAGTAATTCACATAACACYCTTTCACTTATAATCATTACCTGCACACATAATTTGAAAACACGAAAATAAGGGTTTGACATGAATGTCTAGTGAGGTTCCCTTCTATGTAATGCAGGTTGAAGATCAC
>NC_037528.1:28618509-28619765 GCF_001531365.2 Cynara cardunculus var. scolymus | reverse complement strand
TTCGACATTCAGGACCAGAGCCCCTCTGGTCTCTCTTCCAGAGCTTCTGGTTTTCACGACCAGAGCCGCTGGTTTCACACCACACTTAGAATATAATTCGACATTTAGGATCAGAGCCCCTCTGGTCTCTCTTCCAGAACTTCTGGTCTTCACGACCAGAGCCGCTGGTTTCACACCACACTTAGAATATAATTCGACATTTAGGACCAGAGCCCCTCTGGTCTATCTTCCAGAGCTTCTGGTCTTCACGACCAGAGCCTCTGGTTGTACTAACCAGCACCTCTGACTCATATAATTTCTCAAAAATGGTCTTTAGATAAACCTTCAACCAATAAGATAGCCTTTTTCATAAAAAGAGCAATTATAAAAAGTTCATGTTCGACCAGATCCTCTGGTTGTACTAACTAGAGCTTCTCGTTCAAAAGACATGACCAACCAGAGCCCCTCTGGTTCAACGTGCAAGTCAACCAGAGCATCTCTGGTCTGATTTTCATAAAAAGACTCTAAGTATAAAACTCTTTTCTTAAAACATCTAAAATACGATTTTGACCCGAAAGCTCTCAACAATCGATACAACACCTCTAATCCAAATAAGTCCTTTAGTAAAAACTTGTTCATCCTTCAAATCAATAACCATAATCCTCTATTCCAACGATGAGGACCAAGCAGAGCCCCTCTGGTTCCTTACAAGGAACAACCAGAGCCCCTCTGATTCCTCATGAAAATAACCATTCTATTTCAAAACACTTTTAACCAATACCAATGGCCATAGGCCAAGTTTTCTCTTTCTCAATAAAATCAATACCATTATTTCTAATAAGAACATTATCTTTGAGTTCTCAAATCACAAAGAAGTAAGGACTCAAATCTATTGTAGTCTTAAAAGACATAATAGTAAGAGCTATAATATTCACACACAATTGACACTCTTATTCCAAAAGACACCTCTCCTTGATATACCACCCTTATTCCTCCATCAAAACAGGGCTACTTATCAGAACAGACATAATTCACCACGTCTGAAAGTACCCATTCCCAGTTCCAAACCAGAACAGACAAAAGTCACCACGTCTGAAAGTACCCATTCCCAGTTCCAAACCAGTACAGACAAAAGTCACCACGTCTGAGGAAACTAAAAACAAGTTTCATACCAAAACAGATTTACGTCACCACGCTTGGTAGAAACAATTTACAAAAACCACTTCTATACCAAAACAGACTTACGTCACCACGCTTGGTAGGAACAATTTACAAAA
>NC_037528.1:28615407-28616734 GCF_001531365.2 Cynara cardunculus var. scolymus | reverse complement strand
TATCAAATAAATCTTAAATTCAATAATTCTATCTGGAGGTAGTCCTGACAAGTCTTCTGGAAAGACTTCAGGATATTCACTAACAATCGGAATTAATTCTTACTTATTCTTTTCTTTCTTAGCATCAATTATGTAGGCTAAAAATCCTTGGCATTTCTTTTGGATACATTTTTTGGCTTTCATCACAGATAGTAAACTAGTATGATGATTCTGAGGATCACCATAATTTACGACTATCCTTTTGTTATGTAACATAATTCTAATCATCTTTTCATTGCAAACGATGCTAGCCTTATTTTCTGTCAACCAATCCATTCCTACTACCACATAAAATTCCTTCATAGGCATGGGAAACAATCGGATAGGTATCTCACAATCCTCAATCATGATAGTGCAGTTTTTAAACATATAACTTACAGATACTTGACCGTTAGCAGTATCAACTACTAATTTATCGTCAAGTAGCACAGAATTCATATGAGCATATGAGGCAAATGATGGGAATACAAACGAGAAGTTTGCACCCGAGTCAAATAACACTTTAGAATGTAAGGAGTTCATAAAAAAATGTACCTGTTACTACATCGGGTGTAGTTTTTGCTTCATGTGTGGTCATTTGAAAAGATCGACCCCGCGCCCCACATGTTGCTCCTCTGCCCATATTTGGTCTTCCTCGGCCTGTTGATGTATTGCTCTCCGTAGCTAAATGTAGAACTTTCATTTATGGACAATTTGGTCTGAGGTGATCCGAAGAATTACAATTAAAACACCTTTTAATTATTGGGCAAACATTCGATAAATGACCTGTTTCACCACATCTATAACATTTCCTTATCCCACTTCCGCATTCTCCCTGATGAACTTGATGACATCGGGGACAAATCCTTTCATTGAATCTTTGTATGGGCCTATTTTTATGTTTTACAACTTTTGGTCCTTTGTATCCGGTTGATGGACCTTCCCATTTCCTCTTTTCTATCGCTTTCCCTTCTTTTTCTCTGTTCTTATTTCTTTCTGTTACTTCTGCTGCGTCAACAGTCAATGAAAATGTAGCCGGATTCATGGCTATGACAAATTCTCGGATTGATGGTTTCAATCCCCAAATATATCTTTCCACCTTTCTGGATTCTGAGCAAATATAATGTTCTGCAAATCTTGAATATTCGATGAATTTCTCTGTATATTCCCTTACCGTTCTGTTTCCTTGTTCTAATTTTAGAAAGTCTTCTTTCATTTGTCTAACGGCAGCTTTTCGGCAAAACTGCTCCTTGAATCTGTTGACAAACTCTAGCCATGTCATAGTCTGCAAAATATCTGTTCTGGCTAA
>NC_037528.1:28611352-28613052 GCF_001531365.2 Cynara cardunculus var. scolymus | reverse complement strand
GGATTCTGGTTATTGATTTGAAGGATGAACAAGTTTTTACTAAAGGTCTTATTTGGATAAGAGGTGTGGTATCGATTGTTGAGAGCTTTCGCGTCAAAATCGTATTTTAGATGTTTTAAGAAAAGAGTTTTATACTTAAGTCTTTTTATGAAAATCAGACCAGAGAAGCTCTGGTTGATTTGCACGTTGAACCAGAGGGGCTCTGGTTGGTCATGTCTTTTGAACCAGAAACTCTCGTTAGTACAACCAGAGGCTCTGGTCGAACATGAACTTTTTATAATTGCTCTTTTTATGAAAAGGCTATCTTATTGGTTGAAGGTTTATCTAAAGACCATTTTTGAGAAATTATATGAGTCAGAGGTGCTGGTTAGAGAGGCCAGAGAAGCTCTGGAAGAGAGGCCAGAGGAGCTCTGGTCCTAAATGTCGAATTATATTCTAAGTGTGGTGTGAAACCAGCGGCTCTAGTCGTGAAGACCAGAAGCTCTGGAAGAGATACTAGAAGGGCTCTGATCCTGAATGTTGAATTATATTCTAAGTCTGGTTAGTGAAACCAGAGGCTCTGGTCGTGAAGACCAGAAGCTCTGGAAGAGAGACCAGAGGGGCTCTGGTCCTGGTTGTCGAAATATGTTTCTAAGTGTTGTTTGAAACCAGAGGCCCGATGAACCGAAGCAGTATGTTTTTAGTTTTGCTTCATAAGATGAATGATTTGAAATAAATATTTTGGTGATCTTCA
Organism: Cynara cardunculus var. scolymus; assembly: GCF_001531365.2. Lineage (NCBI taxonomy): Eukaryota > Viridiplantae > Streptophyta > Magnoliopsida > Asterales > Asteraceae > Cynara > Cynara cardunculus. Next base: position 28,612,319 of record NC_037528.1, on the reverse strand, counting down.
CCCTGCATTACATAGAAGGGAACCTCACTAGACATTCATGTCTAACCCTTATTTTCGTGTTTTCAAATTATGTGTACAGGTAATGATTATAAAGGAAAGGGTGTTATGTGAATTACTTCTCTATATGCTTAGCTATTTTGGAAGCATAGATGCTAGGATGCAAGAGCATGACCAGAGCCTCTGGTTGTACTAACCAGCACCTCTGACTCATATAATTTCTCAAAAATGGTCTTTAGATAAACCTTCAACCAATAAGGTAGCCTTTTTTCATAAAAAGAGCAATTATAAAAAGTTCATGTTCGACTAGAGCCTCTGGTTGTACTAACCAGAGCTTCTCGTTCAAAAGACATGACCAACTAGAGCTCCTCTAGTTCAATGTGCAAGTCAACCAGAGCTTCTCTGGTCTGATTTTCATAAAAAGACTCTAAGTATAAAACTCTTTTCTTAAAACATCTAAAATACGATTTTGACGCGAAACCTCTCAACAATCGATACAACACCTCTAATCCAAATAAGACCTTTAGTAAAAACTTGTTCATCTTTTCAAATCAATAACCAGAATCCTCTGTTCCAACGATGAGGACCAACCAGAGCCCCTCTGGTTCCTTACAAGGAACAACCAGAGCCCCCTCTGGTTCCTTACAAGGAACAACCAGAGCCCCTCTGATTCCTCATGAAAATAACCATTCTGTTTCAAAACACTTTTAACCAATACCAATGGCCATAGGCCAAGTTTTCCCTTTCTCAATAACATCAATACCATTATTTTTAATAAGAACAATATCTTCGAGTTCTCAAATCACAAAGAAGTAAGGACTCAAATCTATTGTAGTCTTAAAAGACATAATAGTAAGAGCTATAATATTCACTCACAATTGACACTCTTATTCCAAAAGACATCCCTCCTTGATATACCACCCTTATTCCTCCATCAAAACAGGGCTACTTATCAGAACAGACATAAGTC
>NC_037528.1:28591028-28610812 GCF_001531365.2 Cynara cardunculus var. scolymus | reverse complement strand
TATACTCAACGGTAGTTTAAAACTCACCTTATCAAACAGCTTTCTTGATGAAAATCACACAGCAAAAGCTTTATTCTTAACACAGAATCTTCAAGAACACCTTACTCACACACAGGTTCTTTTTCTAAAAGAGTGACAGTGATAAGGATAACCTTATCAAACTCTTCTTTAAATACTCTCACCAAGGTGGTGGAGGATAATAATAATAAAACTTCAAGGTGGTGAAAGCTTTTGTCCAATAGAAATAACTTTTGGCGGTGGATTTTGTATTATAAAATTCATGATTTCTTAACCATGAAGATATAATGATTTCACCCGAATAGCTTATCACAATAAGCACCACCTCATGTATGCTTCAGACCACATGCATACATGTATAAATCATATGTGTCATGCCATCTTTTCACATATATGCATGCACAATATCATGTTCACATATATAGTTCATGCATTTCTACTTTGGTATGCATATTTCACGTAATCCACATAATAAACATGTATAAATTACCTCAACCCAGGTTGTCTCAGACCTGGTTATAACAATTGGCCTCCTCTAAATGAGGAGCCAATGTTGTATGTGTTGGTTGCCCCAAAATGTTTAATGAAACATCTCCCTTTTGAGAAGGACATGTGGGGTTGATACGAAAGTTAGCATGGGCTCACTGCCTTTTTCAATACTGTTGGTCCCTTGAGGGTCTACAAGAAGTAAAACAGTTTGTAGAAGGGGAGAGGGAGAATACAAACACAATATTTTCAAATTTAAAATATATATTGATAAATAAGATCAATATAGATTTTACAAGATTGTTTGCGGAAAGATAAGGTATGAAAAACATATCTAAACAATCTTTGGTTACCTATATGAATTCTTAGCATATGAGAAAAGAAATGCTGTAAAGAGAAGATCCTTTACTTAGGCTAGAAAATGCTCAAAGTATGAATTAGGTTTAGAGAGTGAGTTGCGCGCACTCTGTATGGAGAAGAAACACTTCTATTAATACCCAGTGCATTAAATGAAAATTTAATGCAATGTGGTTGGGTTAGAGTGCATGTCAAGCCTTAAGAGGAAGGCTTGTCCTTTGCCACAATGAATAATACAAAAAGCACTATTCATGGACAGACATCCTTACCTAAAGTTGGTGGACAATAGAGTCGACTAGTCGGCTCCGTACCGTACCAACGTTTATAAGGATATGTGTTTGTCCTTTGTGTGCATAAGGACAAGACAACAACAATCGTGCTGAGCAAGTTTCCTTTGATCGCTAAATGCTGGAATAACCTGAAGGTCTCTTCAGCATTTGCTGAGGCTTGAGCAGTCTTCACACATATGTAGACTGGTTTGTAATCACTTAGTACCGCTTCAGATCACGTACTCGCCAGTCTCTAATTTCCTGTTTCAGTCTTCGACTTTGGGTGAAGGTTCTTTGGTGTGAGTGTTGTCTTCTTGAAGTATCGTTGTCTTTGATCAAATTACAATACAAGTTCTTCAGCGATCACTGAACAAGCTCAGTGATGATCACTGGAACTGAAAAGACATAAACATAAATACAACGTATAAGTGAAAAAGGATTATCATCAAATCACTGAGAGAGAGGATCAACAATCTCCCCCTATTTGATGATAACAAGACAACATAAAGAAAGTTGTCTTATCAAACAATAGTAAGAAAAAGTTACATATAAAGTACATGTCCCTTTTTACTATTTTGGATCTTTTTCAGTGAGTCAGTCTTTGCTTGAGAATTTTCCTTAACTTATATCAAAGAGAAAATTACAAGTATGAAGACTGAAACTGAAAGCTTATTCACTGACTCATAGATTATCAGTGAACGTAAAAAGTAACACTAGAATTCATAGACTTGTGTCCCTATTACTTTTTTCAGGGATCTTTTTCAGTGAAGTACATGAAATACTTATTTTATTATCATTGGTAATATTACAAGTATTACAGTACATGTCTAGTGCTTACAGACTATAAGTATAATCACTGAAAGTAGACATAGTACAAAAAGTTACAAGGAAAAGTAGATTGTTGTTACAAAGAGAAAACTAATCTAGAACACTTAGATCTATGTAGCTAGGTACATCTTCACCAAGGTTTCTTCGATGTAGGCATTCCCTTCGTATTTTTAGATCAATGACTTTTTCAGGTATGCTATCATCTATCCAGAGCAAGACATAAACCAGATGACCCATTAGACATAGATGTAGCTCTGACATTCTCTGACATCTGACTTCACCTTCATAGTCAAGGAATATAACTCCTAACTCAGGTTTAAAATACACAGAGTTGGGTGTAAAGGGACCATTATCTCGCAAGTCAATATTCAGCATAGAAATGTCTACACTCTGATGAGCCTTCAAGACTTCATCTAAGGAGAACCTTGTTTCATGTTCGTTCCTTAGGAATGGTCCATCATTAGGATCAGAGAGCTTGAGTTTCTTCTTCCCACCTTTCTTTAGAGATGGCCTGTTAGGGACCTTGACATGCCTGGACATCTTTTTGATGAGCTCGCTGATGGTTTCCTCGATAATTGTCTTGTGTCTCGACTTAGATCGCTGAATGGCTTGTCTGATCTCCATCCATTCGCTGTATCCATATTGGCCTAGGTAGGAAGGGTACTCGGTGATGGCATTGAGATTGTTCCTAGTGATGAGCATTGAGACCAGTGTTCCACCGTCTTTTGAACGTCCGTTGATGTTGACGCTGATAATCGGGCGAGGACTGATTCTCTTCTGCAGCTTTGCTTCGCTCCACCGCTTGTCCTTTTCCACCAAGCTTCAGGTTCTTCTCATGCTCAGCTACTGCAATAGAAATAAATTTAGCTTGGGCTTGGGCAGCGTTCACCTTTTTCTTAGACTTTCTCTTGGAGAGGACCTTCGCAGCTAGTGACTTGGCCAGCTTCAAGCTGTCTTCAGTCTGCTTCATCTAAAGCTCTAGCTCTTCTTCAGCCCTCAATGCCTCGAGTCTTTCAGCTTCAGAAAAAAAGTTGAACTCACCACCACTAGAGATACGAAGAGGGATTTTTACTCTAGTCTGGTCGAGTGACTCCTTTAGCTGAGTCATCTGCTGGTCAGTAGGAGCACTAGAGACAGGGTGATCAGGGACCCACTCCAATCGACTGTAGGTGGTTGATGGAATTTGAAGTTGATATTTTGAAGTAATTACTACCTGAGAGGTAGAATCTTCAAATAAAGGTTGTTGAGGGATATTGAATAATACCTTCAAGTTTCCTTCTTCAGCGACCTCCTTGCCTTTCGACTTGGGGTCCTGGTTCCCTGATGGAGTAGATTCACATTGCCTTTGTTCCCCCTAGGATGCAAAATCTCTGAGAGCAAATCCCTTGGTGGCGGTTGATAGCTTCTGGTACTTGATGGTAAAGTCATCTTCATCATCATCATCATCGTCGCCATATAGGTCACTTTTGGGGTCTGCAATGGTAGGTTCATCGTTTTCATTATCATAATCTTCATCTTCATCATCATCATCATCATCACCCAGCAGCAGTGATGAAAGGAGTGTCATTCCTAGGGATAGCATCGATAACCTCAGCTGGAGCAGCTTTGGTGGTCGGGATTACGGGATTACAGGAGCAGCAACCGCTTCAGCTCTAGGAGCCTCAGCTTCAGCTACAACTGGAGTTGAAACTGGACCAACAGCCTCAGAAGGAGTAGGAACAACATCATATGATCCACTAGTGTTGGACCTCATCTCCCCCTCTCTAGCGAAGACTTGACAGAATTGGCCAAAGAGTTCATCCAAGCGCTGACGCTGGAGAACCATTACCTCCTCTAGCCTTGACAGAGCACCGGCTAGAGTTTTTGTTGCCTCACGCGTCTCATGGAGCCGGGCGCGATCATCGGCAGTGAAAGAAGGAGGGATCACTGGAGCTGGTTGACGGACAACATCCAGGATCTGTTGAAGAAGACCAGTCTGCTGATCGGCGACAGCCTGAGCATCGTCAGCCCTACTGGAGAGAACAGCAATGGCGTCCGTGTTGGCTTGAACAGTTTCTTGGAGAGCCTGGAGATGACTCTAAACTTCTTGAACGTCTGCTTGGATAGCATGGAAGGTCTCACCAAGGTCAGCCTGGCAAGGCATCTCCTGGTGGTCTTTTGTTATCCTGCAAAGGATGGTATCAACAGCGGAGAGGAGAAGTTTGATATCAGATGCCATATCATAGTCATCATCAATATTTTCATCCCCTCCATCTTCTTTCTTGCCCCCATCCTCTTTCTCTCCCTGAGCATCAGGCTGATGCTTATAAGAAGAACCTACAAGAGAGGAAGTGTGAGCAAAAGGCTTAAGGTTAGTAAAAATGAACGGGTAGGAAGATGGAATACCTGAGGGGCCATCAATGACATCCAAAGGATTGTCACTGGCATGAGAAAAGATGTCGTCAAGAGGATGGACATCTGTATGCTGAGGAGCGTCGAGAGGAGCAACCTCAGGTCCAGTGGTGCGTGTCTCAGTATCAGGGAGGACGGTCGCTGGTACATCATCGACATGTGTAAAGACCAAAAAAGGAAGAGAAGAGAAAATAGTCAAGAAGAGACGTGGGTGTTCAGTAGTGGCGGCGTTGATATTCACACCTTCAGTGAGTTGGGTGACTGAGGCGGTTGGGGTAGGTACCGCTGATACGAAAATGATGGGAGAAATCACTGAAGAGATGGGAAGGTTAGCAGAGGACGCCTCGGGGGTAAGGCTAGTTTCAATAGCTGAAACCTTTTGAGAGGCTTCAGCCAGAGACGTGGCTGTCCCCTTTTTGGACTTCTTAGCTCTCTGAGGAGAACCAAGAGTTGGTTGAGAGGGTCGTTTTGAAGGGGTTTTGGTGGCTTGGATGGATGCGGGGGGGTTTACCCTTGTCGTGGCCACTTGAGGAGAAGAGGTAGTGATGGACATAATAGAAGTTAGCATCACATCACTGTCCCTCAGCTTATGATCCAGAATCCTAGATCCAAGCATGGAAACCTGGAGGTTTCCTTCCGTGGAGTATTTATCTCCAAAGATTTTCGAAAAGACCATCGAAAGAAACCTGGTATAAGGCACCACCATTTCTCCCTGGCTCTTGTTCAGCTTGAGCACCAGGTCATCGAAAATGACCGCAACATAATTTATATTGGCGACGCTGAATTACAGATACGCCTATGGTTAAGGTGATCCTAGAGGCCTAGTCCTAACCTCCAGTTTTTCCACCCATGCACTGGATAAAATGAGAGAACAGGTATTGCCAGACAGTTGACATCCTGTTCTTCTCAATCTTGGACAAGGACTTCATGGGAGCCTTTGAGTCCTTCTTCATTGGCCACTGATAGCCAATGGCATCGAGACACTCTATGATCTCGGCAGTGGTAGGTTCGCTGTCGTAGGGGCTTTGGGAAGGCGAAGAGCCGTCCTCAAGGTGTTGACGTCAAACTTCACTTCCATGCGGTTGAAGGTGAACTTGATCTGTTCCGCTTGGCGTCCAGGCTTGACCTCGACTTCAACAACTTTAGCAATGAACCAGAACTGCTGAAGAAGTTCTTTCACCATGATGGGCTCATGGTTGAGTGCAAAGCCCAATGATGACTGCTTGAGGAAGTCAGCCGCTTCCTGGTTGTCCGCCTTAGATGAGGGGATATCCAACAAGGCAATGTGATTATTGGCCTTGAAGGAGACCTCATCGATTGAGAAGTTGACATTCTTGGCGGCTATCTATTTGTAACAATAAGAAATATATAAATAGATTGTTAGTTTAAACCATGATTGTTTGGGAGAAGAGTATAGAGAAAGTTTTTGAAATAATAAAAGCTTCTTTTGAAAAATCCTTAATGAAGATTTAGGGTTTTTCAAGTAGAATGTGTATATAGAAACAAGATTATAACCAAGAAGGAGTTGATTAAATAATCTTTATAGCTTAATGTATTAAGAGAACAAAGTTCTTAAACTGATGAAACGTATTTCTTATACCAGAGGATAAAGAAGAAGATATTGACCCTTGAAGATTAGAGAGAAAGGTCGAAAAGTGTTTGGAGATTTGAGAGAGTTCTTGCTTTGGAGAGATATTAGTAGAGTTTTGTCTAAGAAATTTGAAAGCGTAAAGAGAAAAGTGGAGAAGAAGTCTCATATTTATAGGTAGGAGGAGAGAGAAGGAATATGAGAGAGTAAAAAGACAATGGTTCGGGAAAGTGGTCATGATGAAAAATACCACGTTCTCATCCATGATTGGATGGCATTAAATGAGGTAGCGTAATGACAGAACCTTTTGCACGTCTCAAAGCGTTGCGCATAGTAAATAGACAATGTCTTCATTAAGACGGTTCATTAACTATTTTTTTTAAAACAAAAAGTTTTTAAGAAAACGAAGAGTCATACAACGTTTAACAAAAAACTGATAAGACCATTTAAAACATTCTATCACTGAAAAGAAAGTTTGAGGGTTTTAAGGCATCAGTGTCAGTGATAAGAAAATCACTGAAACTGTCATTTAAAAAGCATTTTAATCACTGAAGGAGAAAGGTTGAATGATCGTTTTGATTTTAATCACTAAAGGAGAAAGGTTCAATGATCGTTTTAAACCACTTTTAAAACTATTAGACACTGAAAAAGAAAGCTTCAGTGAGGGTTTTAAGTTGAAGAAAAGAGAAGAGTAATCATACCTGAGAGAGAATATTTACTCAAAAGTTCAGTGTCAGAGATAGAGCACTGAATCATTTAACTTATTGAGTGATGTTTAATTGTTGAAGATTAGTCTTTGAGTTCAACATCCCCAATTCGCTGATCAGGATGTTAAATCTTGCCTCATCAAGAGACTTGGTGAAAAGGTTAGGGAGTTGATACTTAGTTGGAACGAAGTGAAGTTCAATATCACCATTCATAACATGATCTCTGATAAAATGATATTGGATCTTTATATGTTTGGTCTTGGAGTGAAGTACATGGTTGTTTGCAATAGCACTAGCACTAGTGCTATCACAATAAATAGGAGTTTTTGAGAACTGAAAATCATAGTCCAGCAGCTGGTTTTTCATCCAAAGGATTTGGGCACAACAGCTACCAGCGGTTACGTATTCAGCTTCAGCTGTTAATATGGACACTTAATTTTGCTTTCTGTTTGTCCAGCTCACCAACTTTCCACCTAGAAGCTGACAACCTCTACTGGTGTTTTTCCTATCAATTTTGCAACCTGCAAAATCACTATCTGAATAACTGATTAGGTCAAAACCTGAACCTTTAGGTTACCAAAGACCCATGTTAGAAGTTCCCTTAAGATATCTGAATATGCGTTTGACAGCGATCAGATGGGATTCCTTTGGTTCAGCTTGATATTTTGCATATAAGCTAGTGGAGTACATGATGTCGGGTCGGCTAGCTGTTAGATACAGTAGGGAGCCGATCATTCCTCTGTAAACTATAACATTTACAGGCTTTCCATTTGGATCCTTGTTGAGAGAAAGTGGAGGAGCCATTAGAGTCTTCATAGATGAACTGTTGGATAGATCAAACTTCTTCAGCATGTCTCGAATATACTTACTTTGGTTGATAAAGATGCCTTTATCTGTTTGTTTGATCTGGAGACCTAAAAAGAATGTTAGTTCTCCCATCATGCTCATCTGATATTTTTTCTTCATGCATTCAGCGAAACGAAAACATAAAGAAGGATTAGTGGAACCAAAAATAATATCATCGACATAAATTTGAACGAGAATAATGTGACCTTTAACTATCCTAAGAAATAAAGTCTGGTCAATCTTTACACAAGAGAATTTCTCAGAGATGAGAAAAGATGAAAGGGTATCATACCAGGCACGAGGAGCCTACTTTAACCCATAAAGAGCTTTATCCAATCTATAGACATGGTTTGGATACTTAGGGTCAAGGAACCCTGGAGGTTGTTCAACATAAACTTCCTCTTGAAGTTTCCCATTTAGGAAATCGCTCTTTACATCTATTTGAAAGACTTTGAAGTCTCTATGGGCAGCAAAGGCTAGATAGAAAGAGTCAAATTGCTTCTAGTCTAGCCACTGGTGTGAAGGTCTCGTCATAGTCGATCCCTTCTTCTTGTCTATAACCCTGAGCAACAAGCCAAGCCTTGTTGCGGGTTACCACATCATCTTCATCTAACTTGTTGCGATAGACCCATTTGGTGCCTATCACTGATTTGTCAGATGGACGTGGGACAAGGTACCAGACTTTGTTCCTATCAAACTCAACGAGCTCCTCTTGCATTGCAAGGACCCAACTAGGGTCAGAGATAGCATCATTGATTTTCTTGGGTTCAACTAAGGAAAGGAAGTTGACGAAGAGACAAATATTACCCAGACCATGACGTGTCTTGATGCCTGCATCTGGATCACCAAGAATTTGATGAATTGGATGGTATTTTGTCCATCGCTGAGCCGGTAGAGGTATTTCATCTGAATAAGCGAGTTCAGGAACAGAAGATGAGGCTTCAGCAGCAGTATCTTCAGCAATAGGGACTATCGCCAAAGAAGCCTCAGATTCAGTGACTGAAACGGGTTCAGCAACTGAAGGCATTTCATTCACTGATTGATCAGTGTCTGAAGTAAAAGGAGGAACACAGCTAATGGGCATAACAGCGATCTCTGAAGAAGATGTGTTGGAGTGACTAGTTGTAACTGGAATGATGAGTGGATCATCTTCAATTTCATGAGATTCAGTGTTGAGAGAAGCACTGGAGGAAGCTTCAGGTTGTCTATAGTGAGAGAACATCTAGTTTTCTAATTCATCCTCATCATTTAAAATGGGTTTTGAATTAGCTGATTGAGATTCGTCAAAGGTGACATGAATAGATTCCTCTTTCGCCTGTCTTCGTTTGTTGAATACTCTGAAGGCTTTGGATACAGAAGAATATCCAAGAAAGATTCATTCATCAGCTTTGGGATCAAACTTTCCAAGTTGGTCGCAATTGTTGAGAATGTAACACGTACAACCAAATATGTGAAGAAAGCTTATAGAAGGCTTTCGTCCATGGAAAAGTTCATAGGCCGTCTTCTTGAATCTTTTCATGATCAGCCATCGACTTTTAGTGAAACAAGCGGTGTTGACAACTTCAGCCCAGAACTGAGTAGGGAGATAGGATTCGCTGAGCATTGATCGAACAGCCTCAATGATTGTTCGATTTCGTCTTTTAGCGACCCCATTCTGCTGAGGAGTTCTCACTGAAGAAAATTTGTGAGAGATTTTCTTGTCCTCAAAGAAGTTATCCATAGTACAGTTTTTGAATTCAGTGTCATGGTCACTTCTAATAGATCGTACTTTAACATTGTTTAGTACTTCTATATTCTTGATGAACGAAATGATTTCTTCAGATGCTTCATCTTTGGATATGAGAAAGAAGACCCAAGTGTACCTGGCATACTCATCAACAATGACGAGTGTAAACTTCTTTCCAGCTAGGGATTGCATGTTGACTGGACCAAAGACATCCATATGCAATAGCTGAAGAGGTGTAGCCACTGAAGAGATTTTCTTTGACTTGAAGCTAGCTCTTGTGTGTTTTCTTTTTTCACATGCTGAGCAAAGAGATTCCTTTGCGAAAGAATGTTAAGGAAGACTAGTGGCAAGATCATTTCTTGACAGCTCACTGAGTGTCTTGAAGTTGAGATGAGATAGCCGTTTATGCCATAGCCAATTAATATCTGACGAGGCTTTTGAGAAGAAACAACTATTCTCAGTGAAAGAAGAATTCATATTGATGATGTATACATTCTATAGACGAGAACCGATTAAGGCTACCTTATCATCTTTGTCAAGAACATGATATGAATTCTTTGAGAATTTAACTGTATAATCTTTATCACACAGTTGACTGATGCTAAGAAGATTGTGGTTTAGTCCTTCAACATATGCAACGCGTTTGAAAGTTGTTGTACCATTGGTTAATATACCAAAACCTATGGTATATCCTTTTCCATTACCACCAAAGGTTACGGAAGGTCCTCTTTCTTCCTTGAAATGAGTTAGCAGGGATTTATCTCCAGTCATATGTCATGAACATCCGCTATCAAGATACTATGTACCTTTAACGTCTTGCACAAGGAAACAAATTAAGAATGCTATTGGTACCCAACTATTAGGGTCCAGCTTTGTTAGAGGCTTCATCCTCTGAAACTGAAAAATCAGTATCAGTAGATGGCATCACTGAACCTGAAGAGGTTTGAGTGGAAAGAGGAACAACCTCTGACACTACTAAAGTAGTTTCAGTGGAAGTCTTCACTGAGCCTGACGAAGAGGCTTCAGTGGTAGGAACTACAACATCTGATGCTGAAGACTTTTCAGCAGGAGTTGTCTTCGCTAATCCTGAAGAAGAGGCTCCAGCGGTTTTCTTCACCTTGGTTGCTTGTGCAGCCTTTGTGGATGATATTACCTTGGTTGATTTCTCAGCCTTGGCTACTTTCTTGCCCTTAGTTGGTGAACCAACTTTGGCGGCAGAAGAACACTTGCTAGCAGTATGTGTTTTCTCACCACAGTGTTTACACTTCCTAAAGCTTAGAGTAGCTTTAGGGCCAGGAAGTATTAGACAAGAAGCAGGACCAGCTCCAAGGATTCCCTTCTCATTGGTTCTAGGAGGAACCTTTGAGGAATTAGATTCCTTAGGTGAAAAGTTCACCTTGAGCTGAGACTTGGATTTCTGAAAGGGTTCAGATTTTCTAGTCCCTGAAGAGGAAGAAGCTTTACAAGCTGAAGAAATAGATATTGATCTATTAGACTTGTTAGACTTCTTGGGAAGGGATGCTATGACAACGGATTTACCTTTGTCTTTGCAACCAGAACTCGAAGGAGTTCCTTCAAGATGACTCTCAGAAAGAGAAGAAGACTGAGAGGAAGAAGTGTTAGGAATAGAAGAGACGAAGGTGCCAAATTTGAGCATGGACCTGTTTGTAACACGTTCTTCCTGATCATTGGAAAATCCTAGACCAGTCGTTATCTTGACGGGGATCTGAGCGTTAATGATCTCAAAGGCCTTGATGGAAGCTTTGCACCACCCTTCAATGGTAGCTTTCTCAGCCTTGAGTTCAGCGATTGCTCGCTCACGCTCAACTATAGCCTTCTCACGTTCAACGGTGATGGCTTATTTTACAATAATCTGATCTTTAAGATTTTCCTCGACAGAGGTCAGTTCTTTGATCTTAGAATGGCAAATCTTCAATTGCTCTTGAAGATCAACGTTAAGCATTTCTGCTTTCGATTTGCCATTGAGGGCATTGTAAAGGTCAACCGTCAACGTATCCAGTGCAAAAAGACTGGAAGAAGAAGAGGGTTCATTCAGGGAACATACCTAAGAAATAGAAGAGGTGGATGGCTCAGAGGAAGTAGATGCTTCTGAAGAACCTTCATATGCATCTATGGTCATCAAGCAGATATAGGTTGTATCCTCTTCATCTAAAGATGATTCATCGGGTGACTCAGCCCAGTCATGCTCTTCAGTGACAAGGCCTTTAGCCTTACGCTGGTTGTTCTTTATCTTCCTGTACTTCTCCTTCAGTTTTAAGTACTTTTCATCTTTAGTCTTGAAGGAGCAAGGAGCTTTGGAGGATGGTGTCGCAGTCTTCTTTGATCTGCATTCACCTGCAAAATGTCTGGGCCGGTGACAGTTGTAGCAGACAGCTGAAGCCTTGTCTATTCTTTCAGACTTTGGCTTTTCCCTGAGGGACAACTGAGGAAATCTGCGGATATTGCTTTTACTGGAAAATCTTCTGAAAGACTTAGTCAGGAGGGCCAGGGATTCATCAAAATCTGTTAAGTCAGATTCTGGAATATCCTCAGAGATAGAAGAGTCTATCTCTGTTATAACAACAGGAGGAAGAGAAGAGACAAAAGGGGTAGAAGAAGTTTCAGCTGAAGAAGCTTCAGAGATCAAAGCCAAAGGAGCGCTTTTCATTTTCCTGGAATCTGTTACAATATTTCTTTTTAGTTGACGAGATTGCTCATGGTTAAGCAGAATCTTGTATAAAGTAGAAAGAGAAAGAGTGGACATGTCATTGGACATCTTGAGACACATGGAAAAGGTATCCCAAGACTCAGGAAGGCATTCTAGAAACTTGGTTAAAGTTTCAGAATTGGAATATTCCCTGCTGACAGCCTTAAGATCAATAAGGAAGCAGTTAAATCGTTGATGTAGTTCGGACAGCATCTCAGACTTTCCATAGAGAAAGCTTTCATACTGTCTTACTAGATTGATCTTTCTGGTCTCTTGAACCTGAGGGGTTCCTTCATATTGGACACAAAGTGTGTCCCACATTGCTTTAGAGGTTTTGAGCTTCATCACTGAGTGATAAATCTCATTGGGAAGAGAAATAGCTATTATAGACCGAGCGCGCGTGTCTATAGCTATTTTCTTCTTATCTTCATCGCTTCATTGATGTGGGAGCTTTGGAATCTGTCGTTCAAGAATCGCAGCAGTCATAGTTGTTGCTGGAATAGCCGGAGCAATAGCAAATGGAATATATGGTCCATTTTCTATGTAATGTGTAATTTCAGGATCCACACCTTCAAGAAAGAGGGACATCCGGTTCTTCTAGAGACTAAAATTGTTACGGGTAAACCAGGGAGGTTTGGCAAGAGAGCCATTGTCTTGTGTGTGTGTGTGTTTGTAATTTGTAAAGCCATTTTTAAGCGGTAAAGTTATCTAAGAAAGAGATAAACTAATATAGAAAATAGCTAAATAGAAAGAGAGAAGAAAACACTGCTCTGATACCACTTGTTGGTCCCTTGAGGGTCTACAATAAGTAAAACAGTTTGTAGAAGGGGGGGGGAAGAATACAAACACAATACAAGTTCTGCGACTTTGGCTGAAGGTTCTTTGGTTTGAGTGTTGTCTTCTTGAAGTATCGCTGTCTCTGATCAAATTACAATACAAGTTCTTCAGTGATCACTGAACAAGCTCAGTGATGATTGCTGGAACTGAAAAGACAGAAACATAAATACAACGTATAAGTGAAAAGGGATTATCATCAAATCACTGTGAGAGAGGATCAACAAATACCTTCCACCAAAGAGTGTTAAGAGATAAGAGATATGGATGCTCAACTTTTTGGGGATGGGGCAAGGTCCTTTCTTTTTTTGACCCTGATCTCTCTAAAGCCTCTCTTTTGTTTTTACCCCTTCTACCCATGCTCTCAACATCTTTTTTCCTCTCTACACTTTGAGGAGACTTAACCCTGTGTGTCTCATTCCCAACACTCTTTTCTTTAGACCCCTCACCACTCGTCCTAACGGGGGTTGCTTCTTGGGTAGGGTCTGTTGGTTCTGGCAGTCCCATAGAAGCACAATATTCTCTAAGTACCCAATTGTCATTCATAACATATGCTCCAAACTCCAAGGGGGTGGCATATGATTTCTGAAGTTATAAAAAGAAGTGGATAACCTGAGTGAATCCATGTAGAATTGTGGGGCCATCTCCTCTACTTCTTTGGCTGGAATTCTTGGTTGCAAGTGTATTACTCCCTTGACATAGAGTTGGAAGAATCTTTGAAATGGAATGTACCCAGGGGGATTTTAAATGTATGTTTTCATCTCTTCTATGAATAGCTATGCATAATCATAATGCATATTGAAGGCTATACCATTGAAGATCGTCAGTGTCGTCCTTGATGCTTGGTCCAGGCTTGAGGCTTTGGGTGATAAAAACCTATTGATATAAGAGTAGAGACGGTACCAAACAGGTGGCAAACCCATTCTCCTGAAGCTACTTAGTGTTGGCAAGGGATATTTGTATCCCAATTAGATGAAGTCTTTGATCATCTGTTTCTGAGACGGTACAGAGTCAAAGTTTGATTTCCTCAAGACTTCATGCATGTTTGGTAGGAAGAGTATCTTTCTTATGAGTTCCAAGGATAGTGAAAAACTGTACCCTCCTACCTTGAAACAAGTTCATTTTCTTCTTTATCGTATGTTAGGTTTCTCCACCACTGTTGAATATTTTGAACGTGAACTTCATACCTTCTGGTGAACATCCTTTTGAGTTGATGTCCTTTAAGAATTTCAATCACAATCTGGTGATCATGTTTGAATTTTTCAGAGTTGAGGTTTAGTGCACTGTTGTTTTCCTTGATGAGGTCATATTTAGATTTTGGCAAAAAAAACTTTGCTTACATCAGGTTTTTCGGTGGCTTCTGACATAGCAGCAGTCTTTGCTGGGTGATTTCCATGAGCATCACCCACTTCACCTTGGGATTCAGCAGGTGCAAGTATGTCTTGTTTAGGTTTTTGAGTCTGGTGTTCTTCATTCGGGTTTGGAATCGGAGACGGGTGATTGAATTCAGAGTTGAGTGATGAGGAGTGATTTCCTAAAGGAAGAGAGACAAGTTGTTGCAGCGCAATTTCAATGTTTCCAACCAGGATCGAAGTACCCTGGTTGACCTCATTGTTAGAATCAGAGGAGGAGGAGGGTTCGAAGCAGGTTTTGGTGGTGTGGATTGTTTTTTGGACATTGGATTGTGAGTGAGCCATTTATGGTTTGCTTTGTGAGTTATGTGATTGCAAAGAGGTAAGTTTGTGTGAGGTAAATGAAAGCGGGAGTATGAACGATTGACAGATATGGAGTATATATGGGTTTCGATTTAAATTAAGAACTTGAACGGTTTGTTTGTATAGTGACATGTGTAAGAGTAGAGTGGTTAATCGCATCATTAGGCGTGCAGATTAGAAACGAACGGGTTTTTTAAAATTGATTAATTGCATTTATGACTTGTCTTAATAGTTGGTCCAATGATATTAAAACACGTGGCAATGGACATGGTTAGTGTTAGGCCCAAAATATGTAACGCCCCATTTTTAATTACACAATTAATTATTTATTTTGTTAGGAAAATATTAAGGGCTTAGCAAATGACTAAAATTGATAGGTTGCACTCGTAACTTTAAAATGTTAGGGTTAATTATGAGAGACTAAAATGGAATCTCGGATAACCCAAATGTTACAAGTTATAGGCAGGGTGTTTTAAAAATAAGAGAAGGAATTAGAAGGGCCTAAAGTGTCGATATATAGAAGTTGCAAGTAGCTAGTTGATGATTGGACAACCTTGAGGAGTTACACATATTGAATGTCATGATTTAACTCACTTAACGCCAAGACTCATAATCTTCCTCATAGATTTCTTCTTCTTCTTTACTTATAACTCTAACACACAAACACACACATACCATAATCACATAGAGAGAAAGCTAGGGAGAGAAAAAGCTAGAGGAAGAAGAAGAACGGGAAAAGGGAGAGGGATTTGGTTGAGTTTCTTCAAGGTCCGATCATAAAAGGTAAGCCTTTCCTCCCTTGGTATTTCTAGGCTGTAAAACAGCCCCTATGCATGTCAAAGAAAATATCACCATAAATCGTAGGAACCTTATTAAGTTCTACAATTTTTATAGAAAAACCATCTATGTGTGTAGTTTATTTTGTTAGAAGAAACCAAAACCTAGTTCGGATTTGAACTAGTTCAAACTATAGGGTTTTTACCCGACTGTCAAATATGTTTCTGAAATCATCCACTGTTTTGTTAAAATCACGGTAAATCGATCGTTTAACCAATGAACATGAGACTTAGGTGGCGTTTGTTTTTTAAGAGGTGCTTAAGTCTGAAGTCTGAATTCACTTCTGAATTTTAAGAGGTTGTGCTAAAGTCTGAAATCTGAATCAGTCAGACTGTTTATTTTTACGTCTGAAATCTGAAATCTGAATCAGTCAGACTGTTTGTTTTTACGTCTGAAATCTGAAATCTGAATCAGTCAGACTGTTTGTTTTTACGTCTGAAATCTGAAATCTGAATCAGTCAGACTGTTTGTTTTTACATCTGAAATCTGAAATCTGAAATCTGAATCAATAAGACTGTTTGTTTTTGTAAACTGACAAACTTCTGAAGTCTGAAATCTGAATCAATTCATTTCAATTAAATTTAACTGAAATATCCAATCATTTAAACCATTTGTAAACTACCATATATTTCTTGAGTAGTAGGGATATTGGATGTAAATGATGAAGATGAAATCGTAGTCCTCTCACGGGTTGAACTAGGGGCATAGGCACGAGATCCGGTAGCAGAAGTCCCCTCAAACAAAGCTATACACAAATCAGGGTATATCAATGGTGCAGTCTTTAATGTTCGTGCCTTTGGATGTCCCTGCGTCCAAATTATAAGTATTATTATTTATATAAAACTCGTGTTTTTGTCTATAATATCTAAAAAGGTAAAAAAGAATAAAAACTAACCTTAAAGAAATCTTCCCATTCTTGATTAGTTAGGATGAACGTATTCATTTCAGGGTCATAAATATTCCCTGTTTTATTCCTTAGGTACACCCATCTCGAATACTTTCCCTTCAAATAATCATATTGGTTTTTCAGTTGTTTCTGGGTGAGTTTTACATGGCAAACTTCCTCAAGTTTGATTTCCACTTTCACCCAAGTCTCCTTGCGAAGACTACCTCCATTTCGACCCACTTTATGGACCTCTTCTATACAAGTCTCTAGAAACCGTTTGGTAAGTTCGTTTGTCCACTTCACACGCACATTATCATCCATGACTATCAAGCAGAAAAGATAAAAACAAGCATTTAATGACAAGATACCATTTAACCAACTTCAAAGTAATCACAAGCATGATATCAACCAAAAACAAGCCACTAAACATGCAAGAAACAATCAGAAAATTGAAAGAATTACCACAGTTTCAATTTTATTCTAAAAGAACCCATTTGATTTAGATTACAAATACTACAGTCAAATCATAATCACTGGCTTATAAGCTCCAAAAAGCCAAATGAAATAGAAATATTAGCATCAAAGCAACCAAAATGTTTCAAAATCCAAAAGGGGCAAACAGAAGCAACATAGTTATGCTCTTCCTTGTTCTATCATTCTATCAAGTACATAAATTTTTTACCCCTTTGAAAAATATCTTGCATATGCGGCTAGATATTAGACATCTTTGCTTATACAAGATGGCTGGGTTACTCTTTTCACATAGATTAAAAATAAAGTAAAAGAGTGAAAACATCTAATGAAAAAGCACTKTAGGATGGTAATCATATTTTATGCAGATTATATTTTATAGCAGCAAGTGCAATCACTATTTGATGATAAAATAGAAGCATCTTCTGCTAAAATGTATTTCCATTGCTATGGGCAGCTGCTACATCAGCAAAATATGTTGCAGGATTATGTGAGAACAGGTCAATATACCACTCAACTTTTTCTTTTTTCGCTGATTTGCTAAACTGGCATTGGTATCCAACTATTATTCAATTAAAACCTGATGAAATGCGCAATTTGATGAAAGAAAATGAAAATTCCGTTGACAAGCTGAGGCTGTTCTGTCTAATCTTGTAAACAGTAAAATCAATTTGGTTCTGCTTAAACCGAAAATTTGGTCAAAGCAACTGCAAAAACAAAACACCTGTTTACCTACCTAAAAGGCCAAAACTGGTATACGTCYGCCTCATGTTCTAATTACTTTTAAGTCATTGCAAGCAAACTCCTAGACCATCCACACCATTGACATTAGTARATGTTAAAGACCTTAACCTGTTCAATCAATAACTTACCTTTGTTTTATCAATTTTCAAATTTGGAAAATCACTTTCTTATACCGGCAGATCACTGAAAAACATAAATTTATCATTTTCCAATTAATATTTTTGAATAATGAGGACATAAAGTATATGTAAATGTAGTTATTTAACAAATTCATGTATGAACAGTTGTCAAGAACTTAAAGCCTCTCGTACATCTACCAATTATTAACAATTATTAGAATTTCAAYGGTATCTTCCAATCAGGTCCAAGGAAAGTGATTGAAATTAATCWAGGGTCCAACATAACAGTAAAGATAATCAAGTGTCCTCAAGTTCACAGCATAACAACACCATAAGAACTAGGATGTCTAATCAAAAGAATTTGGATAAATTCTTGGACAAAATTGTTGTCCTAGACTTAAATGTGTATTTTGGAAAAAAAAAAACACAAATGGTTCTTAAAGATGCATCATGGATTCTTCCCTAAATTCAAAAACAATAGCTTTGGATTCATGTTCAAAGAAGAAGAGGGTCTCTTTGACTCTATCCAACACAAAACAAACCCATGACTCAAATTCATGAAAGAGTACAAGTTATTATTTAATTCACAAACCAAATCTGAAGACAAAAAAGATAGGAGAAACCAACGGTTAGGAAAACTAACGAACATACAAATAGCAAGAATAACACTCAAATATTAATTTGTCATCATCAAAAAGTTTAAGAAGAGTAGGAAGAACATACTAATTGACTAAAATCTGAGCATTTACCTCCAAAAATTGAAGTATGAAGTACGGGTTGATGCCCCATTTTAGTGGCAGAAAGTTTTGCTCAGAGGCAAAAGGGAAAACCATAAGAAAGAGGATAATACAGACACCCACGAATTGGATCGTTCGGTTCTTGGATGACAATTCAAAATCTAGTAAAACTGAACCAATCTAATCCATTCCAATTACTATCCACTTACCTGTCTGATTATCGATCTAATATTATGCTGTGGAAGCATCTGAAATGGCTGACTATGCTCAGAAGCTTATTACTGGGAATCCTATATTGGGACAAAGAATACATTTTGTGCCATTTCTTAGTACAAGGCAATCTACATGTAATGCTCTATGTCTTATCCTGGGGGGACCCTGTCATTAAAATGCAGGTTATCAAGGGCAAAGTTGAAGATGTAGAATTGCCAGAGAAAGCCGATATATTGATCTCAGAGCCTATGGGTAAGTTCATTATGTCATGTGTCTATTATCATTGTTAATGCTGAACTGATTACATGGTCCATGAGAGAAAAATAGCAACATACAGACACATACAAAACCCCTTATAGGATTTCAACTGTGGGGTTCACATACAAAAACCCCTTATAGGAGGTAAACCCTAAACCATTTTTTGAACCAGGCAAAACAAAAACCAAGCAAGGAGAAAGAAAATCGAGAGATTGAGAGCTTGAGAGATCGAGATGGATACCTTAAATCGAGCGATGGAGAGGTACAAGACGGTAGGCGAGAGCTTGAGAGAGAGATCGAGAGGTAGAAGACGGTCAGCGAGAGCCTGAGAGAGAGAGAGAGAGAGATCGAGAGGTAGAAGACGCAGTGACGGAGAGGTTAGTAAAAGCTTAAAGGATTATAAAGATAAATATGTGAATATGTTTCTTGAAAATCACTCTAATTTGGAATGAGCAAAAGAGCTGAAACAAGATCTTGAAAAATCTAAAGAGGAAAAGGAATATCTTCAAGCTGATATTGATGTATTACTTGGAAATGTTTATGATTTCAGAGGGAGTCGAAGGACAGACTTTGAACAGTTAAAGGAAAATTTTGGTTTGAAATCTAAAATTTATGAACTGGAAAAGACTTTGGAATCAAAGAAAAAGAGGCAGATGAAGAAGCAATAAAGCAGAGTGCTCGTCGGTTTATTCAACCTTAGATTCCAACACAAAAATAGAACTCGGCGCAAGTATACACCTCGAACTACTGTCGTCTCGTAACAAGTAATAATGGTAAAATGTACCAGATATCGTTCCCATAGAGATAGCTTGTAAAGTTATTTCGAAAGTCCAGTTTATAAAAATTAATTTCAGATGGCGAATCGAGGTATTTGATTTATCTAAAATGGGGAGGTTTGATTAACAACTAAGAAAATATCAATCTTAAAAAGAAGCACARRGTGCAACAGTTGATTAAGACATTAAACAAATGATTCAGTAAAAAGGTGACATAGCATTCATGTCATAATTATCTAAAATCAATAAATGATTTTATATTACTATGACA
>NC_037528.1:28581976-28590878 GCF_001531365.2 Cynara cardunculus var. scolymus | reverse complement strand
TATTACCTCAGGTTTTGAAAGTCAATACATTTTTATACACAAAATTAGTTGTCAATTAATTTTAATGTAATCATTAAATGAAATATTAAGCACCTAAAATAAATAGTAGATTATAATGCTAATAAGACACCTTTGTACTTTCACATCGGCTTTGGTCTTAATTTCCCGTTACACCCCAAGCTAAGGCGTTAGTCCATCATCGCTCGGTTTCTTCTCTCGAATGATGTAAGGACTGAAAATTAAATAACTGATACGGAAAAGTAAATTGCAGAAAGTAAATTACATAAAGTAAATTACAGAAAGTAAATTATAAGAAATGGAAATATTGGAATGTAAATACTGGAAATTAAATGACTAAAAGTAAAATACTGGAAATTAAATGACAGAAATGTAAATTGCAGTAAAGTAAAGACTGAAATGTAAAGGACTGAAATGTAAAGACTGAAATATAAATACTAAAATATAAAGACTGAAATATAAATACTGAAATATAAAGACTGAAATATAAATACTGAAATGTAAAAGACTGAAATATAAAAAACTGAAATATAAATTATTAATAACTAATTTATATTAATTAATATTAATCTAATCATAATGGAAGAAAGTACATGATGGAATGGATGATGGTACTTGGGAAATGGGGTTGACTTTTGAAGGAAACTTGCAAGTCAATTAACGAAACTTGCAAGACAAGTTTCGTTACAAAGACCGAAAGATTACTTGCAAACTCGTAAAAATAGATTATTTAGTCTACGTACATTAGCCGTGAGCCACAAAGGACGAGATCCGATGTAAAACAACAACGATCGAGTAATTCGTAACTTGAAATAAAAGTAAGAAAACGTAACGTAACTTGGAACAGAAAGAAGATGAAGATTAAATACAAGTACGTAAATTAAACTTGAGAATGAAATTACAACTACAAAGATCGGTTCTTGAAAAGTCAAACAAAGAGAACCGAAAACAATATTCTTGAGAGTAGCTTACACAAAAATCATAAAGATTAAATGGAAGAAAGTCTCCAAAAATCACCAAAAGTATTTGTGAATTAGTGAATTGGTGAATTAAAACAAGGCCAAAGGCTTGTTTATATATTCCAAGGAAGGTCCCATAGTGGGTGCCAACTAATAAGACAAAAATCTCTTCAAAACTGGGCTTTGACTGGGCCCAAGGTCGTTGACCACGCCTCATTTATGGACCAGCCCATATCTCCACGGCCCAAGTAGTTTTCCAGCTTTCGGACAGGTCCTATAGGACCTTGCCACTCCTGGTCATGTAGGACTGCCGCAGGACTGGACCCAAAAATGATCAAAAACCTGCAAAAACAGGAAATTAACATTAGATATACTATATAACTACTAACATATGAAAAAGACATAAAAAGACTCAATTAAGACACTAACGGGCAAATAAAACAGAAGAAAATGGTTAAGAAACTGATGTAATAAGGTTAATAAATTAACACTTATCACACCCCCAAACTTGAATTGTTGTTTGTCCCCAAACAACAGAAAATGACAAATAAAAAGACTCAAAGTTCTAATAAACTAAAAAAATTTGAGCATAAACATTCAATAGCCAAAGTATGCATATTTTTGAAATTTTTTGAATGAAAGTGTTATACTCATGACTTGATGCTTGATATCCATAGCCCTTCATAAACCTAGCTCCCCTAAACTTAAGTCTTTCATATTACCAAACCATAAGCTAGCCTACATTTCTTTTGCTATACTAAATTCAACAGATAGATTGGACTTTGAATTGGGTTTTGCATTTGGCTTTTTCTTTTCAATGCATGCCTTTTACCTCATCTCACTTTTTTCACTCCATAGCACAATTTTACTGCTATGCATCTCATATTGAGGTATTTTGGACACTTTGGTCCTTTTCAAATATTTTGGTGTACTTTGACACTCTTTTGTATGCACAAGACATGGAGCTATGTTCCTTTGTTTGTCTTTTGGTCTTAATGCATATATATCATGAACTTTATAAAGTGTCTGGTACTTTTAGGATCCTCCCCCAAACTTAAGGGAAACAATGTCCTCATTGTGAGTGTATGAAGGCCACAAATTGGCCAAATTGAAATGAAAGCCCAATTGAATCAAGTGAAAGCTTTGGAAATGGTTGGCTAGTTCTAGAGGCTCAATTTAAGACAAAGATGGTTAAGCTTTGGATTATTGTGAYTATGGCATCAATTCAAGCTTTTGTACAACAAATTCATCTTTTATTCTATTTTTGGTGCATATAAGGCTAAAGGAAGATATGCTACTTAAAATCAGTGCCCAAAATCCTAAAATGAAACAGAAAAGCAAAGATGATCAATACAAGTGTAATTGACTATCTTTAAAATGAAAGAAAACTCAAACTGAAAATAATTGAAGCAGAAAAACAAAGATGAGAAGTCACAAGTGTGACTTGGTCATCTTTTGCAAATAAAAGGACTCAAATACTCAAATAAAAGATTTAAACAAAACCAACAATCCAACTCTAAGTCAAATTGACCCTAGAGTTAAGATGTGGTACCAAGGATGAGCTTTAAATCAACATAGTCAACCAGAGGACTGCATTATCAAACAACATGGCCACTTGAAACTTAAACAATGGGATTGCCATTGTTTTACCATGAGATAAACCAATTAGAACCAAACAATGGGATTGCCATTGTTCTGCCATGAAAAAGATCAAATAGAACAAGACAATGGGATTGCCATTGTCTTCTTATGACTTAGCCTGAACTGGTTTTTAGCATAGACTAGGGGGGTAAACAATTTAGAACATCAATCATGGTCCTCCCTCAAAGTCATCAGACCAGCTGTGCAAACATCAACCTGACAATACCAAGATAACAAAAGCAGTGCATGAAAAGAACTATATGATTTCCTAAAAACAGCAAATGTCCTCAATTAAGGCAAAGAAGGGACAAAACTATCAATATATATGCACACCATGCACTTAGACTATGCTATGCTAAAAATAGCTAAAAACAACAAATAGAGTGCGTGAGTATGAGTCAAAAGATCAAAGAAAATACATGAGAAGGACTGCATAAAAAGTTTAAAACAGCAAAAAGAGAAGAACATTACTACATAGGCAAGTCTATAAAGCAGCAAATATTAAAAACAACAAATCAAACATGAAACTAGATCTAAAAACAGCAAATTGGACAGCAAACTATAAGTATAGCATTACCCTATGTCCAAACAGTAAAGTGAAACTAAAATGCTATCTAAAAGCAACAAAACAAAGGCTAGCAACTATGTTAAAAACAGCAAAGTTAAAGAGAGAACAAAAAATTTATGCTAAAAACAGCAAATGGCAGTCCTAATGAAATAACAAAGAACCAATGAAAACAGCAAAAATCAAACAACCAACTAGACTTAGAAACCATAAAGTCTAAAACAACAAAATTTTATGTGAAAACAGCAAAGTGAGTGCCAAATTGTACCCAAACTAGAAGTCAAAATCAGACTACTAGGACCTAAAATACTACTTATTAAAACAGAGGAAACACTATGGATTTGAAACAGCAAACAAAATGCATTAGCCTTTAAAACAGTGAAATAGAAAGCTACTCTATGAAACAGTCTAAAACAGCAAATAAAAATGCAAATCGAGTCAAAAACTCAAAAGGATTTAAGCAAAACATTTGCCTCATGAAGACAGCAAAAGCATTTCTATTGAGATAAATGAGAATACTAAAAACAGCCAATCAAAATAACAAATCAAAAATTCTTAAAACAACAAATATTGGAACAGCAAACTAGTCCTACAGTCATCTAATTAAAAATAGTAACCAATTACTTAAAAACAGCAAAAAACAAACAAGGGCATAGTTCCTTAACATCTAAAATAGCAAGGGACTAATGAAAACAGCAAAATTAAACATGCACTTCAAAACAGCAAATGAAAATGGCAAATCTTTATAACAACAATTATTAAAACAGCAAATTAGAACAGCTGAGGCTAAAGCTAAAAATAGCAAATTTAAGATCAACTGACTCAAGACTTTGAAGCAGAATAACTATATTACTAGGGACCTTAGGTGCCATTGTCAAAACAGAGGAAAAACAGCAGATCAAACATGCCCACACAACAAAACAGCAAACAATATTTATGCTTACAAAGTCATTAAAAACAACAAACTTTATGTCTAAAACAGCAAATCAGCAAAGTCTTTTAAAACAGCAAAATAGCTATGAGCTTCTAACAAGGACCTATGCATAACACAATATATACAAAGAAGTAAGAAGGTAGAACCTGTCCTACTCAGATTGAGTAGGAGAGTCTGAGTGTTGCAGGAAGATGGATTTTGGTGGAGGTGGGAGCTTGATTGCATTCTTCGATTTCCCATGCTTGGCAGCAGCTCTAAGCATTCTCTCTTTTTGCATTTTGTACTCTGCCCATTGTACTCTCTCTTTCTTTAAGATGTCCACTTCCTTCTTCAAGTCATCCACTTTCTTCATCAACTTATGATGCTTCTTCACTATTACTCTTTTCAAATTGCTAGCATGATCATCCATGGATTTCATCAATTCAGCCTTTAGAGCTGCCATGGAGGAGGTGGGTGCATCTGGTTGTACCTTGGCATTCACCCTCATTAATCTATCCAAATTCTTCTTGTCTATGGAGGTTTTCTCCATAGACATCACATCCTTAGGCAATGATAAGACTTGGGCCTTTTGTAACAGTCTATGAATCAAGGAAGGGTATAGCAACTTGCTATTTGTTCTCTCTACACATGCCTTGATGTTGGAGCATATCATCCTCCCAACATCAAATGGCCTAGCCTCTAGGATACAGTAGAGGATCAAAACTCTCTCTAAGCACAAATTGGTATCATGGCTAGTGGGGTGAATGGTGTGCCTCATGAAGTAGAACCACAGATTGGCCTCAGGCTTAAGGTATTGGGTTTTCAGCAGCCTAGCCCTCCCTTTGAAACTCCAAACAGCCTCATCCTTAGCTATCATAGTTAAGATCAACTCAAGCTCTTCATCAGTGCACCCAGCAGTTAACCTATCTAGCTCAGAGTATGAAGGTGGGATGAGCTCTAGTAGGTCATTTATGGCATTGGGTGAATATGAAACTGGGGTCTTTCTCACTCTTAAGTCTACCCTATCAGTGACTGCCACCTCAGTGTAAAACTCCCTAACCCAACTAAGATTGTATTGGTTAGGTGTGTCACACAGAGTTTCCCAACCCAAAGATTCTATTGTGGCCTTGATGTTAGGATTGGCCATCAATAGTTGTTGCGTAAAACCCTTTTGCACCACCCCTACTTTCTCAGAAAATTGAAAGTATTTTTTCTTGCAAGAGGTGTGCTAAACAAGTGCTTGGGCTTTAGAAATATACTTGGCCCTTCCTTAAACTGTTGCTCTGTCCTTCTTCTTCTTCTTGGTGCCCTTTCCTCAGCCTCTAATCTCTCACTATCCTCTCTCCTGCTCTTTGAACTCTGGTTTCCATTCTGTTTATTCTCCTCTTCCCTGGCACTTTCTTTCTCAAGCTGGCCCCTGTATCAACCTCTTCTCTCTCTTGTTCCATATGAGGGCTGCTATGCTCAGGACTATGATGGGCAGAATGTACACCCTCATAGTAGTCATGAGTCCCAGAGTGTAAAGGGCTAGTGGGTTGGTTTGGGCTAGACATGAATGGTTGAGTGGAATAGGGTGATGGTGGTGGTGTTTAAGTGACAGGTGTTTTTTGAGGGTCAGAGGGGTCTTCATTGTGTTTAAAGGGTGTAAGGCTTGGATTAGTGGGTGATAGGCCTAAGACAAAGTCTAGTTCTTGGATGGATACAGTTTGTGGCAAAGGGATAACAGGTTCAGTGGATGTGGAAGGTGTGGTTGTGGTCTGGTTTGGTGAGGGTAGAGGGCTGGTAGTGGTGATTTCAACAGGAGTGGGTTTCTATATTGGTTCAACAGTGGCTGTTATAGGCATTGCTTGGACAGGGGTTGGTTTGTGAACTGTTTCAACAGGGGTTGTTTCAACAGGTGGTGTTTTGAATGTGGATGCATGGTTGAATAGTGTAGGTTCCACAGTGGATGATGAAACAGGAATAGTGGTGAAATGTGGTGAGTTCAAGAAATTGAACTCAATGGGCATGTTTCTAAAGAAAGGAGGTGCATGGGTGGTGGTAACAGGTGGTTGGGCAGGGGCTGGATTACACTCTGGTTCCCTCCTAATCATCCTGTCCATGGCTGCCAAAGCAGCACTAACAAAGTGCTTAAGGGATGAATTTCCCTTTTTAGATGCTTGGGCAGCCATAGAAGGTTGAGTTTGGATCATGGCTATAGCAGGGGCACATGTTGCTGATCTTAGGCCCAATACCTCATTAGAGGCAGCAATGGCCTCATCCACATATTTTCTTAACATAAACAGGAAAGCTAGACAATAAATCCATAATTAAAGGTCTAGAAACTTTTAAACCTGTTTGGAGCCTCTCTGTTGTGCTTGAAGGTATGCTCTGACTGTTTATCTAAGTTGCTGCATCTGCCATCATATTCAAAAAGGTTGAGTCCTCTTATGTTGGTCTGCTTGAGCTGCCCTGAACATCATGCCTCTTAGATGGTGACTCACTATCATCAGAGATGTCAATCACAGTGCCTTTCTTTTGCTTCACTGGCTTGAAATTAATCAAACCCTTGGCTCTGCTTCTGGTCATCCTAGGGCCAAATTGGTATTGTGGAAAAGGCTATGGTTTAGATTTCACAACCACAGTAGCCTGAGTTTGGGTTTGAGTGGAGGGTTGAGGTCTGGTTTTGGCAAATGGAACCTGCGTCAAGGGGATGGCATCGATGGGTTCCTCCTCACTCTCACTGGCCTGACCATGGTTAGTCACAGGGGGCATGGAATCCGATTCTCCTTCTCTTCTTCTTGCTTTTGTTTTGATAATGGCCATATGAGTGGAACAGAGGACTGTTAATGGTTCTCGGAGCAAGGAAGACAATGGTGAACAGTGGCTTGCAAAGAAAGTCGAATGGTGTATAAACAGTGGTTAGGGGGTTATATGCTTCCTTAAACTTCTTCTCCAAGATTTTTGCTTCGAAAATTTCAAAATTTCCCTGGATGATTGACAGTTATCGACTATGATGAATATTAGTCAGAGATGGTACCTTCCTTAACAATGTCAGTTCAATGCTGTCCTTCCTTCTTGAGAATGGTCATTTAATGAGCTATGGCTTATGTTCCTGGTGTGAATGAGAGGAGAGTATAGTGATGTTGCTGGTGAATTGAGAGTTGGGAGACGAAAGGACAGTTGCTGGATGTTCATAGGTACGATTGCACGGGATTTTGGTCAAGGCCGTACCGATCACAGGCTTATTCGTTGGGCTCATCTTCTTCGCGGCTTTCATCTTGGGCTTGTAAACATGGCTTCATCTTTGGGCTTCCCTTATTGTGGCCTGTTAAGAAATGAGGATGGTCATCAAATGTTTTTTTAACCGGGCCTGGTTAATTGAGAGATTGGGCCGGCTGGCCCAAAGACAATTAAAACACGATCCAAACCTTTTTTTTAAAATAAACCTAATATATTATATATTATGAAATAAATAGATACTTATTTTATATAAAAATTTAAAACTTAGTCTAAAAATAAAAATTGAAAATGCAAAATAAAATAAAAATAATAGCTTATATATATATATATATATATGTATATAAATACTAAATATTTACAGAGACTTTATTATTTTAGAAAGATGACCTCGATCGGTTGTGTAACACTCATGGACTCAAAGAAAGGTTTTACTCTTTGTCCATTCACTTTAAAAGTCGTACCCCTCTCCAGATCTATTAGATCAATGACTCCGTAGGGGTATACCTTGGCAATAACAAAAGATCCGGTCCATCGGGAATTCAGCTTTCCCGGAAATAATTTTAACCTTGAATTGAATAATAGGACTTTTTGGCCTTCTATGAACTCTTTTGGAAGAATCTTTTTATCATGCCATTTTTTTGGTATTTTCTTTGTAAAGCTTAGCATTTTCATAGGAAAAATTCCTATGTTCTTCCAATTCACAAAGCTGCAAATTCCTTTTTCTTCCGGCCTCATCTAAACTCATGTTTAGTTCCTTAATGGCCCAATAGGCCTTATGCTCTAATTCCACAGGTAAATGACAAGCTTTTCCAAAGACCAATTTATAGGGAGACATACCAATAGGGGTTTTGTAAGCAATCCGGTAGGCCCACAATGCATCATCTAACTTAGAGGTCCAATCCTTTCTATGTAGTTTGACTACTTTGGCCAAAATTCCCTTTATCTCCCTATTTGACAATTCAGCTAATCCATTGGTCTGAGGATGGTAGGCAGTTGCTACCCTATGCTTGATGTCATACTTGTCAAGGACTTCTTCTAACATGTTGTTTATGAAGTGAGTGCCTTCATCACCAATTAAGGCACGAGGTGTACCAAATCTAGTGAATATGTGCTTTTGTAAAAACTTCACAACTGTTTTAGCATCATTGGAATGGCAAGCCATGGCTTCCACCTATTTGGACACATAGTCCACAACTACCAATATGTAGGCACAATTATTGGACAGGGGAAAAGGTCCCATGAAGTCTATACCCCAAACATCAAATAATTCTATTTCTAGAATTCTGTTTAAAGGCATTTCATTTCTTCTAGAGATATTTCTACTCCTCTGACACTCATTGCAACTTTTTACAAAGTTTTGAGCATCATTGTGCAAAGTAGGCCAGTAGAATCCTAATTGCAAAACCTTGGATGTTGTCCTACTTTCTCCAAAATGTCCTCCACATGGTCCTGCATGGCAGTGCTGTAGAACTGATGGTACTTCTTCTTTTGGGATGCATCTTCTAATCACCTGATCTGCACAGATTTTAAACAAGAAAGGATCATCCCATAAATATTTCTTTGAATCATAGATGAGCTTCTTTC
>NC_037528.1:28563903-28579127 GCF_001531365.2 Cynara cardunculus var. scolymus | reverse complement strand
CTTGAGTTTGGGTTATAAAACCCTTCATCATTGCTTCCAAAGAAGTAGATGAATCAGCTTGTTGTTTGGGCTTGCTTTGGAAAGAAGACTGATGATTCTGAAAATTAGCATGTTGATTATTATGATTTCCTTGATGCGCTTGCCAGTGAAAATTAGATTGGCCTTGTTGAAAATTTGACTGTCCTTGCGGTTGGAAATTGGACTGTCCTTGCGGCTTTTGCATTGGCGGATTAAGAGCTGGACTATGCCACGAAAAATTTGGATGATTTCGCCATCCCGGATTATAAGTTTGCGAAAATGGTCTAGTCTTGTTGACATAATTTACATGCTCCGGATTTCCAGGACACTGCTCAAAAGCATGACCTTCACCACAGTACACGCATTGTACTAATTGAACATTGGAATTAAAGGTATTAGCATCAGATTGCACATGTGGGCTAGATGTTAAATTTGAAATTAGCTTAGTGATCTGAGCTGTTAAGGCCGAGACAGCATCTACCTCATTTATTCCAGCTGTTTTCTTCAGTGGCATTGTACGTGGGTCAGACCATTGTCCGTTATTATTGGAAATCTTTTCAAGTATGTCAAAACCTTCGTTATAGGTACAAGTTGTGAAAGCTCCACCTGCTGTAGCATCGAGCATTTTTCTAGCAACGATATTTAAACCGTTGTAAAATGTCTCTAGTTGTATGCAGTACGGAATGCCATGATGAGGGCATTTTCTCAGCAGCTCTTTATACCTTTCCCATGCATCAGGAACTGCTTCATCATCCAGTTGTCTAAAAATACAAATTTCATTTCTGGATTTGGCATTCCTCGTGGGTGGAAAATACTTTTTCAAAAACTTTTCTGCCATTTCATTTCATGTAGTCACAGAGTCTGGTTGCAAAGAATTGTACCATGCTCTTGCTCGATCCCTTAGTGAAAATGGAAAAAGTTTTAGTCTCAGAGCATCGTCTGAAACATCAGGGATGAGAAAAGAGTCTGTGATTTCCATGAAAGAACGCATATGAGAATGAGGATCTTCAGAAGATAAACTAGCGTACTGGCCGTTTGTTTGAAGCATTTGAAACATCAGTGGTTTAAGTGAAAAATGGGTGGCATCAATGGTAGGCTTTACGTATCCCTGTGTAGTTGAGTTAAATTAGGAATAGCGTACGCCATAATGCCACCATTTTTAGCATTTGCAAGACGAAAGATGTTTTGAGCCTCATCCTCATATGGAATATTTGGTTCATTTCTGATTACACCTTCTCCGTCAATAATCACATTTTCAGCCATTGTTTCAGAGTTTAAAGCTCGAAGAGCTCTTTGCACTCTTCTTYGTTGTCTAAAAGTTTGTTCAATATCCGGATCAAGTGGAAAAAATTCACCGTGCGACAGCCTTGGCATGCACGGTGCGTTCAGAAAAAGATGGTAGAAAAACTAACTTTTATAAACTTTACTTAAAAAGAAAAAACTTCAGCGTACTATCCCCGGCAACAGCGCCAAAAACTTGCTCGTCGGTTTATTCAACCTTAGATTCCAACACAAAAATAGAACTCAACGCAAGTATACACCTCGAACTACTTTCGTCTCGTAACAAGTAATAATGGCAAAAAGTACCAGATATCGTTCCCACAAAGATAACTTGTAAAGTTATTTCGAAAGTCCAGTTTATAAAAATTAATTTCAGATGGCGAATCGAGGGATTTGATTTATCTAAAATGGGGAGGTTTGATTAATAACTAAGAAAATATCAATCTTAAAAAGAAGCACAGGGTGTAACAGTTGATTAAGACATTAAACAAATGATTCAGTAAAAATGTGACATAGCATTCCTGTCATAATTATCTAAAATCAATAAATGATTTTATATWACTATGACARTATCAACTATCGGGTCAGACGGCCTCCCAAGAGCACACACCGGTCAACGTGTTATCGATACGATATCATTTATGTTAGACGTCGTGAATCCTAGCACAACACAGTGTTACCATCCTVCRCCGTAGGAGTATAGCRTTTGTMAGACACTAAAGCTATTTATAGYCTTCTCCTATTACCTCAGGTTTTGAAAGTCAATACATTTTTATACACAAAATTAGTTGTCAATTAATTTTAATGTAATCATYAAATGAAATATTAAGCACCTGAAATAAATAGTAGATTATAATGCTAATAAGACACCTTTGTACTTTCACATCGGCTTTGGTCTTAATTTCCCGTTACACCCCAAGCTAAGGCGTTTAGCCCATCATCGCTCGGTTTCTTCTCTCGAAGGATGTAAGGACTGAAAAATAAATAACTAATACGGAAAGTAAATTGCAGAAAGTAAATTACAGAAATTAATTACAGAAAGTAAATTACAGAAAGTAAATTATAAGAAATGGAAATACTGGAATGTAAATACTGGAAATTAAATGACTGAAATATAAATGACTAAAAGTAAAATACTGGAAATTAAATGACAGAAATGTAAATTGCAGTAAAGTAAAGACTGAAATGTAAAGGATTGAAATGTAAAGATTGAAATGTAAAAACTGAAATATAAATACTAAAATATAAAGACTGAAATATAAATACTAAAATATAAAGACTGAAATATAAATACTGAAATGTAAAAGACTGAAATATAAATTATTAATAACTAATTTATATTAATTAATATTAATCTAATCATAATGGAAGAAAGTACATGATGGAATGGATGATGGTACTTTGATGGGAAGAGTACTTGACATTTGAAAACCTTGGGAAAAGGGGTTGACTTTTGAAGGAAACTTGCAAGTCAAGTAACGAAACTTGCAAGACAAGTTTCGTTACAAAGACCGAAAGATTACTTGCAAACTCGTAAAAATAGATTATTTAGTCTACGTACATTAGCCGTGAGCCACAAAGGACGAGATCCGATGTAAAGCAACAACGAACGACTAATTCGTAACTTGAAATAAAAGTAAGAAAACATAACGTAACTTGGAACAGAAAGAAGATGAAGATTAAATACAAGTACGTAAATTACACTAGAGAATGAAATTACAACTACAAAGATCGGTTCTTGAAAAGTCAAACAAAGAGAACCGAAAACAATATTCTTGAGAGTAGCTTACACAAAAAATCATAAAGATTAAATGGAAGAAAGTCTCCAAAAATCTCCAAAAGTATTTGTGAATTAGTGAATTGGTGAATTAAAACAAGGCCAAAGGCTTGTTTTTATAGTCCAAGGAAGGTCCCATAGTGGGTGCCAACTAATAAGACAAAAATTCCTTCAAAACTGGGCTTTGACCGGGCCCAAGGTCGTTGACCACGCCTCCTTTATGGACCAGCCCATATCTCCACGGCCCAAGTAGTTTTCCAGCTTTCGGACAGGTCCTATAGGACCTTGCCACTCCTTGTCCTGTAGGACTGCCGCATGACTGGACCCAAAAATGATCAAAAACCTGCAAAAACAGGGAATTAACATTAGATATACTATATAGCTACTAATATATGAAAAAGACATAAAAAGACTCAATTACGACACTAACGAGCAAATAAAACAAAGGAAAATGGTTAAGAAAATGATGTAATACGGTTAATAAATTAACACTTATCACAGAGCAAAACTAAGCAAGAATTGGTAGATAAAATCCGTAATGCTGAGTTTGAACTGAATGTTGAAAGGAATTCTCAAGGGAATAAGAATACAGATACTGAGGACTTAACCGATAAACTTTATAAATCTAAGAGTGATCTAAGTGAGTTAAGAAAGTTACTAGATGTAGAGAAAGTAAAAATCTTGGAATCTGAACAGAGTTTGAATACTGAAAGATCAGTTTTTGAGAAAGAGAACAAAAGATTTTCTGTAGTAGAGAAACGTTTCAGTGCTGAACACATATCTTATGAAAACAAGATAAACTCTCTCGAGTTGAATGCGAAAAAGTTTTTAAAGCAGATCTCTGATTTTGAGCAGTTGATCATCTTGGAACGAGCCAAGACTGATAAAGGGATGAGCAAGAAATTGTCTGAAAGCATTGCTCAAAAGCAAAAAGCTTTAGACGAAGAGAAGAAGTTATTTGTGCTTGAAAAGAGGAATACTTCAAAGAAATATGCAGCTATAGCTAAAGAGATTGCAAAAAAAAAAAAAAGTGGCTCGACATTGCTTCTGAAAATGAGAAAAGCAGCTCAGATGAAGAGAGAAAAGAGTTTGATAATGAGAAGAAGAAATTTGAGAAGCTTAAGAAGGAGTTAGAAGTTAAACTCCTGGATATTTCCAAGAAATTGTCTGATTTGAAGACAAAACTTGAAACAGAATTGAAGATGAGAACTGAACTTAAAGAGAAGTATGATTTAGTTGCTGTTGAACGAGACCAGCTTTTAAAGAAAGTCAAAGACTTTTCTTGTGCTCAAAGCTCAATTGGTTCTCCTTCCCAGTGTAAAACAAGTTTCTATGACTGTTCTAAGTCTAACAGTTATTCAAGCAGTCCTAAATCTACTGTTTCTAAGAACTATTCTCGTTCATCAAGTCAGTACTATCAAGGGTACGTCATCGGATCACCCAATTCTCATTCAAAAGTTAAAAGCATTTGGGTTAATAAGTCTGAATCTGTTGCGTCTCATAATTCTGTTGTTACTAATAATCTTCCTTGTTTTGTGAGATCCACTTATGACTTAATAAATCTTTGCAAGAAAAGAATCATGTGCTCCACATGCAAGAATATTGATTTTGTGAACAGGAGGAGGTACAACAGATGGAATGCAGACAACAGATATCAGAAAAGTTGGAAAGATAATAACAGGTATGATAACAATAACTAGTATGGATCTTATTCTGTATATAATTATCCTTTTAAAAGCGCGAAAAGAACATATCTAATAAAAATAGATGGTTTGGAAGTTATAACATCTCGTAACTTGATACTAACAAATAAGGACCCAAGTTTGTTTGGGTACCAAAATCTGTTCGATCTGATTTTGCAGGTGCGTCATTACTGCGCTGATCAGAGATTCATACATATGATGCACAAATTCAGGGGGAGGTTGTAATTTGTTCCAAACAAAGGCTTCTAAACATCCAATTTAGGACCTATGCTTTAATGTTTATGGTTTCTAAACACCCAGTTTATGACCCGTGCTAAAAATGTTTCCATTTTTTTAATTTTTGAGTTGAACTGAAACATTACTTAAATTTACATTCTAGGGGGAGTCTCTAGAATTTTTGAATGAATGTTTTCAGAAAGTAAATATTTTTTTTGTGAAAACGAGTACATTTTCTGAACAGGTATTTCCTGATATTTTACTTACGTAATTTCTCATCGAACATAATTCCAATACATGTTTCAGCTATTCTTCAAATTGTTATTATCACGTCTCTTAAAATGAAAATCATTTTCGGTGATAATACGCTCGTTAGTAATCAAAGTTTGTTTTCTGTTTTTTTTTCTACTTTGATTGATACATATTCGTTAATTCTTTGAATATTCTGAATCTGTAAACTTGATTCTTACAGATCTTCATCGTTTCTCTCAGATACTGAATAATCTGATTTTGTGTATCACTCCTTCATTGTTTGTGCTTAAAAGCCAAATATCTTGATCAATTTTATCTGATCATTGTGATTTACAGAAATAATATTTTAATCAACCATTGTGATCAACTGAGCTTATAGTAATTTAGGAGGGACTGAGTGCTTAACAGAAATATCTCTATGGAATGTCAGAATCGACAAACCTACCCAAGAGGACAACCATATCTGAGTGAGCATTAAATACAAAAGGGTTTGTGTGCTGAGACTAAAATGAAAAAGAGAGGGGTAGTTGTCGTGAGAGAAAAGAATTGATGAGAGTTGTGTCAGGATTAAAAGATTACAAGAATCCTGTTCTAAACTTCTAAATACCGGGCATACCACGAAATCTATTAGTTCTCAATTCTTTCGAGACTAGTATTGAAAAAGGCAAAGCCCAGGCCAATTCTTGTCACAACCCCACCAACTACTCATTTATCTCTTAACAGATAAGTGTTTCAATAACACTTGGGGCAAAGAGCTCAGAATCTATCAATTTCTCATTCAGAGATATTTGATATTGAAACAGAAGGATATATGTCCCCCCCCCCCTTCAAGTCTTTTTGATCACTAATTGAGTCAGATAAATTTGTGTAGTCCACACTGCATTTTGAGCCTAAACAGAAGCATATGTTGCTTTATCTTTCTACACTACACAGATTTTGCAAATTATATGTTATTTTGCCGAAACATTCATAGATATACTTCTATAAGATATCGATGATTGAATGGAAAACTTGGTGAGATGAACCTTAAAAAGTCTCATATATACAGTACATCMGTTGTACTGAGTATATCTGTTATACTCACAAGCCAATCTTTTTATAAGATTGAAAACAATTTCATAAGTTGAAATTGGTTGTTATCTTCTCATTCCCTTAATCTGAAAAGATTATACAAGTAGATTTGAAAAGATCTGCTTACAATTTTATGAATTGACGATTCTGAACGATATAAGGGGAATATGTTGTATAAAATCAAGGGGGAGTAACATTAAAGATCGGCAAAAGACTCAAATGAGTGTGACTAGTGATTATTACAGAAGATTATTCCTGTGCTACAACGTCTGAGAGTTTTTGAATGTGAAGATCATCATTTCAAAAGTTCACTGATAGAAATTTCTCTTCAAAGAGAAAGTTTGTGAGATTTTGTCTGAAGATTCTTTAAAGATCACATCTTGAAGATTATATCTGAAGATCGTTGTTGATATTGTTCTACATTGTCAAAATAGAAGATCATCACTGTTCTATATTCCAGGGGGAATGTTAGAAGATTTTTCTCAACAAACGATCTTCTGAAGATTTCAAGTGAAGATTGTTTTGAAGTTTCTGAAAAAGTCATAAAGTACTTAAAGCAACAAAGATCAAATGACATTCAAAGCACATAAATTCTTTCAAGCCTGAATACAAAGGGGGAGAATGTTAGGACTGAAAATCAGTGTTAAATTGTATTCGTCTTGAAAGATAAAATTGTCTATAATTAAATAGACATCGTGTTTGACTTTTCTAGTGAGTTTGACTTTGACTTGGAGGGTTATTGTTTGACCCTATAAATAGCTTAGTCTTTGTGTAATTTTGTGAGGAGATTTCATTTTGTAAATTGTACGTAAAGTTTGAGAGTAATAAAGCATTGACCAAGATTGACTTTCTCTCTCAAGTCTCCTTCCATATTGTGCTTACATGTTCTTGAAGATTGCCATGGATGTTTAGAGCTTTATTGAAGATGGATCAACATAGGGACTTACAGAACCTGTTCTACATATGACTTCTGAATACATCAATTCAAGACTCATTCTTTATTTTTTTTTCTTGAGATTCAACATATATCTCTGAATGTGTAATATTCTGTTGAGTGCTAAGAATATAGAAATTTCAATGGTCAATCCAGAGCCAGAAATGACCTACTCATGAAACACATCCCTAGATTAAAAATGTTTTGAAAGGGAGTGTTTGAGGTA
This sequence comes from Cynara cardunculus var. scolymus, assembly GCF_001531365.2. NCBI lineage: Eukaryota > Viridiplantae > Streptophyta > Magnoliopsida > Asterales > Asteraceae > Cynara > Cynara cardunculus. The sequence continues at coordinate 28,571,649 of NC_037528.1, read as the reverse complement.
AAATATTGAGAAATTGAGTGTTTGTGAGCTAAAAGAAAATGGTTAGAGTGTGACAAGACTTAAAAGAGCTAAATATTGTCCTTTCTATACCGAAACAGTTATCCGGGTAGCCATACAATCTACTCATTCTCATTCTTTGGAGATGAGTATTGAAACGTACATGGAACCAATGTCGACTACTCGTGTCACCCCACCTAACTACTCAAGTATCTCAGAAAAGGTGCTAGTTTGATATATCACGAAATTATCATATAATTTATCTCTTCTTCATTTGGAAGATTTAGATATTGAAAACGAAGACGCACCTCCGGTCTTCGAACTTTATTCTATGCACATTGAGTCTATTGAGCCAAATATATCTGAATAATATTTTCTTCACACATTCATTAGTCTTTGTGATTCAAATTGCATATCTTTGTGATATTACCATAATAGTTTGAGAAGTTAGTTCTAAAACTTTATTTCAGTGATAACTGGAAGTCTTATCAGATATTCACTATTGCCAACTTTGAACATAGACCACACAATTATTTTTTTATTATTGTGATAATAGTTGCTAAATGTTCTTCTATGTTAGACTATAACCCAACTTTCAAGAGGGAGATATTGCTCATGGTGATAAAAAAAATTTAAGAGGGAGATAATGTTATTCTGACAGAGTTATATTTCAGAGGGGGAGAAATCGTGTCTATGTTTGAGAATATCTAAAGTTATTTTGTTAATGTCTTTGATTGTTCATGATGCTCAAGATTCTCCTAATTATCATGAGGGGGAGAAACATTATCAAAGACGTGATGCAAATATATGAAGACTAAAAGAGATTGTGAAGATACTACAAGAACGAAAGAATATTTAAAGTTTTTTTTGAAGTATATAATATTTATATACAGCAAATACAACAAATAAACTCACACACCCTCCTCACCTATGGTGAGGTTTGAACCCCTGACCTCCTAGAAGGCCAAGGGCTACAATACCGCTAGGCTAAAGACCCTTTGGTAAGAATATTTAAAGTTTATGGAAGAAAAAGTTTGAATTTAAATCTTTTGAAATTTAAGGTTGAAAAGACATAAGATTTAAAGATTGTAGATGTGATGAAAAAGATTGATACTGTTTTGAAGTTGATGTTAGTGATTTGTGTTCACTTATCTGTGAAAGATTTTTTTTTGGAAGTTTGAAATAGAGCTGTTGGAAGAAAGCTGTTGATAAAGTTGGATTCTTTCATGATATGAAGGTGAAAAGCTTAGTACATGTAGTGTCAAAGCTTCAAGCCTAAATGGAAAAAGCTTATTTGGTGTTTCAAGATGTATTCCTAAAGTACAGTTGACTGTTGACTGAAAGGAATTCTTAAAGATCTGTTGACTTGTTGATCCTCTCTCTCATTGATTTGATGATAATCCCTTTTATCTTTCGAAGTATTATGTTTCTGTCTTTTCAGTTCCAGCGATCATCACTAAGTCTGTTCAGTGATAGTTGAAACATGCACTATAATCCTATAGCGACAGTGGTACTTCAAGAAGACAAAACTCACACCCAAGAACCTTCAGTGAATGTCGAAGAATGAAACTGAATATTAGTGAGTGGCGCATTCGTGATCTGAAGCGGTATTCAATGATTACAACTTGGTCAACATACGTATGAAGACTACACAAGCATCAGTGAATGATGAAGAGACCTCCAATGTTATTCCAGCATTTAGTGATCAAATGAAGCTTGCCATGCACGATTATTTTTGTCTTGTCCTTTCACACACAAAGGACAAACCCATACCCTTTCAAGAGTATAGTACTGCACGGAGCCGACTAGTCGACTCTAGTGCCCACCAACTCCATAAAAGGATGTCTACTCATGAATAGACAATAGTACTATTTACTGTTGCAAAGGCCATGCTTTCCTCTAAAAGCTTGATGCATGTTCTAACCCTTCTGAATTGCATTTAATGCAATAGATATAAATAGCCGAGTGCTCTCCTCATGCATTACAACTACAACACACAAAAGAACACATACGCTAATCTTCAAGCAAGTTAGAATTTCTCTCTAATTCTAAGGTTCTTACCCAAGAAGAACATCTTTTTGTTTTTATCTTATTCGGAAAATTTCTTATATTTTCTAAGTATATTAGTGTGTAATCCTAGATTGTTTTAGATAGGTTATCTTTACCTTTTCTATTTCCACAAACAATCTGTAAAAATATGTATTGATTCTTCTATATCAATATATATTTTTAAAAGTGAAAGTTTTATGTGTTTGTATTCATCCCCCCTTTTACAAATTGTTCGCCTCTTAACTCTTGTAGACCGACTGGGACCAACATGACTGCTATTGAAGACCTCGAAAGAGAAAGTTTATGAATGATTTTGAAGATGATTTCAAATTGAAGATTTTTCTTTGAAGATGTTTTTTTGGAAAGTGGAGATTGTTATTTTCAGATTCATCTTATTCAAAGGTTGATAAAGTTTGATAGTCTTCACAGAGGAGAGTTTGTTAAAGATTTATGATTTGGGGGAGATTGTTAAATTCAGAGTTTAGTTGAAGTCTTGTTTTATAGAGTTCTGATAAATACTGATTTGTGATCTTGAATCCAAATGGGGAGATTGTTAGACCCAAAATATGTTGTATCCGAGATAACTGAGTGTGGGGAAAACATGTATTCTATGTATGAAATATGTGTTATATGCAATGTATGGATTTGGGGGTTGTTACACTGAGTAGGAAGACGAGAGTGAAGAATGCAGAGTTCAAAGCTTCGAAGTCAAAGTAAAAGATAATCAAAATTTATGTAATGTAAATGTTTGAAATTGTAGTTTGACTTTGAATTAGTCAATCCATATAAATACCTTGTAATGTTTGTAATAGAGTAGAGAGAGCTCCTTTTGATGGATTTTAAACTTCATATTTTTAGAGAGTTTCTAGAGAAAGAAACTTGGTTTTAGAGAGAGAAACAATCAATACATGTGATTTGAGTTTAATTGTTGTTCTTGATTGTTTTAGCTTACTTGTAACTTGATCATAATGGGATTTTCATCCCTCAAGATACATTTGCAAGAATTTGAAAGAGAAGTTCTTATTCAAAACGTATGATATGCCTAAGTACAGGAGGTACTTTGATTCATGTTAACAATTCATTAGAGAAAAGATTGTGCAGGAGGCCTAAAATTATTTCAAAAGAAGAATGGCTATGATTGAAAGACCAGATCAATTGGATAAGGATGAATATTGACTCACATATTGGATGTAGAAGAATCATCATTGAGAAGTTCATATTTATTCTTAAAGACAGGAACTTCACAATTTGAAGTGAAGTGGAAGATTGAAAGATATAAAGAACATTGGTTGTAAACTTCCGAAGCACAAAGGCTTGTAGAGTTTAGTTTTGTAGATTATAAGTTTTAGTTTCATTGTTTAGCTTAGAATTCATTCATTATATAGATAGTTCAATTTTTGATAATAGGAATTGATTCATTAATTCGTTGAAGCAATGTAAGCAGATTGGTTTGTATTCTAGATTATTTAATAACAGATCAGTACCTATGACTACTAACACTCTTTTAACTTACCTTGTTTTATATATTCTTCATATTCTTTTATCTGCATAAGTCTAAGTCCAAAGAGTTATTCTTAAAGATCTGCTTCAACTCTCTTAAGATAGGAACTTCAAAAATTGAAGCAAAGAGGAAGATTAAAAGAGTCTGCAAATTTCAAAAGGTTGCTTCTAAACTTGCCAAGCACAGAAGTCTGCAATCTTTAATTTCCTAGATTATAGGATTCATTTTCTTTGTTTAGCTTAGAATTCATTCAGTACACAAACATGTTTACTACGCATATAAGATATTACAATTTATTAATTCATTGAAGCAACATAAGCAGATTGCTCTGCGTACTTCATTATTAAATAAAAGATCAATACCTTTCACTACTAATACTCTCTGTTGTCATCTTGTTTTATATATTCTAGATATTCTTTCATCCGCAAATGTCTAAGTGCAAAGAGTTATCCTTAAAGATCTGCTCCAACTCTGTTAAGAACTTCATTCCAATCCTTAAATACAGGAAATTCCAAATTTAAAGCAAATGGACAAATTGAAATATATGAAGAAGATTACTTCAAAATTATCCAAGCACAAAAGTATAAATGTGAAGAATTATTCTTAAAGATTTGCTTCAACTCTATTAATAAGTTCATTCCTCTTCTTAAAAGTAGGAACTTAGAAATTTCGAACAAAGGGCAAGATTGAAAGATATAGAAACAAGTTGAAGCTAATTTTTCCAAGGATTAAAGTCTGCATAGTTTACTCTCCAAGATTTTACGATTCAATTTCTTTCTTTAGCTTAAAATTGATTCATTCAATAGAAAACTTATAAGTCTGACGGAGAGGACGACAGAGTTCAAACATCTAAATCGTCAAAGAGGATTGGCTTTCCTTCTAAAAAAGAACGGCCAAGGTTGAAGAACTTGATGAAAATGTGGAAAAGAAACCTCATAAGTCTTCAGAGTCTAGTTCTATAACACTTGAAAGAAGACTTCAGAGTTCACACTTCTAAGTCTGTAAAAGAAGGAACCAGATTTTGTACCACTATGTCTGAACAAAAAGGGTTCAGAGTTCATACTTCTAAGTCTGGAAAAGAAGGAGCCAGATTTTATGCTTGTAAGTCTGAACAACAAGGGTTCAGAGTTCATACTTCTNGTTCATACTTCTAAGTCTGGAAAAGAAGGAGCCAGATTTTATGCTTGTAAGTCTGAACAACAAGGGTTCAGAGTTCATACTTCTAAGTCTGGAAATGAAGGAGCCAGATTTTATGCCTGTAAGTCTGAACAAAAAGGGTTCAGAGTTCAGACTTATAAGTCTGGAAAAAAGGAAACCAGAGTTTATGTCTTTAAGTCTGGAGAAAAAGGGTTCAGACTTCAGACTTTTTAAGTCTGGAAAAGAAGTAACCTGAGTTATGCCTGTAAGTCTGGGAAAAAGGTTTCATACTTATATAAGTCTGGAAAAGAAGGAACCAGAGTTTATGCCTATAAGTTTGGAAAAAAGGCTTCATACTTCCAAGTGTGCATAAGAAGGAACCACAATTTATGCGGCAAGATTGAAAGACATAGGAAAAAGTTGAAGCTAAATTTCCAAGGATTGAAGTCTGGATAGTTTACTCTACAAGATTATACGATTAAATTTCTTTCTTTAGCTTAAAATTGATTCATTAAATAGAAAACTTATAAGTATGACGAATAGAACGATAGAGTTCAAACATCTAAATCTGCAAAGAGGATTGGCCTTCCTTCAAAAGAAGAAAGACCAAGGTTGAAGAACTTGATGAAAATGTGGAAAAGAAACCTCATAAGTCTTTAGAGTCTAGTTCTATAACACTTGAAAAGAAGACTTCAGAGTTCACACTTCTAAGTCTGTAAAAGAAGGAACCAGAGTTTATACCACTATGTGTGAACAAAAAGGGTTCAAAGTTCATACTTCTAATTCTAGAAAAAAAGGAACCAGAGTTTATGACAGTAAGTCTGAAAAAAAGGATTCAGAGTTCACACTTCTAAGTCTGGAGAAAAATGAACCAGAGTTTATATCTCTAAGTCTGAACAAAAAGGGTTTAGACTTCACAACACTAAGTTTGGAAAAGAAGGAAGCAGATTTTGTCTCTAAGTCTGAATAAAAAGGGTTTAGACTTCAGACTTTTAAGTCCAGAAAAGAAGGAACCATAATTATGCATGTAAATGTGGAAAAAATGGTTCATACTTCTAATTTTGGAAAAGAAGGAACCAGAGTTTATCCCTCTAAGTCTAGAAAAAAGGATTCATACTTCTAAATCTCCAAAAGATTCTCCAGAGTTTATGTCTAAGTCTGGACAAAAACTGCTCATAGTTCATACTTCTAAGTCTGGAAAAGAAGGAGACAGACTTTATGCCTATAAGTCTGAACAAAAAGGGTTCAGAGTTCAGACTTATAAGTATGGAAATGAAGGAAACCAGAGTTTATGTCTTTAAGTCTAAATGAAAAGGGTTCAGACTTCTAAGTCCATAAAAGAAGGAACCAAAATTATGTCTATAAGTTTGGGAAAAAGGTTTCATACTTATAAGTCTGGAAAAGAAGAACCAAAGTTTATGCCTCTAAGAGTTCAGAGTTGTCTTCTATGTCTGGAAAATAACTCCATATTGTAACTCTGGAAAACAACATATCATAGTTGTCTTATAAGTCTGGGAAAAAACTTTGACAATAACTCTGAATCACAAGACTTCAGAGTTCAGATTTCTAAGTCTGAAAAAGAAGACTTAACTTAAGAGTTCAGACTGCAGAGTTCGGGTAAGCTAAGTCTGAAAAAGCTGAAAATTCTCTCCAAAATGTAACTCTAAAGGATAACAGTTTGTACTATGCTTAAATTTAACTCTAAATGGATATTCTGATTTATTCTAGTTCAGAGTTGTCTTCTAAATCTGGAAATTAACTGCACATTGTAACTCTGGAAAACAACAGATTAGAGTTGTCTTACAAGTCTGGAAAACAACTCTGACAATAACTCTGAATCACAAGCGTAAACAGTTGTATTCTAAGGCTGGAAATTCTCTCCAAAAATGTAACTCTGAAGAACTACAGTTCAGAGTTGTCTTCTAAGTCTGGGAAATAAGTCTGAGAATAACTCTGAAGCGCAAGAGTTCACAGTTGTCTTCTAATTCTGGAAAATAACTCCACATTGTAACTCTGGAAAACAACATACCAGAGTTGTCTTGTAAGTCTGGGAAAAAACTCTGACAATAACTCTGAATCACAAGTAAACAAATGTCTTCTAAGGTTGGAAAGTCTCTCGCAAATTTAACTCTGAAGAACAACAGGTTAGAGTTTTGTTCTATGTCTGGAAATTAACTCCAAATGGTAACTCTGAAGCATTAGACTTCATAGTTGTCTTCTAAGTCTAGAAAAAAAGTCTGACAATAACTCTGAAGCATAAGAGTTTAGAGTTGTCTTCTAAGTTTGGAAAATAACTCCACATTGTAATTCTGGAAAACAACATATCAGAGTTGTCTTATAAGTCTGGAATAAAACTCTGACAATAACTCTGAATAACAAGAGTAAACAGTTGTCTTCTAAGGCTGGAAATTCTCTCCAAAATGTAACTCTGAAGAACTACAGTTCATAGTTCTCTTCTATGTCTGGAAAATAAGCCTGAGAATAACTCTGAAGCACAAGAGTTCAGAGTATAGACTTCACATTTCAGACTTTTTAATTGGAATTACTTCAGACTTAGAAGTCTGAATATGAATTCAGAGTTAAATTCTTAATTACCTATTTTACCCTGCTAAGTAAATCCTGTTTTGCACGGAAATCAGTTAAAACACGAAAAAAATATACATGTTTTGAGGGAACCAAATAGGCCTATTTGAACCACTAATGTAAATTGTGTCTACATACATGTTTAGGCGGTAAATAATATAATCGTCTCACCGTATGATGATACGTGACACCCACGTTACTTATTTATTGTGGAGTCCAGATTTCATACAAATCTTGATGTGATCTTCATAGATTGATATGAACAATGATGAACACTAAGAATGATGTAAGTAATGATTAGATTGGAGAGAGAGAGAATTACATCAGCCAAATCTTGATTTCTGTATTAATGACAAAAGCTCTAATTACAATTACAAGAATTTCCTATTTACACTAGGAAAGTAAAAGCTAAAATATTACAAGTAAAAACTATTCTAAGGAGAAACTTGAATACAACTTTTAAGCTCTAATCTTGAACC
>NC_037528.1:28561611-28563283 GCF_001531365.2 Cynara cardunculus var. scolymus | reverse complement strand
CTTTCTAATTTGCATGTTCTTGAGTTCAAAGTACATATACTCGAGATCGTCCAAGTATAAGTTTGAGAAATCAGCTTCACTAAACCTCCAGATCTGGCCATCCTGCCTTGTAACGGTAAAAACAGGATACCATATTTTGCGTAGTCTCTGAGCATCAATTTGTTTGTCGTGACAATTCTGTGCTTTGTACGAACTTGGCTGATGGGCTGACATTTGGCTTTTAACAGATGACGATATTCAATTCCGTATTCTTTAGGCTTCTTGTGGATACCCAGAACTCTATCACCACAAATCAGTTTTCTGTGGCGAATGAATATCCCAAAGTAGATGTCTTCCAAATATGGCTCTCGAATTCGTTCACGATCATACCCAAAGAAATTAGCTCTGATGTGGAATGGAACATAATTCTTTGTGAATATTTCTATAGATAGAGACTGATTTCAGGTGCATCAGGTAGAACAGCAGTTGATGATTCTGGAATAGACTGCGGATCATCTTGAATGGGAAAAGCTGAATCTTCTTCTTCTACATCATCTTCAAARTCAAAGTACAATCCAGCTGACTCATCAATGTTATCCACATCTTCACCAAAGTCCTGCTCTCCACCCAGAGTAGCAGAGAATGCACTGTTGAATCCCACGTTGGCAGACAAGTCCATAAGCAACCTTGTTTCTACCGTGGAGACCGCCGGCTTTTCAACCATTGGCTCGATCGTTGGACTTTCCTCCACTTCTTCCTCTTCAATAACGACAGCCTCAGTTATTCTTTCCCGTACAGTCTCCGGGGCAAACATTCAACGTTTACATCCTGAGGAATTGACTCTTCACCCGCTCTTGCTCCTTGTGCAGATGTCTCAGCCAATCTYTGCTTCTTYMTCTCCCCCTCATGACTATCAGGATCATCCTGATCGTCATGTTTTCGTTTAAGAGATTCGGCTTGAGACTTGCAAGTTTCTTCAAGTATAGACACTCTTTCGGCAAGAGCATCTATTGAACGTTTCAAATCAAGGGTATTAGATGTAATCAAGTGACTAACTTTAGAGAAATTAGCACTCATCACATCCTAAAAAGTCAAAAACTCTGAGGCTCGAATTACTGGGTTAGCATCAATTTGTTGACAAAGAAGGCTGACCAAGTCTGCATCTTCGGCATCTTCGCTTTGAGCAGCCATCAATTTAGCGTAAAGTAACGATTTCAGCTCGTCCACCAATAGTTCTGGTACTGATGATTGTGGTACAGGTGGTGGTGATGGCACAGAAGGTGGCTCTTTGACAACTTGCTCTTTTCTCTTTATCAACCTCTTCAAGCTAGCAATTTGTGCATCAAAGTTCTCTTGAACAGCCTTTAGGGCACCATCCAAATATTCCCGTGACACAAAGTCGGGTAAAATCACACCTGGATCACTTAGATTACCAGTTGAAACAACAGTTGAGTAAACTGHTGTGCCTACGTTCAATGTTGGCGTAATGTTAGCATTGGTAGGACTTCCGACCTGTCTTCGTGAAATGTTAAATGACATCACTCCGGTCGTTCCGGCTAGTTCACTAAGAACTACACTTGGAGTAACAGATGCTCCTGACTCTTGTGTACCTAAGTGTATCGGCTCTAGACTCGAGGTGCACAGAATCGAAGTCGTAGGCTGGGGCAGCGGCCTACTTGTTTCAATAACTACA
>NC_037528.1:28523207-28561511 GCF_001531365.2 Cynara cardunculus var. scolymus | reverse complement strand
TGAATACCGCTTCAGATCACGTACTCGCCAGTCTCTAATCTTCAGTTTCAGTCTTCGACATTCGCTGAAGGTTCTTTGGTGTGAGTGTTGTCTTCTTGAAGTATTGTTTGTCTCTGAGATTTACAAAAACAAGCTTCTCAGCGATCACTGAACATACTCAGCATATGATCGCTGGAATTGAAAATACAGAAACAAAATTACATCGATAGATAAAAGGGATTATCATCAAATCACTGAGAGAGAGGATCAACAGATTATCATCAAATCAATAAGAGAGAGGATCAATAGTATGTGTCTCTCTTCTTCGGTATTTCAAAATCTGAGGTCTCTTATGAAGAGGAGAGTCTTCATGGTTATTTATACCCATTGCATTAAATGTAAGTCAGACAGTACAAGGCATGTGGCAAGCTTCTAGGAGTAAGCTTGTCCTTTATCTTCAAATATACAGGCTTTTGGCCGTATATGAACATTGGTCTTTCACAAAGTAGGAAAGCATGTTTGGAGACAATAGGGTGACTCTGTACGAGTGCTTTAGTTTGAGAGGTATGGGTTTGTCCTTTGTGTGCATGAGGATAAGACAAAAACTAATTTTGATCAACAAGATTCATTTGATCGTTGACACTGGAATAACTCTAAAGTTTCTTCAATGTATGTTGAATCTTAAGTAGACTTCACACATGTTTGTAGACAGTTTTGTTATCACTGAAACCGCATCAAGTCACGAACTGGTTTTCTCTATCTTCAGCTTTATCTTTGATATTATTGAAGGTTCTTGTCATGTGAGTTTGTATTCTTGAAGAATACTTGTCTCTTGAGAATTACAATACTTGTTCAGCAACCACTGAACAGACTCAGTGATGATCGATGAAACTGAATAAAGAGAACTAGGTACTTTTCATTTGATAAAACGGATCATCATCAAATCAATGAGAGAGAGATCAACAAGTTTTTGGTAGATAGACTTGTAAGCTGGGTGTCTAAGAAACATAATTGTATGTCAACATGAACAGCAGAAGTTGGATATATTGCTGCAGTAAGTTGTCGCTCTCAGGTCGTTTGGATGACGACACACCTAAAAGACTACGACTTTACATATAACAAGATCCCAATCTACTGTGACTCAAATAATGCTATTGCAATTTCTTATAATCCCTATTCAACACACAAAGACTAAACACATTGACATCCGGTATCATTTTATCAAATATCATGTTGAAAAAGGTACAATTGATTATATTTTGTCAATACAAAATTTCAAAATTGTTGACTTGTTTACCAAAACCCTAGATGAAAAACGTTTTAATTTTCTAATATCCAAGTTAGACATGCTAAATTGAAAACTTAAAATTAATATAAAGTTCATTCAATAAGTTGAAAAGTTTAATCATTCCTTCAAAGATTTTATCTTTGTTTGATAAATTTAATTTTTCATTTTATTTGAATCTTCTTTATTTTAAAAAATAAACTCCCCTTGGAATCAAGATTCCATTTGTTTATCTGTTTCAAATCTTCTATCTGTTTCATAATTCTTTCTTTTGATTCCTTTTATTGAAATTTGTTTATCGATTCGTTTCTTGATTGTTCAACTTCGACTTCATCGATTAGGGTTTCAATCTGAGTTTTTTAGTTAAAATTTTGTTTAGAGAATATGTTAGAATTCTTTTCCAAACTTCATGGTATAGTTTTTATATAAAATCTATTCGTTTTGAGTGTTCGATTTTAGAAATATGGGTTTAGTATAAGTATCACATGTTCTTCATAAGTACTGTACATGTCTTGAATATTGCACATCATGTTCTTGTTTCCTGTGATAGTTGAGTATATCTCATTGACTCTTGTGCACTATACCAAACTATCGCATAACTCTTCTACGATAGTTGTCCTTTCTGTGATAGTTGTCCTTCTTTTTGCGATAATTGTATCTATCACGCACCTCGTGTGTGATAGTGGTCATGTTTAGTGCGATACACTTTAGTCTGCGATACACTTTAGTCTGCGATAGTTTAGGACTTAGAGTTTTTTCAAAAAAATTCAAATTTCTTTGAAAAAGCACTCAAAGTGTTCTAACAGGAATTTTTTGCTAACAATTTCATCTTCAGGGTGTCAAATGGCAATTTCTAAACAAAACGATTCTCATCATTTATCTGATGATGAAAACCCAATGCCATCCATGAGATCTACTCTTCCATCAAGATACCAATCAGTCAATGCTCAAAGTCCTGATAAGCAACTGATTGTATAATCTGAGTTCTTGGACTTAAAGCCAAACAATCATCATTTGGATTTTGATGTAATGAGATCTTAACACGCGATCATTCTAGAGATTCTGAAGGGTCATCCATTGAAGTGTGCTCTGTCAGCCACTGTACATGTTCCAGAGATTATTTGCAACAATTTTGGACACATTGGAATATGTTCCATAGGAGAATGCTTATAGATTGGAAGGTTTCATAGATCATTTCTATACAAGACTTACAAAGAACACACTAAGAAGAATTTTACAATTGCCAGATGCAGAACATCAAAGCAAAATTGCATATGATGATTTTGTTTCAGAACGATAGCTTTGTGATGATATCTTATCTTTGGGATATTCAACAAAACTTGATTAGGATACTCAATTAAAGAGAATGAATCTATCTTGTTAGAATCCTATTTGTAAAAGTGTAAGTAAGAAGCCTTTTACTCTAGTCAAATAGGACTTAGTCTTAGAAGCAGTCTGGACCAAGAGCTCGGATTCAAAGTTCACCAAGAGACAGATCTCTCTTTCATACAGAGCAAGAACCTCTCATGCAGAGCCCATGCCGAAACAAAGGAAGATCAAGCCTTAAGCGGCAAAAAGCTTAAGGACTTGATACAGAGCTATCACTCCAGGTGCAGAGCCTCTGCACTATACATGAAGAGCCTCTGAGTCTCCAACGCCCTTAGTTTGCGCACAAGTGGTTCTAGTCTTATCTCCAAGTCTCCATTCATAATCTTTCATGTACACATAAGCAGTTCCACATTCTAAGGAACGTGAAGGCTGGAGATTTTGAACAAGAAGTCAGATTTTGAAGCCTAGAATATAGGAGATTTTGTTTGTACATGGACGTATAAAAGGAGGTGTCCTCTTTGGATTAAAATACCTGAATTGCTAACTTCTAATACGCCCCTATTATAGAGAATTCTTGTGAGAACCTAGTTGTTAGATGAGAGTTTATTTGTATTCTCTTCATCTAACAACAAAGCAATCGATTTATTTAATCCAATTTTCATTCATATTTATTTTTGTTTAAATCTGTTGACCAATTCAAGTTACACAATAGTTGCTTCCACTCTGATTCTGTTTTATACTATGTTCTTGATACTTAAGAGGATTTTGGGTTCCAACAATTCTCCAATTTGGCATACACTTTTCTCAATTCTTAATCGATGTTTGACGTCAAAGACAACTGGGATAGACAAATGCAACATAGGCATTCTAAGGTTATTTCATGGTTTTGCATTCAACAAACCATATGACTACTCACTCTTTTCTAGAATGAGTTGGTTATATTGGTGGGTGACAAACAAATTCAAAGTAAGAATGTTTGTGCCTTTTCAACGATTTCTACAACTAATCATTCACATTGAAATGAGGTCAAACATATATATTTAAAAAAGAATCAATGCAAAAGCTTGCCTGAAATATGCAATGATCTATCTGAGAAATAAGGATGATGATCCTCAGGTCTTAACAAAGCTAGTTCAGAATATTTATTGGCTTATGCAAATCAGAGAGCAACGAGTGTATTAGCTTATAGGCATATACATGGTCCTATGGTCTAACCAGAGCCAGAGGGACTTACCCATGGAGCCATCCATGTCTTAGCTAGGAGTGAGGGTTTAGGTCTTAGTGAGAAGGTTCAATTATCAAGGCTACCTGAATGGGATATGCTGAGAGAAAATGAAAGTGAGATAGGATATGAAGTGAGAGGTGCTCCTGATTCTGCATTCCAAGGTCAAAGAGTGGACTTGACAACTTATAGTACTATTTCTCTAGTTGTATTATCATTATCTTCTTCAAGTGCTAGTACTGATAATGAAGAAACCGAATCTGATGCTGACATGTCAAGAGATATTGATGCTACTTTAGATGATTTAGATGATGATCAGGACGATGCAAATCTTATTCCATGACATATTGGAATACATTAAGTTATTTTTGAAGATGAGACTACAGAGGCAGACACTCATCTATCTGGAGTGATAAAGGAGAATGAGGGAGATTCAGCTGAAAATTCTAAGAGGTTGAGTGATCAAGGGATGCGAAAAGAATATGGTGAGAGTGAGACAAGGTCAAAGAACAAGAAGACCTTTCCCAAACCATTATAAGATGGGTTGCTACATCTACTATTAGTTTGCATTTGTTGCAATCTGACATTGAACAAGATGTCATGGACCTAATGACATAATTGCACACCTTCCTAGCTACTCAAATAGTTGTTATATGCACGCAGATATAGCACATCAACTCTCAAAATTTGATTCGGAGAGTGTTAGTATTGAAAAAGGAAGATATCAGTTATGGTCTCTGACTATTTTCTCTTCCATATTGATTCTAGAACCTCACCAATTAGGACACAAGTTACTGATGTTATGAATCTTAGTGACACAACTGAAATATCCCGAGTGTTATTGTCATCTGTTGACATTTCATGAGGACCGAATGGAAATCCTACCAGTGTTAACATCATGCCAACATAATGTAGGTCACATGGTTGATTCAACCATTGTGCCAACTGGTATCTTATGTGGACCAGGATTTTGTTTCCTTTTTGTTACGTCCGATGTTTTGAATCATCTTTGAAAGTTGTACATGATTCAATACCAGAACAATCTGATGAGTTGAAGAGGTTGTTAAAAGAGAAAAGTACTCTTGATGCTTAACCTACACCACCAACACCAACTCTACCACCTCAAAGTCAATCGGGTGATCTACGCGTTATATGCAAAGCTCATCTCTAAGTCTACTAATAAAGATCCAGCAGATGCAAATATTGTTGGTATTATGAGATCTGACTTTGGCTTCTCCTTGATGGCCAGCGAAGGAGATCTGCGGAAGTTACTTTTTCTGGAAAATCTTCTAAATGACTTGGTTAGAAGAGCCAGTGACTCATTAAAGTTTGTAGGATCAGACTCTGAAAAATCATTAGAGTTAGTGAGATCTAACTCCGTTAAAGAAACTAAAGAAGCAAGAGGAATAGAAGAAGAATATAGGAGACCAGCTGAAGAATCTTCAGAGATCAAAGCTAAAGGAGAGCTTTTTATTTCTCTAGAATCTTTGATGAGATTCTTCTTCAATTGACGAAACTGCTCATGATTAAGCAGTATCCCATAGAGAGAACTTAGAGAGAGGGAGGACATATTATTGGACATTTTGAGACACATATAATATGTATCCCAAGATTCTAGCAAACATTCTAGAAACTTCGTCAAAGTTTCAGGATTGGAATATTCCTGCCAACAGTCCTCAAATCGATAAGAAGACAATTAAATCTTTGATGAGGAAGCTTTCATAGTGTCTTACTAGATTAATCTTCCTCGATTATTGTACTTAGGAAGTACCTTCATATTCAACACAAAGAGTGTCCCACGTGGATTTTGATGTTCTAAGCTTCATAATAGAATGATAAACCTCGTCAAAAAGACACATGGCTATTATAGATCTCACTCGAGTATCTATAGCCACCTTTTATTGTCTTCATCACTCCATTGATGAGGGAGCTTTAGAATCTGTCGTTTAGGAATCACGGCAGTTGTAGATGTTTCAGGAACAACCAGAGATATAACGTGTGGAACATAAGGTCCATTCTCTATATAGTGTGGGATCTCAGGATCCACACCCTCCAAGAAGAGAGACATCCGATTTTTCCAGAGACTAAAGTTGTCTCTTATAAATCGGGGAGGTTTGGCAAGAGAGCCATTATCATGAAAGTTTGTGTTAGTGTTTTGTAATGCCATTTGTAAAGCAGTAAATTATCTTGAGAAAGAAGAGATAATAAATTGCAGATAAATAACTAAACAAGACGAGAAGAAAACACTACTCTGATACCACTTGTTGGTCCCAGTCGGGTCTACAAGAGTTTAGAGGCGCACAGTTTGTAGAAGGGGGGGATGAATACAAACACAGAAAACTTTCATTTTTAAAATATATATTGATATAGAAGACCAATACAGATATTTACAGATTGTTTGCAGAAATAGAAAAGGTAAAGATAACCTATCTAAAACAATCTAAGATTACATACAAATATACTTAGCAAATATAAGAAATTTGCCAAATAAGATAAAGTCAGAAAGATGTTCTTCTCGGGTAAGAAATTTAGAATTTAGAGAGAAATTCTAACTTGCTTGAGGATAAACGTATGTGTTCTTTTTTTGTGTGTTATAGATGTAGTGCATGAGGAGAGCACTCAGCTATTTATACCCATTGCATTAAATGCAATTCAGAAGCATTAGAACACGCGTGAAGCTTTTGGAGGAAAACTTGTCCTTTGCAACAGTGGATAGTACTATTGTCTATTCATGAGCATACATCCTTTGATGGAGTTGGTGGGCACTAGAGTTTACTAGTCAGTTCTGTGCAGTACTATACTTTTGGAAGGGTATGGGTTTGTCCTTTGTGTGTGGAAGGACAAGACAAAAACAATCATGCATGACAAGCTTTATTTGATCGCTGAATACTGGAATAACGCTAGAGGTCTCTTCAGCATTCACCGAGGCTTGTGCAGTCTTCACACATATGTTGAACATGTTGTAGTCACTGAATACCGTTTCAGATCATGAACGCGCCAGTCACTAATCTTCAGTTGCATTCTTCGACATTCACTGAAGGTTCTTGGGTGTGAGTTTTGTCTTCTTGAAGTATCGTTGTCATTGTAGGATTACAATGCATGTTTCAGTGATCACTGAACAGACTCAATGATGATCGTTGGAACTGAAAAGACAGAAACATTATACTTCGAAATGTAAAAGGGATTATAATCAAATCAATGAGAGAGAGGATCAACAGTTTGGTCTTAGAGTGTTGAACTAGATTAGCAGTTATAGCAATAGCGCTTTTTGGCTTCAGGCTTGAAAGAATTTGTACACTTTGAATCCCTTTTGATTCTTTGAACCTTTAAGCACCTTTAAGTCTTCTTAAAATCTTCAAGACAATCTTCTAACATTCTTCTCTTGATTTATTCAAATAATCTTCAAGAAGAAAATCTTCCAAACATTCTCCCCCTCGAATGTAGAACAAAACAATTCTCTTTTCACTTTAAATATCTCCTTTTGATAAAGAACTGTAACAACAACAGTCTTCAAAAAATAATCTTCAAGATATGAAGTTCTTCAGAAACATTCTTATTATTCCCTGAAAACAAAATTCAACAAAAACATATATAATATTATCCCCACTATAAATCTCTTCCAGTAAACTTCTGTTAAGATAAGATCTTCACATTCAACTCCCCTCGAACATTGTAACATAGAATAATATTCAGCAATAAGCAACAATCGTCACATTCACTCCTTGAATTTTTTACAAACTCCCGATCTTCAAAATTGATGTAAAAATATTCATTCATTATATTACTTCCCAAGGAAGGGTTGTCATCATCCACGTTGGGCCTGCCAGTTTTCATTGATAAATTCTTCTGTAAAAGTTTCTTACAGTTGTCCGTTACTCTCTGTCTCTTCATGGATTCTGACCCAGATGACATTTTCACTCTCTTTTTGGAAGAATCTACTGGTCTAACAGATGAAGAGAACTTCCCAACTCTTGTCTTCTGAGACTTTGAAAAAGACCCCTTTTCAGATGTGTAATCTAAATCCGCAAATTCCTTTTTGCTTATTAACGATTCTACTGCTTGCTTCTTGCTATGGCCAATATCTGGAAATTTTAAATTCCTTAAAGGAGTGCCAAGTTCAGCATCTATCTTATGTTTTAAACAATACAGTAATGCATACGCCTTAGGGAAAAGGTCGTTCCAAGCGCTGGCTATAACGTCTTCGTCATTATATTCATTCCAAAAAACAATCTGGCTGGGCAAGCATTTTCTGTGGTATGACCTTGGGCATCGCCTACAAATTGCAAGGCTTCCACCTTCTCATGCTCTCCCTTTTTACATTTATGGCATTTGTGGGCATGACATGTAAATGGCTCACCAGCAACAATTTTTTCTTGAAGTTCCTGTGCTGCAGCCTCACCTTCCTCATGAAGCATCTTTGCAACACACTTTGGGTGATAAAAATGGCCACAAGTTGCAGAACTACCGCAAAAAACCTCTGCAACAGAAGATTTATCAGAAGACCCCAATTCACCACAAACAAAGCACTGGTGTTGTTTAAGAGAGCAGTTTGGGCAAAATAACGTCGTGATCTCTGCATTATTTCAGCATGTAGGCCTAGAGATTCACATCTGGAATCTGCAGATTCTGTGGTTGCATGAAATCCCCTTAAACATTTCCCTTCACAACACAGGTAAGATCACCACCATCATCACAGATTGCACAAACTGTTTCAAAACCATCGTCCTTGTCATCAGACTCGCACTCTTTGACTGCTTTAATGGTGAGTTCCTCATCCCCACAGTGGACCTTTGGCTCTTGTCTCTGACTCAAAAGAGACTGGGTCCAGCCAACCACACAGAAAGAGAAGATCAAAGGAGGAGAAGAGAAGAGGGAAGAAGGCTCTTATTGTGGAGAGCAAAGATGAAGACAGAGCATCAAGCTCTAAAGATGGTGACATCAGTGCTTTTGCACATTCCTTGGCCTTGATCACCAAGGAATTTCAAAGGATGTTTGGGAAGAAACTCTTCGACCAGAGAGGCAGTCGAAGTGACAAGTGTACTGACAGTGTTCTTCCAGGTTCTAATGGCTAATCAAAGAGATGCGTCTGACAACGAGAACCCCCTGCTGTCACACCATTCCACCAACCCATCTGTTACGATGTATAACCTAGATGATTTGTTAACCACACATCGTAATTATCTAAAGATTCAACAAAATAACAACATCTTCGACTTCCATCTCAAGACAGATTTCCCTGTTCTTATGGAGGTGTTACGCAGTCACCCCCTGAACATTACACTTTCAAAGACGATAAAGAGATTTTGGGGCCTTTTTTAAAATTTCAGTTTCATTAAAATCCAAACCCACTTAAGGATTATAAAATCTTGTATCTTTGGGTTTGTTTGTCAAAATTTTCAAAATTTGTTTAGATTGCCCTTTTTTGTAAATGATGTCCTCCAACTGATTGATCTTTGAATATAAATCATCTCTTTCTTTATACATCAAATCAAACTTTAATTAAACATTCATTTTCTCACCTTCTACTATCTTCAATTTTTTTCAAGTGAAAGTATATTCTTTTTAAGATCAACTTCTTGAGATTTTAGAACTTTTTTCTCTCTTTTCAGATCCTCACAAAAGACCTTACAGTTTGCACTCTTGTTCTGAAAATGTAACATTGAAATCCTCCCACTTTTTAATCTTTCTTTCAAAGCTTTAGATTCAATGTTCATGCTTTCAATTTCTTTGATTAATTCAGCATTAAAATAATTTTGTACATCAGATTCGTCATCAGATGACGAGCTTTCTTCTTCAGTCTTTGTCATCAACCACATGTTTACCTGTGTAAAGTGTGATGCTTCATCATCTGACGAATCAATCAGCCAACTTTCTTTGTCAACAACCAAGGCTTTGCCATCTTCAAGAGTTTTGGCAAGATGAGCTTTCTTCAGATAATAATTGGAATCTTAAACTTTTTTGAAACGACAATCCTTGATGAAATGACCAGTCTTGCCACATTTCAAGCATCTGTTGTCTTCAGCCTTGATCTCCTGATGGTCTCTGGCTTTAACAAACTTTTCTTGCTTGACCTCTTTACCCTTGTTCTTGTCATACTTGATAAACTTCTTCTTTCCAAACCTTTCCTGGAATTTCTTAGTCCGTAAGGCCATCTTCTTGGAGAATTCCCTGATATCATCATCAGTATTAGTAGATGAATATTCAGTAGATTCACTTTCAGAGTTTTAAGATAACTCATACTTTAAACACTTGGAATTCTTTGACTCTTGTTTACTCTTATTCTGCTTTCCAGAAAGAAGGTCTAAGGTCAGCAACTTTCTTCTTCTCACTGTCTCTTTTTGTTCAATCAAAATAAAGTACAAATCATGAATAGTTTAATGCCTTCTTATCAATCAGAATCCTTTCTTTTTCATCATCAGTATAACAGTTAAATTGTTTAGCCTCTCTTCTTGCAGCCACAAAATAACCATCAGTAGTAGTATATTCTGCAATATCCACATAACTTATATAGGGACCATTTATGATTGATTGCATCAATCTCACATCTTTATTACCCAAGAAGTGTACCATCCGAACTTTCCATTGTTGATACTCACTAACTGCTAGAACTGGAGGCTTGGAATTTGAACCAATGCTTAACATATCCTTAGACGTTTTTCAAAAGTAAACTTGAAATGATCGTTAATAAAATAGTCTTGAACTGGTTTTGAAAGACAGATAGAATTCTTGAAACTTGAACAAAATTTCAAAGGTTATCGCTCAACAAATGGAATCCGCTTAACAAGGACTTATCACACACCAGAGGTTATCGCTCATAAAGGGTTATCTCTCAGCAAATGATTATCGTTCACAAGAGATATCACACACTTGGTTATCGACAGAGGGTTATCGAACACAAAAGGTTATTGGACAACACTTGCACGATGAAGAATACTTATCGGATAACAAGGTAAGCGATGAGAGTGGTTATTGGCCAAGAGTTGGGCGATGAGGTTGGTTATCGCCATCTCTTTGGGCGATGAAGCGCAAAATGTAATCCGCTCAAGGTTATCGGGCAAGGCTTTGTCCGATGAGAACCTTTATCACCTATGCCTTGGGCAATGAGGACTAAGCTTTGGGCGATGAAAAAATTGTTATCGCCTAAGCTTTGGGCTATGAAGATTAAACACTTAGCTAAAATTTTAACCAATGATAACAACCAAAATACACAATAAGCGATGAGCAGCCTTGAGCGATGAAGATATACTTTGATCAATGAGCAATCTGAATCACTTATGCAATGAAATCTCAACTTGAGCGATGAAAACACTTGGATGATGAAAATTCGAATCCATGCAATTGCTTGGGCGATGAACACTTTAACAACAGATTCAATGGGTGATAAGGCTCAGATTCGTCGCTTGATGAATCTTCAATGGGCGATGAGGAGAACTTCGAACAGAAACTTCAAGAAATCCACCAAAAACACCTAAAAATCCCAAATTGATTGAAATTTCTTACACAGATTGACTCAAAATCAATGAAGAAACAGTTTTTAAGCATCCAATTATACCAAAAATGAATCAAAGTCGATCAATTTGATCAAAACAAACTATGAACAGAAACAGAAAGTTCGAACAAGAAAATTCAAGAATTTCAGCTTCAAAAACGATCCAAAACCAATTCAGATTGATTTGTTTGCTCTTATACCAATTGATATCCTAGATTGTCTATAACATCAATTCCACACAAAATCAAGAACACATAATGTAGAAATGTGTATGTCGGCAAGTGTATTGATGATAGTCAAAGTACAGTGTGTTCTTGATCTCTCTTTCAATCTCACGTACAATCTCTCAACTGCTAACTGTTTCCAACTGTTTCAACAGCTAATTAACTACAACAACAACCTACTTATACCAACAATTACAAGGACTTGAATACAATATTTTATAGAACACATTTAGCACAAGGACTTGGATACAACATTTTAGATCCAACAAATTTCAATCTTTTAAAAAATATTGGCATGTGAATACAAAAAATATATTCAGTATAACAAATGTAATTTATATACGAGACTTTTTAACGTTCATCTCACCGGGACTTTCATTCAATCATTGATAGCTTGAAAAAGCTTGTCTATGAATGTTAAAATAGAATAACAAATATCCTATAAAATTTGTGCAGTGTAGAAAATATAAAGCAACTAATGCTTCACAATAAGCTCAAATTGATAAAACAATGTGGATTACACAAATTTATCTGACTCAAATTGTGATAAAAAAGACTTGAAGGGGGGACATTATCAATCTTTTTCAATATCAATTAACTCCAAATGAGAAACCAATAGATTATGAGTTGCGTGCCCCAAGTGTTAATGAAACACTTATCTTTTGAGAGATAAATGAGTAGTTGATGAGGGTTTTAAACAAGAGTTGGCTTAGGCTTTGCCTTTTTCAATATTAGTCTCGAAAGAATTAAGAACTAATAGATTATGCAGTTTGCCCGGATTATAATGGATGGATCATGATTCTGATATTCTTTTAAACCTGTACTTTCTGACATTATGACTTCATCTAGATATGGAAAAAGAAGATTTTCACTGTATTAAACTTCAATGATATCTCTGTCCTTCTATTAAAGATTTAGTCTGCAATAACCAAAAAAATTCTGCAATTTGTACTTGAATTCCTTACGTATCAGCTTGTTCAATTAATTCTATAACTTTTTTCATTGCTTTGCGAAAAGAAACTCAAATTTTTAACTGGTCTGCTTTAAGTTCTACAAGAATATTAGGGTTTCCATAAGGCTTTTCAATTTGTTTGACAATGTTAAGTTTTCTATTTATAAAATTATATTTTGTAAATTTATCTATAATTCTTCAATTCCTCGGGGCCGGCTTTCATTTAATATCGTTTACAAAACACTTACTAGGTATCATTTATCTTACCAAATATGTATAGTAAGGAGCAAGAATCTTGTACGCTATGTGTGAGAAATGACTCTTACCCATTAAGCTTTTGTTGAGTAAAAGACGCTTAAAAACAATCCATTTTATGCAAGAACTTTTCCTGATAACATAAGTGAAGATGGCAGCTTGTGCAAATAAATGCTTACTCGATAAGCACTTGGTAAATGACCCCTAAGTAAACAATTTATCTCTTATCAGTTAACCAAGTACATACGTTCTATTCACGTCTATTTGGTATGTTCTATGCTTATATGATTTTCTCTTAAATATACGATTTCAAGGTGGGAAATGGTGACAAAAAACTGGATGCCAATTAGATGTTCTATTAACATTTCCTTTCTGATACCAATTTTTTATGCAAATACTCATCAATAGTCTAACCCAACTAAAACCACCAGACTTTTGTCTTTGGAGCTATATAGGCGCAATCTCCACTTAACCTTTGCTTTCCCCAACCATTTCCAGTTAAGATGTTAATGTGCCTTTACCTCTGCAATGCAACAGCAACAGCAACGCGTTCCGAGGTATGAAGTGGGAGCGAGAGATCTCATAATTAGTGTTTCAAATAGAAAGAAATGACCAAATTTTCAACCACCATTTGACTTATCATAGCAACAAGTACTACTCATGAAAGGCATATATGAGCTCATTGCCATGTATATGATGCAACTTGATTTAGCCATTTGAGCTCTTTTTCTCTTTGTTGAAATAGAGTTGCACACTATATGTTGAAACAAATTTTCATATACAAACATGCTAGATAGACTCTCTAACTACCTACAAGTTTTTGTTTGCAATCAGATACCACTACACTTAACTTTGATCCTTCAGTTTTGCAGGTTTATTGGTGTTGATACATAGAGGAGATGGCGTTGGCACTGGTATACGACTTGTCACACATACCACACATTGCCTTATTATTTCAAACACAATCCCTATTAATCCATCAATTTCAACATCGTATTGCTCATAAACGAAGAACAAAATAAACGAAAACGCCAACCCTGCATTTAAAGGACATACCAACATCAGATAAACATAGTCAAACAAATAAAATGGAAATAAACATGAATACAACAATTAGGGGATGAAAACAGGATATGAGTTTCATTCCCCCCAACCCCAATTTTGTAGAGGAATGCAGGCATTACTAGCCCATTCTGTTAAATCAAACTGGACACCATTAAAGATTTCCATTTCCATTCAAAAATCCATGACCTTTTGGTCAAAGAGGAGTTACTTTACGAGTTGCTTCAAGACTAACCCCTTAATATGAAACAGCGGTGCGAAAGAAAAAAAAAAGAAAAAGAAAAAATCAATACCTAATCCCAGTGACGTGGGGAAGAAGTTCACGATGAGCAACTTGAAAAGATAGATTGAGACTACAACCTGCAGGGGTAAGGGATTTGTTACAGATGCAAAGAGACGAACAGTTTTTTGAACAAAGGTGTCATATGATAACAAAAAAATATGCATTAATAATCGCAAAAATAAAAAGGTGAGGAGTGTTTAGACGACAATATGAAGCTGATCAAGAAATGGTTCCCCAACTAAATCACAATTTTACCCTTGCTAATAGAGGGGGTGGTAATTTTTCTGCATGTCATAATTAAGGATAAAATTGAACAATACACTTAAATTAAAATAGAAATGTGGACTCTTATTTTGGGATGGAGGGAGTAGTAAATATTCAAAGTTCCATTTTTAATCAATTGGGTTGTTCAATTACCTGAAGTGAAAACAAGACACGCTCATTGTAGAAAAATATGCATCCCACCTCATTTTTATAATCTAATAAACAAGTGGAGCATGACACAAGTAAAATGCTGCCAAAACTTAAAAAGCAACAAAAACAGGCAAATCTGGCCATCTAAATAATCTACAAGTATGGAATACTAGGACTGGAAAAAACAAGCAGAAGATAAAACTTAAATTGTTGAATACCTTGAAAAACAAACTCCAGTCACTACCTTCTGCCAGTGATCTAGCTACATGACCTACTGCATTCCATATGTTTGCTACGGTTCTAACAGAACTCCTCATACACATTTCTGAGACCTCAAAACATGGTATCGTCCTTGAGATTGAACAGACCGACCTATAACAAGATCACCATAATCAGAGCAAGCAACAGACATATTGACATCATATTTAAGTTGTTTAGAAGCTATGCTTACACTCTAGGTGACATTCTAGAACATCCATAGACTTTAGGTGACAGTCTAGCATATCCAGAAAGCACAACCATCAAGAGTAGCAGAAGGTAAGCGGTAGAGGAGATGATCCTTCTTTCACAAACACAAAACCAGTAATAGAGAAAACCCACTCCAAGAAAGCATAAGAATGATCTCCTCTCATCTCTCCACAATAAAATATCTGCAACTGCATCCACAAGATAACAAGACAAAGGAAATTATTGGTTTGATTAAAAGGAAAAACTTATAATTAAATAGCATGAGAAAAAGGTGATAGCCTATTTTAAGTGGCAACTCCTTTTGCTGATGATAAATACATGTATAAACAATCCAAAGGTTGCAATAAAAGAGATACAAGTTTGACTGCCGTGCTTCTTTTGGGTTGTTTCCCATTTTCAAGTATTAACTATTGAAATTCCACAGAGAACCAACTATGAATACTACAAGTAGACACGTGGTACATTGATTTCGAGTTTATGCACTTTTTTGACTGGAATGCACAAGCACACTGACACAAACATCTTTGTGCATATACATAAATACATAAATATATATGTAGACAGATAGATAGATAAATAGACAGAGGGAGAGAGGGAGAGGCTAAAAGGTATTCAGAGTGACTATACACAATCAACAGTGTTTGTGGAATCATGGCAAGCCACATGCACTTGGTATATACATAGAAGCACTGTAGTGAAACATTCTACATCCATGAGTATTCATATTAAAGAATAAATGAGATCATATTAATAATTGCTCGTCTCCCCCCCCAATAAGTGCCTTTCTTTGATCCTAATTATCTGGTCCTGATTCTTTTACACTTCAAAAGGAACTTCGTAAGCACTCACACTACTCGTCCAATATTTAACATGGTTGACAGTTTTTCAAAAGTATATACTTATTCATCAATTTGGATTTGGAAGTCGTCCCTTGAACTTACGAAGTTTGCAGACACTTGTTTTGGGATAGAGGCAGTGCCAGTAATAAACTAATAATGTATTAAAAACAATCCTGTTGGCAAACATTACAATATGGCCATCTGTGTTTGATAAAGATGAGAAAGCAAAGTCATAATCTATCTGTAGTTATCTCATCCCAATTCGTATGAAACTATTATATGCAAAAATATATTTTCTTCGAAGGTTTAGATCTCATTGACCTGGGTCTACCAATGGCCACAACCAATCAATGATCATACACCTCACTATCACAACATATATTTAGATAGCACGACTGTTCACCACCAACTTGAGAACATAGCGGTAAATGGTAATACCAACAACGCATGGAGCAGGAGGGAATGGGTTTTAGTTACCAAGAGGGATGAGGACAGGACAAAGTTGTCTCCACAGACATCTCAGTAGAATGGGGAAAACCATCTTCATTTTGTCACATAAGCAAGAGGAAGGGCCATGAAGCTATGCACACTGGTATTAGACAGATTTTCTAATTTCTTGGCTTGGAGGAACTACTCTGCTTCATAGATGAAGCAAAGGTTCGAATATTTATTATGAAAAGCATAGTTACCACATAACTGATCGATACACGTATCTGTAGATTATTTTATGTTTTTATATTTTATGTAGCATTAAGGGTTGTTGGGAAAGGCCTGCCTGGGCCCAAGGCCCATTGAGGTGCAATTTTGGATCTTCACCTTCGTTAAGGGCCATCAACTTCAATAAAGCGCATGTCTCAACTTCCGAGGCACAAAAGCCAAGCACATGAGGCGCAAGATTAATTAAAGGGAGGTACAAGTTGATTTTCGAGCCATTTTTATTGAATAAGACTATTGTCTTGTACACTTTTAGTCTAAATGAAAACTGAGCTCATTAAGCACCTTCTGAACTAATATATTATACAAAAAGCCTTTCATACATATATATACATACATATATATATATATGGATATAGGGAAAGGTTAATTTGAGAAGTGGTAAATATTTGAGAAGTAAAGAAGTGATCCTCATCTGATCAACATTTGTGGGTTTGACCATGAAGCATTGGATAATCCTTGCATGGGTATGAGGAAGATAGAGGGATATTGTCATAACTTTCACAAACAAGCGGCAAACAGGTTTATATGTGAACCCATGTGATAGACATGTGATATATATGTTCATATGTGAACACGTTAATTAGTTCACATGTGAACTAATTAACTGATTCATTATGAACTGAACCAATTCGTTCATATACGAATCAGTTAATTAGTTCATATGTGAATCACACAGGTTCATGTTAATTAGTTCATATGTGAATCACAAGGGTTCATATAGGAATCGGTTAATTAGTTCATACGTGAATCACATGGGTTCATATGTGAATCACACGGGTTCATATGTGAATCGGTTAAAAGAGTTCATATGTGAATTACACGAGTTCACATATAAACATATGGTTCATATGTGAATCACATAGGTTCGTATATGAACCCGTTTGCCGCCTATTTATAAAAGTTACGAAACTACTCTCTCTATATTTTGCATAGCCGCAATTTTTGACTAGTCAAAGCCATAATTATTGACCAGTCAAAGACGTAATTGTTGACCAGTCAAAGCCGCAATTATTGACCAGTCAAAGCCGCAATTATTGACCAGTCAAAGCCGCAATTATTGACCAGTCAAATCCGATCTTGACCATATGAAGGGCTAGGTTCACTTCTTTAATTTCTCAAATATTTACCACTTCTCAAAATAACCTTTGGATATATATATATATATATATATATTATATAGGTGAAGAATCGTCTAAGAAGGGAAGTTATGGTGAGAAGTGTAAGAAGATATGAACCCTTGATCACTTTTAATCTCATGCCCACCCATGAATTGCGCTTTGGAAGGGAATTGATCCGGTGCATATCGGTGTAACTCATTAGTGTTGACATTCAATTAGGATTAATCCAAGAGTGGAGATCTCTTATTACGCTTATCACCATAACTTCCCTTCTCACCGGAACCCAACCCTATATATACTATACAAAAGGCAAAGTTAACAGACAATCACACTTGGGCCTTCTCTCTATCTCATCTTCTACTACTTCCCTGCATATCTTGTCTCTTCTCTCCAGTAATCTTCTACTACTTCCCTGCATATGAAACCATAGACTGTGGCTCCCATCATTCGCCACATAACTTCTTCTCTTTGCATCAATAATTTAGCAATAGTTATCAGTGGTTTGCTGCTAGAAACTTTTAGGGGCCGTTTGGTTTGCGGAATTTGAAGGAATTGGAATGACAAATTCCTTTGACCAAATTCCAATTCCTTTGTTTGGTTCACTTCTAGAAATGAATGGAATCCTTTAAATTCCATTGAATTCCACAAATCAATGAATTCATTCGGTGCCGGACCCAAAAACATTTATTATTAGGGATATGCTTAGGGGTGTCAAAAAAAATCTGAAAGCGAATAACCTGTTCTAACCAAGCCGATTTCGGGTTATTCGGTTTTCGGCTTTAACAGTTCAGTTTAATCAAATAAATATAACTTTTTCTGTTTTTCGATTAATTTTTTACAATTTCGTATAAACCGAGACATTAATACAGGTACCTACATAATTTACTATTTCGATTTAACTAAAAGCAAATGAACACATTACACATTGATAGTCGGAAGCGAAATCAGAGAGCAAGAGGTCAAGAAATTAGAGCTACTTAGAAGTAAATCAGATAGTAAAAGACCAAGATATCATAAATAAAAGACAGACTAGTAACAAACTCCATATCAAAGTGACAAACTCAAGAACCTAAATTAAATAACAATTAAGATATAGATAATTAATAACTAGCAAATTACAATAACTATAAATCTATAAAACAATAAAATGCAAAAAGAAAGTTGGAAAAGAACAAAAAATAGTGATTGATCAAATTATGAGCATTATAGTAACAAAACATAATAAGAAGACTTTCAATGAGTTGAGACTTAGAAATTAAGGGTATTAGAGTTTAATTGATGCTTAAATTGGTAACTCCTTGATATGTAAATGAGATGGTAGAAATTAGATTTGGGGCCTTACCTTTTAATTGTTGGGGGCCTATTAGTAATTTTAGGTTAAAAAATGTTTTTGAAGTTACAAATAATGCTTTGTCGGGAGGTTTCTTGGTGGTTAGTTGGGGGCCTTTGACCCCTACAACTAATACATGTATCCGCTCTGAATTCATCATTCCTTGGCATAATGGAAGGAATTGAATTCCATCCTTCTGCATCCATTTTAACCAATATGAACCACACCCTGCCCCCACCACGACCATGCTACTATACCCCCACCACCACACCACTATTTTCACCATCACAACCGCCACCCACCCATCAGAACCCCCAACCCACCACTAACCACCACGACACTATTGTCTTCGTCACATCTATCACACCCACCCCATCACTTACCCACACCAACCCCACCCTTGCCACAAACCACCATGCCATTATTGTTGTCATCACAACTGCCACCCCCAACCCCAACCCGTCACCCACCCACACCACCCTGCCATCCAACCATTATACCACATCCCCCTTACAACTAATCCACCCCCACCGACCACCATGCCACTATTGTCGTCATAGTCATAGCTACCACCCCACTCCCACCTCATCGACCACCATGCCACTATTGTCGTCGTTATTCCTACAACCCCATGCCGACCACCATGCCACTATTGTCAACGTCACAACTACCCTCGACTACGTGGGTGGGGTAGGGTATGCATAGGGGTGACCAAGGGATAGGTGGCGTATTATAGAACCGTGGGAAATGGTAATTACGAGGGTTGGGTGCGGACCGGGGGCATTTGGGGTAGAACCAGTGTTGGGGTGGGGTGCAGGGCGGATGGGTGGGTACGGGGGGTTAGAGAACCAGAGGTGATGGTGGGGGCGATGATTGGTGTAGGTCGATGGATGGGGTGGTGCTGGAAACTTGGCGTAGGCTTAATTGATTCAAACTTAATCGATTGAAACTTGATTCAAGAATTTTCCTTTTCCAGAATTTAATCGATTGAAACTTGAAAGTTTGAAACTTGGGAGTGGTAGGTCGATAGCAGACGCAAAGATGCTTGTGGGCGATGGCCGATGACCGACAGAATGTTGTTGTGTTGTGGGTTGAGTGTCGACGCCTTGACGATAGACATAGTCGTGTGAGTCGCCGACCATATTTTTGAGAGATAGAGATATTAGGTTTAGATTTTAGAAATTAGAAATAGAATTTATAGTTTAGAATTTAGATAATACTATAAGTAAAAAAAATATATATATATATAATATAATAATAGTTCGGGTATTCAGACGGATCGGGGGTTTGATTTGGATACCTATCCGATCCTACATATATGATTATACTATCGGGGTTTGGGTTTCGGGGTCGAATGGTTCAGCGATTTTTGGGTCGGGTTTTTCGAGTTTTGCTCACCCCTAGCTGGCGTGGGCTTGCAAACGGGGATTGGGCGGGGGGACGGGGGCAGGAGGGGTAGGATCGGGGGCATAGGATTAGGTTAGGATGGGGGCGATGGTCGAGGTGGTGGTGGGGGCTTAGGGGACCAAGGGTTAGGGTGTCGAGGGCAGGTGGACAATGCCATCACCAATACCACTAGTGTCATCATCACAACTCTCACCCCCTCTGCCCACACCCCCCCACCTACAACTACCAATATCACCATGCCACTAATTGATATTCCAATTCTTTCGAGAGTTTCCATTTTAATTCCTACCAACCAAACGCGTGGTCAAATTCCATCAAACTCCATTCAAATTCCTTCAAAGTCAAATTCCTTTGACGGATTCCAATTCCACCAAATTCCATTCTGCGAACAGAACACCCCGTTAGCTTTTCTATTATTGGAAACTCAGCTTGCTCCCTGCCTTTTCTTTGTGGTATCTGTTAATCAAGATATTTTTTGAATACTCGTTTCTATTGAGGAAACCAAATGACACGTAGGCTTGAAGGATGGTTTTCACCAAGCAGAAAAATAAAGATACTCAACCATATTAAACCCATAAAGATGCATAATAAATAATGTTCACTCTAAAAAGTTACCTAAATAGAGATGTACAATAACAATTTTTCAGAAGTAACCTTGCTTTGATTTCAACTTAAACTTGCCAATTTTGATATCTTGCTCCTACCTCTCCCACTTATCACAAACCAGCCAGTCAATCATTGGCACAAAGCCAAACTTATATTTCATCCACTAAAACATCAATGACGTGGTTTTGGAAAAAAGAAGATCACAAAACATGTGACAAAATGCAAGTTTGATTAGAAAAACAAGTGATGGAACCTCATCTACATGAGAGACACTCATGCCCCCTTCATAGAGATTAATATATAGAAGCATGTAGACATGATACTTACCTTCCCCACTCCCTAGCAGCTCCTCCATTTTTGATTGTTCAATTAAGTCACCAAGTCTTGTAGAAGGCAAATCCTTAGCTAAATGAGTGAATGATTTGACAGTCAATGTGATACCATCCTGTCAGCCATCAACGAGAACAATACAAATAAACACAAAAAGCTAAATAAAAATCATAAATTAGCTAACATCATGATTCAATTCCATTGCCATATTGAAGAACAACTTACTATCAATGTAAAGCCAAACCCACAACCCCACCCCCTCAGTGGGAAACAAGTAAGAATTCAAAAGAAACACACCAGGACACGGTCAATTATTAAAAGTAACAAGCCTTGGAAATAGTGAAGTAAAGGCTTCGGAAACATTCTCAATGCTCTCCTATGTAAGGTCAACTCCTTGTTCGGATTCCAACCATTGGTAGTCTGTTACATCCATGTTAACTTGAGCCTATTGTATCTCTCCTGTAGCCATCCTGTTAGTGCAAGGTCTCCTTATCATTAGAAAGGAACAATGTTCTCATTTGCTCCACCAATGCCAACCACATATTTTTGTTTCTGATCGTATCAGTTCGTATAAAGCTGAACAGATTTTACACGCATGATGTTTTTATGGCCCTACAGTCTGCCTCAAGGATGGCTAGGTGTAACATGCCTCACAATGGTCGTATGAAACTACCTATCAACTTCAGCAGGATAATTTGTACGGTGCCACTCCACCTTCCCTTGTTCCCTTCTTTTGTCCTACTGAATTGCTGCTTTAAGCAGTTTAAGGGAGAAGTCTGTATGTGCGTATGTTACGTAAATGCTACATAACTAATATAATATTTTAGAATACAAAAATGTATGAAAAACACAGCATGAATTTCAAGAAATATAGCATATACCTACACACGTTTAACCTATAAAACTTACATCCAGTGAAACGATTGGCGAGTATTCAATATGCCGCTCAGCTGCAGAGCAGTTATAAGTTCTAGTGTGTGACATTAATTGGATTACATTGTGAACTGAAACATGCTTAAGGTCTCTGAAGTTCATATTTGAATGCATCCATTTTATGAGAAAAACAATCAACCGTACAACGACAGCCGGAAGCTTGATGATCGGCCTGCGGTTATATACAAGGATCAAAATTCAAAAACCATGACAAGCAAATAGCAACAAGATTCTTATGTTTCTGATTATCATTCGACATTTCACCAAATCAGTAACGAAGGATAAAATGCAGAGAATAACAAATAAAAATGGCCATTAAGAGTTCACGAAACTAAAACAAAATGTGAAGTGAATGATGAAAAATAACCCTCAATACCAACAGTAGAACTCCAGGATGTAGTAGAAACTTGGAAAAACTATGACCTAATATAAACTAGGCCCAGGCCTTCGAAGCCCATTTTCAGTAAACAAAAAATAAACAGGGGATTTTTGTGTGAAAATGGGCCCAATCGGAATTTTTCAGACCAGGATTTTTCGGGCTTCTGAAAAAATAGCTTGGCTGGCTTATAGACCTGACTTGGGCTTGATAGGCCCGAGCTTTTTTTGGATAGGCTTCAGGCTTGGGCTTTTTGTGCATCTGTAGATGCACCCGCCAAACCCCGCTGATGTGTGACTTAGCTAACTATTTTTTTAAGAATCTAATATTCATCTCAAACTGAAAATTCCAAATAGAAGGTCATGGTGACCTAAATAAAGAGAACAGTAAATCAGATAAATCAGCTCTTAAGAGACGATTTGTGCAATTCACACTAAAGAAAATAATTTTATGCTTGATAGCAATCATCAGAACCCGAACAATACCAATATTTTATTTTTAAGATATGATACAAATTTGTCAGCTGAAAATTCTAGAGCTATGGTTATCATGACATTACCAGCTATGAAGTCAACACAACAATTTAGTTATAAGATTACTACTCATTAAGATAAGTATGACAACTTCTAACAATAACAAGAAGCAAAGTCAACATGTAAAACACCAGCTATAATCCTCTACTCTACTACTCAACAAGTACGGAAGTTAAGAAAAATTAATGTACTGTCAAATGTGAACACATCCATCATAGTTAACAATATGCACTCGAACCTCATTCCATAGTCCAAAGTCCAAACCGATATCATCAGCAAGCAATCTAAACTAAGGGCAGAAATTATGTAATATAGTCCCCCCATCCCACAAGAATGGAAACATTTTCTCTTAGATGACTGGAAAGAGTTGCAACATTTCCTTTTCTGACATGTTAAAATTAAAATTAGGAATAAGAAGGGTAGATGCCACATTTTGGAGGGTCCCGATGGCCATCAGGGGGGGGGGATCATTGCGAGTCAGCAGTAGCAGTAAGTGATGGTTGAACCTGATATGCCACCATCCTACCCATGAGGCAACTTGGGGTATACAACTTGTGAGAAAAGGAATTTTGGAATTTTTTCTAATAACAACCACCTATTTGTTTATGGATCAAACATTGTGATTATTGTGGATGGGAGGAGTAATAAACTATAAGATTAAGATGGTTCTGAGCCCATGGAACTAATATTTAGTGACACTCTTACTGGTACATCATGAGAGCAACCCAAGAACTTTAAAGGGAATGAAGGAAATCAGTAGTGACTAGTGAGAATAACAAGGGGAAACACAATAAGGACACTACTCTTTCATACTGCATGCGGCATACAGGTTTCAGATATTTTATCAATAAAGAGAATGGGAAAAGAGGGAAACAGGTTCATGTCAGTTCAACAACAAACTAAGATGCATTGATTACCTGTAATAACCTAACCCCTCCAGCATACACAACGCAAATTGCCAAGATCTTGCTGGCTCAAAATTAGTGATGAAGAATACCTACAACATATCGAACCTTACCATTTAAACATTGGTCTCAACAAAGCAGAAAGAAAAAAGAATGCCAGAAATTTGTTGCTACCTTTCCAGACACAATGAACATGCGAGAAGCCAAAGCAACTTCGGCACAAACTAGGGCATGAGCAACATTTTCCACGTATGTAAAGTCAGAAATGGTCTGATCACTTCCTATAATGAACTGGAATGAGAGACTCTATTACTTATATAAAGAATAACCAAGAAAGGCACTTCCATTAGAACTGCATAACTGACAAAAGCATAGACAGTTGAGTGCCAATAAGAACATAGACTACATGATGCAATCAGCAATGGCAAACAAATACTTGGCCTTGAGCAATGCTATTAGCTCCTCTACCCCCCCCCTCCCCCCTCAAATAAAGAAAGGAATTAAGCTTAACTCAGAAACCAACAAAAACATTGAGAAAATGAAATTGTGAAAGTAAAGGCAGCAGTCAGAGGTGACACAGTGGAAGAGATGGCAATTTAGGTTTTCAAACTGCAGATTACGGAAGCTTAGGTGTTTGAAGAGGTGAGAACTGCAGTTGCTAGGATTGCAGTTGATTGCAAACAGTTGCCACTGCTTTTGGCAGCACAATCTAGGTCTAAGGGCTTGTAGCTGTAAGATTGAAAAAAATCACTCTAAGCTCTGCCATGATTCTAACTTCAAAGATATTAATTTAAGTTGGGATTTTTGTTGAATATAATGGGATGAAAACTAAAAGTATAATTTATTGGTGCTAAACTGGATGCTAGGAGTATCAGCGTCATTTTGTATATCACGAAAAAGGAACACTTCTTTATGGAAGTATCAGAAACAAAGGGATCACTCTTTTCTATCAACTGGAGCACATTTTGTTTATAAGCAATGGACCAAAATAATTTAGATGGTCTACCAGTCATATACAGCAAAACGTAATTGATGTACTCCAATCATTTGAACCAGCAACATACTCTATTGTTGTGTACCACCTAAAAATTGATATACCAACAATGATAAATCAATAAATAAATAAACTAACAGGAAAATCTATACCAAGGTTATAGTGTAATTCTGTGAGAAGCTGATTATTATTGTCTGTTTGACGTAGATTTAGAATAACTGTTAATCTCTTTCCATCAATGGTTACAGATGCAGCAAGTAAATAGGAAAGAAGAAAGAATACATTTAAATAAATAGCAATGTAGTTTCCAAACCTTGGCCCAACCAGATTTTGCAACTTCGATAAGAGATGGCAAGAGAAACTTGTCTCCAGGTCCAAAAACATTGCTAGGGCGAAGAGCACATGTAAGGAGCCCATCAATGTCGTTAGCAAGCAAAACATGTGCCTCTGCTTGAGACTTGAGTTCACAATACAAATTCTTAAACTGTGAAACAACAAAGAATTATATCACTGAGAGGCTTAGTAAGAGTAAATTAATCCCACCTTTCCTCATTGAGCATCGCCTTTAATTAGGTAAGCAAAAAGAAATTAATTGACCTTAATGCAGTTTAACTCTGACTTCTACTACTATAATGTTGATTGTTCTTTTACCAGTTCATCCACCCAAACATATCATTTGAAGATCTGAAATCCAAGAGTAAGACATACGAAACTAAATTCATTAAAGGTGTGAAGAGAAGTCTAGATTTTTTTTCTGAAAAAAACTTAAGTAGTTCACAAATGTCACATTGCATTGTACTTTGATATGAAGTAGATATACTATTAACAGAAGAACCAACTTAAGGCTTTTAGAGTTAGGAAGTAGCCACTTACTGTGGGATTATGCTCATTTTTTTATATACTCAGAGAAGTAAGCACAACGCTCAATGTGGATGGGAGAGTATTACTCGTTCATAAAAAACAATGGAAATATTGTAGATGATCACATACTTTTGAAGAGTATAATAGTGTCTCGTTTCCGCTGATTATATCATGTGAATTATCAAACACTACATCTGCAGTACTGTTGTATATTAGCCGCTTAACTTTGCATCGCCGACAAGCATTGACAACATTTTTCACACCTACATAACATGAAATATACAAGATAAAAATGATTAACAATAGAAATAGTTTCAAATCAGAACAAGGCCTAGTTAAAGGTGAAGAGATGATTAACCTCGAACAATTATTGAGTAACCAAAATAGAAATCATGATTGCAAGAATCAATATCATCCATGTAAAATACGACTTCTGAACCTTCAATAGCTGCAAAGAAAACGTTATTGATGAAATAGTTAAGCCCTTGTCCTGAAGCTTAGGTTATAAAGGCACATATAAACAGAAGTATGCAATCGAGAGACAGAAGAGCCATTGTGCTATTTTCCATATCCATAGCATATAACTACCTTGTTCTATTAATGATGGATA
The DNA here is from genome assembly GCF_001531365.2 of Cynara cardunculus var. scolymus. NCBI lineage: Eukaryota > Viridiplantae > Streptophyta > Magnoliopsida > Asterales > Asteraceae > Cynara > Cynara cardunculus. The sequence continues at coordinate 28,534,990 of NC_037528.1, read as the reverse complement.
GTCTGATGGACAGTGGACGATGATAATGGGAGAGTAATGTCTATTCGAATATCACTTGGTTCCAGTGTGTGTATAAATTAATACAATGACACAGCAAGTAAGATAATTTCTTAGACTTTTGAGTCACACTTCAACAAAGGAAGTTCTAGGATGTGGAAGTAGTTTAAAGATGGAAATAATATTGAAGTTTAGAAGTCAAAAAGTTGCACAATCTCTTTTGCTACAATAATGTAAGATGGTGAATCAATCCCGGGCAGACAAGCAAAGTTTACACAAATCAGCACCTATTTCACGTCTTAAGGACAGAATCTAAAAGTGCAAGGAGGTGAAATTTCAAAAGAGGAGTGCATATTCTGTTAATGACAAGAAAGAATGAAAACCACTATGAGAAGATTGCTTCCACATCAAAAGAAGAACATTCTAGTTGCAATGTCCTTTATAGGTTTAAAAAACCAAGATTTTGCATAAGGAGAGAGCCAACTTTCATGTCATGATTAACAACAGCAAATTAAGTCATTGATACATATACACAATGTTACATATGAAATGAAAGTTGTTGACTATAGCAGTGAGGATCCAGGAAGGCAGTGATCGGGGGCACACTTAGGAGTATAAAAAATTTCAAAAGTCGAATAACCCATCCAAACCGAATGAGGTTTAGGTATACGGTTTTGGGTTACTCGATTTTCGAGTTATTCAGTAATCCTCAGTAAGAACAATTAACAGAAGCAAATAGCACATAATCTGACAAAATTAACAAGCATTCCAAAAGAAATGTCATTCTTAAATATCGAATCATCCAAAAACCACTAAAATTGCTGAGATTTACGATACCAAAAGCACTGAATGGGCCAGAGACTATAGGAGTAATTTTAATAAACCTAGGCCAAAACATGAATAAAAATATGGATTATATGTTAAAAAAATCTCGAGCTAAAAACAGTACGCTCATTAGTATATTAAAAAAAGGGAAAGGGTACAGAGAAAAAAAATACACCACAAAATCCCTTATGTAATTCTGTATTTCCTTTCATTTATTTCCTTATATGTTTTATATGCTTATTTATAATGAATAAATAATTTAATTCCTACACTGTAAATAATTAAGAGATTGACTGTAAATTGATTCAATTATTGGAATGCCTTCTTGAAACAAACATTTAGACTTGAACAAATGTTACATTGACTCCTCAAACCATCCGATTACACCTATGTAAGCATTAAACGGAAGTTTTTGATCAAATAGCACCAAACATACAGTATTCACTAGGTAATCCTCTTTGAAAGCTATTTACTTGATTGCATATTTGCATTCATCTCCTAGTGCAAAATTACCAAAATACCAATGGGTTTGTTTAACTCTATGAAAGAATTATTCAAGTCCCAAAAGAGGTCGACTTCTGGTTTTAAAACTTCAACCCCAGTACTTCCAAACCTCAAATCTGGCATGGATTTTTTTTACCTTTTTACCTCCAAATATCTCAATCCTAGTACCTTCATAAAATCAATGCAGTGATCAGTTTTTTCTGTGCAATTATTAACAAGTTAAAAGGTTAGAGAACTAATTCATGATAAATGTGGACTTGTTTAGGGAAACAGGAACTAGACTCTTTTACTGAATTTCATGGAAGCTTGTTTAGGATAAAAATGCGAATACCCCATTCATTCTGAGGCTTCCCCACACAACCAATCACAACCAACCACCATTCAGGCTTGCCTTAATTTGATAAATTACAAGTAGCAAAAAGTTCAAAAACAAAGAATACAATTACATGAAGTAGCAAAAAGTTCAAGAACTCAAAAAGTACCGTTAATGATTGTACTTTTGTGGCGCAGATCAACGTGGGCATAGGAAGCACGACCAGTAGAGAAAGCACGGTTGAGAGGCGAGTCGTACTTGGACTCAGAAGGATCGAGTTGGAGGGACTGAGCAGAATCGGCAACTCGAACGATCCAATTACCTAGTTTCAATAACCTCACAACAAGACATCTTCCAATGAAGCTTCTGCCTCCGAGGACGACGCAAGTTTTAGACTGGTCGTCGTCGATCGCCATTCCTCCTCTCTATCTCTCTCTCTCTCTCTCCACCAAGATCAAAAGAGAAGAAGATTGACTGATGATTCCTCTTAGGTTTTGGAGATGGAGGATGCAATACAACGACGGTCGAACGGAAATTGGCGCCGGTTCACCGAAATGCAACCAGAAAGATGCTTGGTGGGCCCAAGTTGTTGCATGCGTTTTCCCAAAACAGATTAAAAATATAAGGGAAAATATGAAAATAACCATTTTTACAAAATAACCAGGTTTTAAAGGTTTTACAAAAGTAACCACATGGATCGCTCCCGGAGATGATCCATACTTGTGTCTAAGAAAAAAAATTATAAATTTTTACCTAGGGGCGAGCCACGTCATCAAATTGCCCCTGGGTGATCCAGCCTTTAAGTAATTTTTTTTTCTTTTTTTTTTTGTAATACTAATTTCACTATAAATATCAACCTCCTATTTCATAATTTTTTACACATTCCCTTTCATTTCTCTTCTCATGTATTCTACTCTCACAACCCTTAACTCATTAAACACAATAAACCATCACAACCTTTAATCCATTAAACACAATCAACCATCACAAAACATGAAATCACGTCAAAGTGATGATGTTTGTGTGTATCTTCGAAGTGGTGGTTTATTCCAATATATAAATGGTGTTGTAGAATACCTTTCGATAACCTCCCCCATATGTGCAATACGTTTGTCTTCGCCAATAATGTATTCTAGGGTCGTCAAACGTGTGACGAAAAAGTTAAGTTTACGTGGTTCTTTCAATTTATTTTTTAAAAAGAATACTTCATATCAGTTTATGGACGACGATGATGTGGTAATCCTCTACAACGCCATTTGTCAAACTTTACCAGAAATGTTGGCACTATATGTGGTCGACAATGGAGGTTATGGAGGAAATCCATCAAGTGCAAACCCGGGCGGTCCAAACACTTTTTACCCCGGTGCTGTGTGCACACTCTTCCCCGACGTTAGCGGTGCAAACTCATATGGTCCAAGCACACTATTCCCTACCGGTTGTGCTCCTGGTGTAAATCAGAGCATTTTCTTCCCTAGTAGTGGCAGTGGTGAAAATCCAAGCACCTTCTTCCCTTATGATCCTGGAAATTCATATTTTGAACAAAAAGTTATTGTTGAACCTGACAGTTATTTTGTTCAAGACTTGAACATGCCTCCGATGCAGTCTCCCAACCTGTACCCGATCCGGTCTCCCGAACGGTCAAAACCGTTGTGGAATGTAGATATGGTCGAAGATGTTTCTGTTGCTGCCGAAATTTTGAACATACTCGAAGACGACGATAACTCTGATTCTGAAGATATCAAGCTGGTAAGGAATAGTTTTGGGGGTATGCCCGACCTAACACCTTGTCCGGACCCAGTTATCAAAAGTAGACAGGGAAACATTTTCTACCAGCCTACATCCCATGTCAAAGTTCTCTAAACTTTTGACTCGAAGGAAGCACTTAAGCTCACAGTGGGATAAAGTGCGTTCATGAAAACTTTCAAATGAAAGTAAAGAAATCTTCCAAACACCGGTACGAGGTGGTGTGTCACTCAGAATCGGACTGTGATTGGCGTTTATGGCTGTCTCCATCGATGGTACCAGTATGTTTCAGGTACGGAAGCTCCACGATGAACACACATGTTCAAGGTCCCAAGTGCACCCAAACCACCGTAATGCGAATAAAAAGGTTTTGGGTCATATACTGGCATGGAGTTTAAAGGATTGTAGGAGAGTGTACCGTGGTAAGGTAATCATGGAAGATGTGAACCAACGGTTCAATATTAGCATCTCCTACCACCAAGCATGGCAAGCAAAGATGTATGTCTTGGAACTGTTGAGGGGGACCCCTGAATTGTTGTTTAACCTACTCCAAGTTTATTGTCACAATCTGAAGCTAGCAAATCCGGGGACTGTGACAGAGATCGCTCTTGATGGACTTGGACGATTCGACATGTTGTTTGTCGCACTCGGTTGTTCAGTAATAACTTTTGTCATATTTTTTAATTATTGTCATAATTTTATGTTCTGAAATTAGATTTTTAATCTCGTTCATCTGCAGATTCGATCGTTTCTAGGACACATGAGACCGCTTCTTATAATGGATGGTGCCCATCTGAAGGGGCCATATGTTGGCACCATGTTCTTAGTGGTCAGCATGGATGGAAACAATGGGATCGTACCCATTGCAATGGGAGTGGGGAAGACAGAAAGTGGCCATCATGGACATGGTTTTTACGTAATCTTAGGCAGTGTATCGGTGATGTGCCCAATTTAACCTTCGTAACCGATAGGGCTGCCTCTATCGACCTGGCCATACGAACCATATTTCCTTCTACGCACCACGGACTTTGTTGTCGGCATCTGAGCCAGAACCTCCGCCTAAACTCCACTAAAGAGAAAAGGAAACGGTGGATGTTCTGGGAGGCATGCAAAGCTTACCGGTTGTCGGACTATGAAGCTACTATGGATTTGATGCGGCACAGTCTACCTAGAGCCGCTCAATATCTTGAGAAAGTTGGCTACGCTAGATGGGCACGATCGCACTACCTTGGATTGCGTTACAGTGCAATGACGTCCAATAGTGCTGAGTCCGTCAACTCAGTAACGTGGTTTGCACGCTATCTTCCGATAACAATGTTAGTTGAATTTTATCGGGTGACATTACAACAATGGTATTTCATACGTCGGCATAACGGAGGTAAATTCAACCATCCTTTCACTATATGTTTGATTATGTAACATATGCTAATGATATCAAATATTTGTAGCGTAAATAATGAATATATTACGTATATTCACGTACGTTTTACGTACGTATTTATACGTACATATGTGTACGGGTTAAAACCCGTACGCATATTTACGTATCTCCACGTATGTATGCACGTATATATGTGTACGCATGTATATACGTATATATATACCTACTTACATTTACGTAAAAAACGAGAATAAATTGTGGTAACATTTATATATATAGAGATGCATTATGTAAAAAAAACGATATAAATTGCGGTTAACATTTATATATATAGAGATGCATTACGTAAAAAAACGATATAAATGGTACAAAAATTAAAACTTCGTATTTTATACGTATATATGCGTACGGGTTTAAACCCATACGCATATTTACGTATATTTACGTACATTTTACGTACGTATATATGTGTACGGGTTTTACATATCTTCACGTATGTTGTATGCATATATGTGTACGTATGTATATACGTATATATATATATACCTACTAACATTTACGTAAAAAAATGAGAATAAATTGCGGTAACATTTATATATATATAGAGATGCATTACGTAAAAAAAACGATATAAATAGGTACAAAAATTGAAACTTAACACGTATACGTATATAATGAGATAGATACATACATATAAATATAGATAGATACATATATATATAGATAGATACATATATATAGAGAGATAGATAGATACATATATAGATAGATAGACACATATATATAGAGATAGATAGATACATATACATATATAGATAGATAGAGTATTTACCGGTGTTTCCGTAGTGGCGGCAGAGGGTGGTGGATGGCGGCAATTGACGGTGGTTGGTGGCGGCGGCGGAGGGTGGTGGATGGCGGCGGTCGGTGGTTGGTGGTGCCGAAAGGTGGTAGCTGGCGGCGGATGACGGTGGTCGGTGGCGGCGGATGGTGGCCGACGGCAGCGGTTCAGGATGGTAGGTGGCGGCGGATGGTGGCCAACGGCGACGGTTCACGCTGGTCGGTGGCAGCGGAAGGTGGTTGATATCGTTATATGGTGGTGTATGACGGTATATTGAAGAATGGTGGTCGTTTTTGGTCGGGATGGTCGGTGGGGATGGTCCAAGCTCGGTTTTTCGCTCGGTTTTTCTAAAGAAAACGAGCGGTGGTGGGGATGAATGGTGACTTATGGTCCCCCACCACCTATTTATATAAAACGTTAAGTAATAAAACAAAATCCATCGTCAAATCGATGTCATAGAGTGTCATAACATGCAAAACCGCGAAATCAGATATAATGTCTGATTTTTTTCTCCAAAAATCAGCTAATTTTTTTTCGTAACCACAATTATCATTGTCTTATTTTATAACAAAAAACCATGAAATTTTAAATTAAATATGTAAAAAAATACAGTTTATGTATTGTTTCATTTTTATTAAAAACACCCCTTAATTGTCAAATCAAAAACACAAAATGACGAAATAGAGGTCAAATTTCATAAATCAGATATAATATCTGATTTACGAAACCCAAATCAGATAAAAATAATTTTTGCGTCTCCATAATTATCATGGTTTATTTTTAAACATTTACACATGAAGTTTGGTTCTAAAAAAAATTAAAAATTACAATTTAAATGACGTATCACTTTTATTAAAAATACCGCAAAAAAAAAAACAAAAAAAACAAATAAAGGCTGGATCCCCCCTCGGGGGCAATCTGAGTGGCTGGCTCACCCTAGGGGGCGATTCGTTGCCCGGTCTACGAGGGTGCATAATAATATATTCTTTTTAGGATGAAAGTGGGTCCCACATAAAAAAATTTCCCTTAGAATTATGGGCTGGATCGCGCCGAACAGTACGGATCGACCCCCGGGGGCGATCCGTGTGGGTATTTACGTAAACCCTCTAAAAACTGGTTATTTTGTGGAAGATAGTTGTATAAAATGGTTAGTTTTTGACATTATTCCTTTTCACTCGGTTTTTCTAGAGAAAAGGAGCGGTGGTGGTGATGGATGGTGACTTATGGTCCCCCACCGCCTAGGGATGGTAATGGGGCGGGGATGGGGCGGGGACCCCAATACCCGTCCCCGTCCCTGATCCCCCAAAGTTGAGGAGAGAAAGTCGGAAAGAGCAGTCACCATGGAGAGGGAGAGTCGAAGAGGGAGAGCCGGAGAGGGAGTAGGGCTGTCATCGTCGGCCTGTCGCCGTCGCCGATTAAGGTAACCTGGTCGGGAGAGGAGCAAGGCAGCAAGCGCCGTGGAGCCGTGGAGACTGGAGGAAGCGTTTGCGTCGTACTCGTACAGATGAGCAGCAAGCGCCGATTAAGGTAACCTGATTGGAAGCCTGTGCGTCGTACACTAGTACTCGTACAGATAGCAGCAGCGCAATACCGTGGAGGCGTGGAGACTGGAGAATAGGAGATTAGGTCCATTAGGATTTAGGAGAAAATTGTGTGGACTGGGCTGGAGGAAGGAGTGATATACCAAAGCCCAAAGCCCAAATTCTTATAAAACATATACATATATATATATATATATATATATATATATATAACGGGTACGGGGCGGGGAGTGCTATACCTGTCCCCGGCCCCATCCCCGGCTTACGCCAAGCGGGAATCCCCATCCTCGTCCCCGGGACCTGATTTTCCGAGGAATACCCGTCCCCGATCGGGGTGGGTGGACCGGGTTATCCGACGGGTCGGGGTCCATTACCATCTCTACCACCGCCTATTTATATAAAACATTAAGTAATAGAACAAAATACATCGTCAAATCGACGTCATAGAGTGTCATAACATGAAAAAACGCGAAATCAGATATAATGTCTGATTTTTCCTCTAAAAATTAGCTAATTTTTTTTCGTAACCACAATTATCATTATCTTATTTTATAACGAAAAATCATGAAATTTTAAATTAAATATGTAAAAAAACACAGTTTATGTATTGTTTGATTTTTATTAAAAACACCCTTTAATTTGTCAAACCAAAAACACAAAATGACGAAATAGAGGTCAAATTTCGTAAATCAAATATTATATCTGATTTACGAAACCCAAATCAGATAAAAATAATTTTTGCGACTCCATAATTATCATGGTTTATTTTTAAACTTTTACCCATGAAATTTGGTTATAAAAAAGTTAAAAAATACTATTTAAATGGCGTATCAGTTTTATTAAAAATACCATAAAAAATCAAAAAATAAATAAAAATAAAGGCTGGCTCGCCGTAGGGGGGCGATTCGCGGCCCGGTCTACGAGAGTGCATAACAATATCTTCTTTTTTGGCTGAAAGTAGGTCCCACATAATTTTTTCCCCTTAGAATTATGGGCTGGATCGCCCCCAAACAGTACGGATCTCCTCCGGGGGCGATTCGTGTGAGTATTTACGTAAACCATCTAAACACTGGTTATTTTGTGGAAAATGGTTGTAAAAAATGGTTACTTTTGTCATTTTCCCTTTTCGTCTGGTTTTTTAGAGAAAACGAGCGGTGGTGGGGATGGATGGTGACTTATGATCCCCCACCACGTATTTATATAAAACGTTAAGTAAAAAATCTATCATCAAATCGGCGCCAAATCGACGTCATAGAGTGTCATAATATGAAAAAACGCGAAATCAGATATAATGTCTGATTTTTTCTCCAAAATTCAGCTAATTTTTTTTTTCGTAACCACAATTATCATTGTCTTATTTTATAAACCATGAAATTTTAAATTAAAAACGTAAAAAACACACACTTTATGTCTTGTTTCATTTTTATTAAAAACACCCCTTAATTGTCAAATCAAAAACACAAAATGACGAAATAGAGGTTAAATTTTGTAAATAAGATATTATATCTCATTTACGAAACCCAAATCAGATAAAAATGATTTTTGCATCTCCATAATTATCATTGTTTATTTTTAAACCTTTACCCATGAAATTTGGTTCTAAAAAAGTTAAAAAATACAATTTAAATGGCGTATCTGTTTTGTTTAAAATACCGCAAAAAAAACAAAAAGAAACAATTAAAGGCTGGATCACACCTGGTGGGCGATTTGAGTGGTTGGCTCGCCCTGGGGCGATTCGTGGCCCGGTCTACGAGGGTACTTAATAATATCTTCTTTTTAGGCTGAAAATTGGTCCCACATAAATTTTTTTCCCATAAAATTATGGGTTGAATCGCCCTGAACAGTACGGATCCCCCTCGGGGAGCGATCCGTGTGGATATTTACGTAAACCCTTTAAAAACTGGTTATTTTGTGTAAAAGGGTTGTATAAAATGGTTAGTTTTGTCATTATCTCTTTTCGCTCGGTTTTTCTAGAGAAATCGAGCGGAGGTGGGGATGGATGGTGACTTATGGTCCCCACCGTCTATTTATATAAAACATTAAGTAATAAAACAAAATTCATCGTCAAATCGGCATCAAATCGACGTCATAGAGTTTCATAACATGAAGAAACGCGAAATCAGATAAAATGTTTGATTTTTTTCTCAAAAAATAGCTAATTTTTTATTTTCGTAACCACAATTATCATTGTCTTATTTTATAACGAAAAACCATGAAATTTTAAATTAAATACGTAAAAAAACACAGTTTATGTGTTGTTTCATTCTTATTAAAAACACTCCTTAATTGTCAAATCAAAAACACAAAATCACGAAATAGAGGTCAAATTTCGTAAATCAGATATTATATCTGATTTACGWAACCCAAATCAGATAAAAATAATTTTTGCGTCTCCATATTTATCATGATTTATTTCTAAACTTTTACCCATGAAATTTGGTTCTAAAAAAGTTAAAACATACAATTTAAATGGCGTATCAGTTTTATTAAAAATACCGCAAAAAAAGAAACAAAAAAAAGAAAACAATTAAAGGCTGGATCGCCCCTGGGGGGCGATCTGAGTGGCTGGCTCCCCCTAGGGGGCCGATTCTTGGCTCGGTCTACGAGGGTGCATAGTAATATCTTCTTTTTAGGCTGAAAGTGGGTCCCACATAATTTTTTTTCCTTAAAATTATGGGCTTGATCGCCTCGAACAGTACAGATCGCCCCCGGGGACGATCCGTGTGGGTATTTACGTAAACCCTCTAAAAACCGGTTATTTTGTGTAAGATAGTTGTATAAAATGGTTAGTTTGTCATTTTTCCCTTTTCGCTCAATTTTTCTAGAGAAAACGAGCGGTGGTGGAGATGGATGGTGACTTATTGTCCACCACCGCCTATTTATATAAAACGTTAACTAATAAAACAAAATCTATCGTCAAATCGACGTTATAGAGTGTCATAACATGAAAAAACGCAAAATCAGATGTAATGTCTGATTTTTTCAACAAAAATCAGCTAATTTTTTTTTTCGTAACCATAATTATCATTGACTTATTTTATAACAAAAAACCTTGAAATTTTAAATTAAATACGTAAAAAAACACAGTTTATGCATTGTTTCATTTTTACTAAAAACACTCTTTAATTGTCAAATCAAAAACACAAAATGACGAAATAGAGATCAAATTTCGTGAATTAGATATTATATCTGATTTACGAAACCCAAATCAGATAATTTTTGCTTCTCCATAATTATCATGGTTTATTTTTAAACCTTACCCATGGAATTTGTTTCTAAAAAAGTTAAAAAATACAATTTAAATAGCGTAACAGTTTTATTAAAAATACCGCAAAAAAAAAAAAAAACAGTCTAGCTAACAGATAAAGTTTATCTAACAGATAAAGTTTATATCTCAATAACACTAATAATCTAGTTATAAATAACCAAATTATAGTGATTTCACAAAGAAAGTTATGAATACTCAAAAATAAAATAATAACACTTAAGAACAGTTTTGAGCTTCAAAGGTTTTATTTTATGATATGAAATACGTAAAAGAGACTTTTTCTCTATGCGCTCACACTCTTTTACAGTAGACCTAATCATCTATTTATACTAGCTGGTTAATACTAAAATAACTATGTATTGCTACTTTCTAGAAAATAGTCTAGCTAACAGATAAAGTTTATCTTTTACATGGATAAGCATTATTAACAAGATAAACTATAATTCCAGCTGTTGATTTGTCATCTTCARYTGTCATTATCAATGTGATGAATTCATCCTTATCTTCAAATCTTCATTACACGCTTGGATGAATACTTAGAAAATCTTCTAAGTGTTTGTCTGTCCAGAGCATCGATGAGAACGCATCGTCCATTGGTCCTCTGGTTGAACTTCGTCCATCGGTCCAATGTTCATCGATCCTCTGGTTGGTCTTTCCATCGATCCAATGGTTTAACTTCGTCCATCGGTCCAATGGTTGTTCTTTCCATCGATCTTCTAGTTAGTCTATCCATTGATCCAATGGTAGAATCCAGACTTAGTCGTTTCTGCCTTGATGTCTTCATTGGTCTTCTGGTTCTTCATCACTTGTTTGTTTTTCATTACTTTTTACATTTTGCATTGTKGRGTTTAACAATCTCCCCCTAAGTAATGAAATAACAAAGTCTAATCTAGATACATATGAAGAACAGACACTAATCTAGAAGAAAAACATCAACTTCCAACTTTTCATTGGATGACAGATGATGGGGTGGTGATGGTTGCGTTGGTGGTGATGGTTGCGTTGGTGCAGCGGATGGAGATATATATATGCAGCCAGCGGATGGAGATGTATATGCCAGCGGATGGAGATGTATATGCAGCCCCCGCCTCTGTCTCCCCCTCATGAAGTCCAAGACCTTGATCATCGGGGTCTTGGTCATTGTGGCGTTGTCGTTTTCTTGGGCGGCTGCTCGAGCATGAGGCGTGGAACTGTATCAACAAAGGCCTGGAACTCAGCCTTGGTGACCAGATCGGCTAAGGGGTAAACTTCTACAGCAACGGATGCTGCAGGTTGTGCCTCTGTTCCTGAGGCGCCTTCTTAGCCTTGTGTGAAGGTAGGCTGCGAAGGACTTCCATCATGTCCTTGATAGCCTTCGAGAGAAGAACTATCTC
>NC_037528.1:28520376-28523107 GCF_001531365.2 Cynara cardunculus var. scolymus | reverse complement strand
AAATAGCACTTTAGCATATACGGAGTTGATGGAATAGGTACCTGTTACCACATCTGGAACTGCCTCTTTCTCATTTTTAGTCATCTGAAAGGATCGTCCTTGCGTCCTTCCTAGCCCTCCTCTATTCAAACTTGGTCTCCCTCGACCACTTGTTGTACTGTTTCCCAAACTTAGCTGTGGAGTTTTGAGTTGTGGGCATTGATCTATAAAGTGACCTAGTGAATTACATTTGAAACATCTTTTGATCATTGGACAATATCTCGATGAATATCCAATCTCACCACAATTGAAGCATTTCATTGGTTCTGGTTTGCATTCTCCTTGATGATATTGTCGACACTTAGGACAAATCTTTTCTATCGACCTCTGCATTGGTTTCTTGTTGAACTTAAAGGATTTGGATCCTCGATATCCTGTTGAAGATCCTTCCCATTTCCTCTTTTCTATTTGTTTTCCTTCATCACTTCTATTTTTGTTTCTTTCTCTAATTTCAGCTGCGTCGACTGCCAATGAAAATGTGGTATGATTCATTGTTATAACAAATTCTCTAATCGAGGGTTTCAAACCCCATATATATCTCTCAACTTTTCTTGCTTCAGAGGATATGTAATGCTCAGCAAATCTAGAATACTCTATGAACTTTTTTGTGTATTCTCTAACTGATACAGAGCTTTGTTCTAACTTCAAGAAATCCTCTTGCATTTGCCTAACCGCTGTTTTAGAACAAAATTGTTCCTTAAATCTGTTCACAAATTCTGCCCACGACAAGGTTTGTAAAATATCCATTCTTCCAAGAGACTCTATTTCCCACCAATACAAAGCATTAGATTTCAGAATTGATATAGCAAACATGACTTTGTCGGCTTCTGAACAACGTATGGTATTGAATACTGATTCAATCTCTTTTATCCAACACATAGCTTTAACTGGATCTCGCTCACCCGAAAAAGCTGGCGGTTTGCATGTTAAAAACATTTTAATATCCCCTCCTTTTGTGCTTGGTGTCGGTATGGAAGAATTTATCTCTACTCGTTCTGTTTCCACCCTTGTAGGCATTTTCAATATTGATGTTAAGGTTTCCCATAACTTTCCCATTTCTTCAGCCAGCATATTTCTGGTTACAAATTCTGGCTGTGGTGCTGGTTCTGGATTGTTATCCCCAGAGTTGGATTCTTCTTGATTACCATAGCCTTCTGATTGATAATTTCTTTCCCCTGCCTCTTCCTCGTGAGGTACTAATAGGGGCTTCAATGGGAGAATTTTTTGCTTCACTAAGATCAGGATGGGCTAGTCTTTGTGATCTTCTGGACCGACTTGCCATCTGTAGATATCAAAGTTAAAACACACATTTTTCACATTCCCAAATATAATAAAATATTCAAGTTCAGATATGTACCTGTAGATTTAAAATTACATTGGCCAGATGTAATTCCAAATGTACCTTACACACTGATCTCTTAATTTATCATATTTATTCGAAATGTTCTAACTATGTCTGGGACCCTAATATGCAATAGAATAGTTTAAGTCTAGGCATCATCATGCAATTGATCACCTAAATCCCTTAAACTTAGGCTCTGATACCATCTCTGTAAACACCCCAATCCACATATTGCATATAACACATATTTTTCATATATATAATACATGTTTTCCCCACATARGTCCATGATACAAGAGTTTGGAATACAAAATACACAACCCAAAAATTCCAAAAGTACATAATCTTGTATCCTAGCATCAAAGCTYYCAAAACAGCTAAGCATACAGGGAAGTAATTCACATAACACGCTTTCCCTTATTATCGTTACCTGCACACATAATTTGAAAACACGAAAATGAGGGTTAGACATGAATGTATAGTGAGGTTCCCTTTTATGTAATGCAGGGTGAAGATCACCAAAACATATATTTTAAATCATTCAACATGTGAAGCAAAACTAAAAACATATTGCTTCGGTCCATCGGACCTCTGGTCTCAAACAACACTTAGAAAAATATTTTGACAACCAGGACTAGAGCCCCTCTGGTCTCTTTTCTAGAGCTTCTGTTGTTCATGACCAGAGCCGCTGGTTTCACATCATACTTAGAATAATTTTCAATACAGGACCAGAGCTTCTCTGGTCTATCTTCCAGAGCTTCTGGTCTTCATGACCAGAGCCTCTGGTGGAACTAACCAAAACTTCACTAATATAAATAATCTTTAGATAAACTCTCAATAAGATAATCTTTTTCATAAAACGAGTAATTTATAAAAAGCTCATGTTCGACCAGAGCCTCTGGTTGTACTAACTAGAGCATCTGGTTCAAAAGACATGACCAACCAGAGCCCCTCTAGTTCAACGTGTAAGTCAACCAGAGCTTCTCTGGTCTATTTTTTATAAAAAGACTAAGTATAAAAACTCTTTCCAAAAACCATTTTAAAACAATGAATCAAATCACTAAGCTTTCTTCTCAAGATATAAAGCTTATTTTTCCAAACCAATAAATCTTATAAAAAGATTTTTCATAAATAACCAGCATCCTCTGGTTCCATTATAAAAGTCAATCAGAGCTTCTCTGGTCCTTGCAAGGTATAACCAGAGCTCCTCTGTTCCCTCATAATCAATGCTTTTACCYAAAGCATTAYTWCTCAATTATATTATCTCCAATACCATCACATCATTACCATCATTTCTACTAAAGACAACATCTCTAAATCCTCAAATCACCAAGAAGTGAGAACTCTAAT
>NC_037528.1:28495992-28519701 GCF_001531365.2 Cynara cardunculus var. scolymus | reverse complement strand
ACCAAAGCGGTGAAGATTATTTTAGTTATAAAAACTTAAAGACGGTGAAAGCTTCCTCCAATAGAAATAATCTTGGGCGGTGGATTTTACATTATAAAATTCATAATATCTTAACCACGAAGATACAATGATTTCACCCGAATATTTAAACTCAATAAACACCACCTCATGCATGCTTCACACTACATGCATACACGTATGAATTATATATCTCATGTTATCTTTTCACAATATGCATGATATCATGTTCATATTTCACATAAATGTTTCATGCATTTCTACTTAAATATGTACATTTCACATAATCCACATAATAAACATATATAATTTACCTCAACCCAGGTTGTCTCAGACCCGGTTATAAAACATCAGTTATATGGATCTGCCTGAGCAAACTATCGTTGATGGTATTGTTGTGCCTGCTTCTAAGATAAAGAAAGATCCACAGTACTACACTGAAACTGAGAAAGAAACAATCCTCATTGATTAGAAAGCTTTGAATTATATGTTAATGGCCATTTCAAACGAACTTTTTAACAGAGTTGACAGCAAAGGCTCAGCAAAAGAGTTATGGGATGAGTTGGAAAACCAGATGTTAGGAAGTGAAAGTCAATTCAGATTCAAATGAATCAGTACATCAGTGCTTGTGAAGGATTCAGGGCTCGTGAGAATGAAACCATCATAGAATCCTAAAGCAAATTCAATGTAATTCTGAATGACTTGAGGAGGAAAAGTATTCAGAAATCCATGTCTGAAATCAATTACAAGTTTTTGAAGAATTTAAGGTCAGAGTGAAACTCTCTTGTAGTAAATCTGCAAATGAACAAGAACATGTCGAAAGAGAGTTGATGATTGAGAAGAAGAAGGTGGCTGACTCCTTAGATCTTCTATTAGGGAAGCAAGCAAAAAGAGAAAATCAGAAGAAAAGACTGAGAGTGAATCAACTGAAGATTCCTCTACTGACTCAGATGATGACATCACGAAGTTCTCTAAGAAACTTGCTTTGCTGACACAGAAGTTCCAAAAGAGGTTTGGGAAAAAGAAGAAGTTTGTGAAGTTTGATAAGAGCAAGGGAAAGGAGGTCAAGCGTGGAAAGTTTTTGAAAGCCAGATACCAGAGCGATGGTAAAGCTGAAGAAAGAAGATGTTATAATTGTGGAAAACCTGGTCATTACATCAAAGATTGCCGGTTCAAGAAATTCAAATATTCAAACTACTACCTCAAGAAGGCAAATCTGGCAAAAGCCCTTGAGGACGGCAAGGCTTTGGTGGCTGAAGAAGAAAGCTAGCTTATGGACTCGTTAGATGATGAAGCTGCTCATTTTACCCAAGTAAACATGTGTTTAATGGCAACAACTGAAGCTGAAGGCTTATCATCTGAGAACGAGAATGAGGTAAATTCCTTAAATATTGAACTTATGAAGGAAATCGAAAACATGAACGCAGAATTTAAAATTTTAAAAGATAGACTGAAAGGTGAAAGGAATTTAATACTGAAATTTAGAGAAGGAAGTTGTGGCTATAAATGCTTAAGTGAGGGTTTATGAGAAGAAAAAGAAATTCTAAAATTCGAAAAGACAAAGCTTGAAAATGAATTTATGTTGCTTAAAAAGAAATTGAGTGAAGTTAAGTGTGAGCGTGATAATATTCAGTTAAAATTTGACGTTATTTTTGCGGAAAGATTAAAGCTTTATGATAAAAGAAAACAGTAAGATATTATTTAAAAAAGAGGCCAGTCTGAGCAAACGATGAAAATTTTGACAAAGAACCCATATGATATTCGTTTTTATAATCCTCAAATGGGTTTGGGTTATACAGAAAATGGAACTTTGAAAAAAGCCCCTCAATCTTTAAATGATTTTGACAAAAGGGGGTTGGCAAAATTTGCAATTCCTAATGTGAAGGAAATCTTTGTCAAATGTGAAAATGAATCACCTATTTTTGATAAAGATGATAATGATAAAACTGATGAAGATTATTCTGGAAAGCTAAATTTTAAAATCAGTTGGAATGAAATATGATGATCTTAACTCGAGTTATGAAACTAGAGAAATCATATTTTCCAATATTGAACTTAATTCGGTATATGCAACTGAAAGTACTCAAAATCAAACTTCATCTGTTTTTGAATAATCTGAAAAGAATTCTGAAAAACTTTCCGAATTTATTGAATCCATGACTCTTGAATCGTTAGAAAACCTTTTAAATGAGTATGATTCTAATTCGGAAACAAAGGTGATTTATGATTCAGACAAGGCGGAAGAAAGTACTGATCAGGATGGGAAAGTTTATTCAAATTCTGAATTTGATCTAAATTTTTAAAAGATTTTTGATCTTGAAGAAGAACTTCGTGCTGAAAAAGATTTACAAGTTAAAGCTGAAAATGATTGTATGTCCAATTTGAAAGTAAAATTTCTGAATTAACCTTGGTTGTTGTCTGTAAAGATAATTTGCTTGCGTCCAATTTGGAAAAGATTTCTGGTTTGGAAAAAGAGTTAAGTTCGTGTTTTGTTGATAGAACTCATCTTATGAGTAAAATCATTTAGCTTGAGAAAATTCTCAAAACATCTTCAAGACCATTTGTTAAAAATTCAGAAGTTGTTCAAACTGTCTCTAAATAAAAAACAATTGTTATTGAAAATTAATCTTTCTGAAAGCAAGTTTGAGAAAGAAGAGCCTCTAAGTCTAAATCTGAAAATATTTCTAAGGCTGCTCCTAAAATTGTCAAATATGTTCAAAATGCAAAATCTGTTAAATTTGAATCTTTATTTGCGAAGCGCTCGACTAACACAAAATATTTTTCTGTCGCAAAACTTTTAAATATTGGAAGTGGAAGTCTTAGCAGAAGATTGATAAAAATGTTTTGAATAATTCATCTTCTGTAAAGAATTTTTCAGTGAATAAGATAGTTACAATTGTAAATTTGTGAATTCAAAATGTAATATGGATGCTGATCTTGAGAATGTGAAAAAAAAATTCTCATCCGGATCTTATATCTATTGCTAAGCGTCATATACATTGCAATTATTGTAGGTCAAACTCCCTTGCAGTTAATTCCGGATGCAAAAAGTCTTTAGGAATTTCCGATTCTAAAACAAAGACCCCGCTCAAAGCAAAAGCTTTCAATGGTCCTCCTAATATGAAAAAAGAAAAGTTCTTTCACGAAAAATGTTTCAAAATCGAAAAAGGAGTATCCATATTTTATTGATGTTAGCTTTGTTTGGAAATGGGTTCTTAAAGCTAAATATGAATGGCACGCTAAATCTTTATCTTCTAATGTAATTTTTAACCCAAAAGGACCCATTTGGAAATGGATACCTAAATCTCCGTGATTGTTTTTGCAGGACTGTCATGTGTCGTTTAATAGACTCAGGATGTTCAAGACACATGACAGGACACATGAACCTTCTATCTGATTTTAAAGAAAAGCTTGGTGGAACAGTCACATTTGGAAATAATGAAATGGGATTTTTGCATGAAAACGACACATTGTCAAACGACATTGTCACGATTAAGAAAGTTTTCTATGTTGAGGGTTAAAAGCACAATCTGTTAAGCATTAGTCATTTATATGATAATGTGATGTAAAATTCTATGAATGGTTGTGCGATTTTTGATTATGAAGGGATAGAGGTGATAAGAGCTGAACGCTATGATAATCTTTCTGCAATTAATTTTCCAACTATAACTGCTTCTATGCTTGTTTTCTTAATCGCTAAAGCATCAAAAGAAGACAGTTGGACATGGCATAAAAGATTATCTCATCATAACTTCAGAGATATCAATCGGCTTGTAAGTAGTGATTTTGTCATTGGTCTACCTGAACTTAGATTTGATAAGAATTTACTATGTTCGGCATGTGAAATGGGAAAGATTACAAGATCTTTACATAAAGCAAAATCTACTTCATCTTGTAAATCTCCTCTTGAAATGATTCACATGGACTTCTGTGGACCAATGCGTACTTAATCGTTTGGAGGTAAAAAAAAGTATATCTTGATGATGGTTTCTGAGAGCTAAATCTGATGCGCTTCTTTTATCAAGCGTATTCAAGTTCTTCTACAACTTCAAGTACAAAAGCTTCGAAGTGACACCGACACTGAATTCACAAACTAGACCCTTAAAAGTTTTCTTCAAACTGTTGGGATTTATCATAAATCTTCTGCTGTTCGAACTCCGCAAAAAAAAAATGGAGTTGTTCAAAGACGAAACAGAGCATTAGTCGAGGCTTCTCGGACTATATTGGCTTACTCAGGTCTACCTCTGTATTTGTAGGCTGAAGCAGTGTCTACCGCCTGTTTCACACAGAATAGAACGATCATCATCAAGCGCTTTAATAAAACTGCTTATGAGTTAATAAATAAAAGAAAGCCTAATGTAAAAAAAAAAATCATGTTTTTGGATGCAGATGCTTTGTTCTTAACGATCGAGACAATCGTAGGAAGTTCGATAAGAAGGCTACTTTATTGGTTACTCGTTAAAGTCTAAAGCCTTCTGAATCTACATCAAGTCATCTAAGATTATCATAGAAAGCATCAATGTCAGATTTGATGAATCTTTGATTTCTAAACAAATCAGTTTAGGACTCAAG
Source organism: Cynara cardunculus var. scolymus (assembly GCF_001531365.2). Classification (NCBI taxonomy): domain Eukaryota; kingdom Viridiplantae; phylum Streptophyta; class Magnoliopsida; order Asterales; family Asteraceae; genus Cynara; species Cynara cardunculus. Next base: position 28,515,111 of record NC_037528.1, on the reverse strand, counting down.
CTACAACAGTTAGCTTCTACACAAAGCAGTGTAGAACCTTTACCAAATACGATACATAATTCTGATTCTTCTACTATAAAATCAAATTTAGATTCTTTATTCAAAGACGGATTTGATCTCAATTGGAACATTCTTGCAGAGTACAAGATATCTAATCTACCCAAGTTGAATGAACTAGTTGTCCCGATTTCTCATGTTACTCAACTTTCTGGAATATCTGAAGTTGGTTGTTCAACATCAAATGCTTTGTGATAATCAATCGGCATATCTGAACGGTATTCTTCAAGAAGAAGTCTATGTGAGTCATCATGAATGTTCTGTTGATCCACACAAACCGGATCATGTCTATGTTCTAGATAAAGCTTTATATGGTTTGAAACAAGCTCCTAGGGCATCGTATGAGACTCCAACTCAATTCCTGTTGAAATCTGGTTTCAAGAAAGGTACGATAGATACTACGTTATTTGTGATAATCGGGTCTTGGTTATCACCCGAGGTAATTAATACATGATTATTTGTTATATGATTATGTGACAACATGATAAACTGATATATTTGATCATGCGAGTATGTGAAATTTTATGCATAAAGTAAATAGGTATGGCAAAATGTGTTAACATGCATGAGTTTAGATATGCAAAAAATTAAAATGCATGCATGATATATATATATATATATATATATGTGTGTGTGTGTGTGTGTGTGTGTGTGTGTGTGCATGAAAATGATGAGGAATGCATACATGAGAAGTTTTGTATATATGCATGTACTTGGAGGCTGTTTTTAGCCGACTTTCCTTAAAAGGAAAGGTATAAAAGGAGGGGTTAAGCCTCCATTCACCTTCTTGCCATTTTGAGAGCTAGTGAGCGATTTAAAGAAAAAGTAGAGTTGATCGGATTGCTTTCTAACTGAATTTCAAGAAGTTGATTTTCAAAAGTATTTCAAAGGTGAGTGGTTAAATGTCTTAAAAGTATTTTGAATTGCTTAATTGACTTGAGCATGAAGTTTACCCAGATTTAGCTTAAATCGGACAAGTGATGTCCGGATTATGATTAAGTCGGACACGTGTTGTCTGATTTACCTCTAATCTAATCATAGTGTTATGCGATTTAAAGAGTTAGTGAGATTTTGAAATATAAATCGAACATGGATATTGAACGGAGAAGTAGGAATAGGATCAAGGCTACCCAATTTGTTTATAATCCAAATGATGTAATGTCCGGTTTAGATATAAACGGGACAAAGCTTGATCGAGTTAATACCAAGTTAGTCCGCACTTGTAAAACGGACAAGAGGACTTGTGATGTCCGGACTTATAAATCAAACAGATGGAATTGAGTTGTCCGGATATGTAAATCGGACAAGAGGACATGTTGTCCGAATTGTTATATCGGTCAATTCTAAATCGACCAAAGCTTGTTAAGTTGACCGGTTTTGCATTTTGATTAAAGTGTTAGTTCAAAATTAAATCATTAATATTCTTTTATAATGATAAATAATAAGAATTTTGACAAAGATGATTTTGAACTAATGATATTCCATTAGAACATTTATGACTGCGGTCTGTTCTAATTGGAAATATTTGTATAAAATGATTTGATGAGGAAATAAGGGTGGCATATCAAGGAGAGGTGTACCATGGGATTAGGATGACATATCGAGGAGAGGTGTACCATGAGATAAGGGTGGCATATCAAGGAGAGTTGTACCTTTGGATATAAGGGTGGCATTTGTATGTGTGATATGTGATATAACTCCTACTATTATATTCTTTAAGATTATTGTGATCTAGAATCTTTATTTCTTTGTGATTTAAATATTTAGGATCAGGGTTCTTATTGGAAATTGTAGTCTAGATGTTATTGAGAGGGGATAACAGGTTTATGGCCTGAAACTTTGAATAAACCTTGTTTTAATTAAAAAGGTTTAAAAGTGGCATTATGAGGAACCTGGTTGGTACAAACTTAATTGGGTTTGGATGTGTTATTCAAAAGCTGAGAGATTGTCTTTGGAATTGATAAGGTATTGGTATTTTTTCATATAATTGCTATATATATATGAAAAGTTGTTTTTGTGATTTTAAATATGTATTGCAGGAAGTGTAGACGGTAAGGGAAAAGGGAAATGTGATATTTTCCTATATGCATATCTGCATGAAGATTTGTCTATGATGTATAGTTTTGATAAATGAACGTTGATTAGTACAAGAAATGTATTTTGAATTTTTGGGCCATGTATTCTGTATGGTAGATTCTTGTATTAAGGGGCCTGAGTGGTGTATAAACATGTATTTCTTGTGAATGAAGTATGTGTTACATGCAATGTGTGGTATGGGGTGTTACATTATTTCTTAAAAAGCAAGGTAAGCATATGATCTTGATTCAAATATATGTTGACGATATTATTTTTGGTTCTACGAATCCAAAGTTTTGCAAGAATTTTTCAGACATCATGAAATCTAAGTTTCAAATGAGTATGATGAGAGAGTTAAATTTCTTTCTTGGTCGTCAAGTAAAACAACTCCCAAATGGCATATTTATTAATCAGTCCAAATATATTAAAGATATTTTGAAAATATTTAATATGTCTGCTTGTTCTTCGATATTATTCCCATGGCCACTAGTACTTTATTGGATGTAGATTTATCTGAAAAATCTGTTGATCAACAAAATTACCGTGCGATGATTGGATCTTTATTGTACTTAACTTCAAGTAGACCAGATATAATGTTTTCAATATGTTTTTGTGCAAGATATCAGGCTAATCCTAAAGAGTCACATCTTGCTGCGGTAAAGAGAATTATTAGATACCTCAAAGGCACACAAAATTTAGGCCTTTGGTATCCTAAAGAATCTGGTTTTGAGCTAACTGCATTTACTGATTCTGACCATGCAGGTTGCAAACTGGATAGAAAGAGCACTTCTGGATCATGTCAGTTCTTAGGCGACAAATTAGTCAGTTGGACTTCGAAGAAGCAAAAATGTGTTTCAACTTCTACTGCTAAAGCAGAATACGTTACAGAAGCTAGTTGTTGTTCACAAGTTTTCTGGATGAAGACACAACTTCTAGACTACAGTTACACGTTTAACAAAGTCCCTATCAACTGTGATTCAAAAAGCGCGATTGCAATAACTGCTAATCCAGTTCAACACTCAAAGACCAAACACATCGATATCAAGTATCATTTCATTAAGGATAATGTATAAAAAGGCTTAATTGAGATGCATTTTGTGCAGATTGATGTTCAACTTGCTGACATTTTCACAAAACCTATCGATGAGAAAATGTTTTCATTTCTAGTAAGCAAGCTTTGAATGCTTAATATGTTTGTATAAAATCTGATCAATTTTTCTAGGGGGGCTAGAGCTTAAAATCTTTATCTGTATTTGATCTTTTTGTGCTTAAATTGCAAAATTTTAATCACTTGTTCAGGTGTTTCTTAGATGTAACATCTAGGGGGAGTTCATCACATTCATAAACATCTGATTTATCATGCTTGTCAGGTATATCATTCTTAACTTTTTCTGAATATACATTGAAGAAGAACAACTTCTTTGCATATAAAATGTTTTCCTAAATGTTCAAACCACTTCTTGAACTTAAACGATTTTCATTTTTACCAAATGTGAAATTTTAAAAGATTTTGTTTTTATTTCTTTTTGGAAACAAGTATTTTCTCTAATCATGTATTTTCTATAGATTTTACTTGCGTATTTTCTCTTCATACATAATTCTAATACTTGATTCAACAATTCTTCAAATCGTTATTATCACGTCTCTAAAATGATAATCATTTTCGGTGATAATACACTTGTTTGTATTCTATGTTGTTTTCTGAGTTTATCTGGATAATAATTCTTTGATTGATACATATTTCTCCATTCTTTGACTATATAAATTTGTAAATTTGTACTTACAGATCTTCGTTCATTTCTCCCGATATTATTCAGAATAATTTGTTTTGTATACCACTTCTTACTATTTGATCATGTGATTAATTACAATATTTTCTTGATCAATTTTCATCTGATCAATTGTGCATAATTGCAATAATATTTTTTTGATCAATCATTTATGATCAAATGAGCTTACATTGTTATTTTTAGGAGGGAATGGGAGCTTAACAAAAATACCTCTATGGACTGTCATAATCGACAGCCCTATCCTCCATATCTAAGTGATGAGCTAAAATGCAAAATGGGTGTATGTGCATAGCTTAAAATGAAAATGAGAGAGGTAATTGAAGTGAGTTAAAAGAATTGATGTGTAACAGCCCAAACTCCACATTTGCATATAACATATATTTTATATAAAATAAATATAGATTACACCACATAGGTCCCACTAGTAGAAGGATTCAATATGTACATAATTTACATATGAAAAAAATTCCAAAAGAAATTTCCTGCACTATCACATGTATAATAACATGTATCTTCAAAATATGCAATCATCAGGTTGATCTTCATAAGCAGATAACATATAAGGGAAATAATTACATTTTTCATTTCCCCTTATTATCCCTTGACGTCGCAGTTCCTGCAATGCACATTTTCGAAACACAAAATGAGGGTTAGACCATAAGTTCTATTGAGTAAATCCCTTCTTTACAATGCAGTGTGAAAATCACCAAAATCTGATAAAACATCTTCTATGCATAAATAAAAGCATTTTGGCAAAAAAAAAATGTAATCTGATTGGATAATCAAAATATAAGGCCAACAGATTGCTACAACACATAACCCAAATGCATCCTGTTAGACCCCAACTTGTGAAAGTGTAAGTAAGAAGTATCTTGCTCTAGTCAATAGGACTTAGTCTATAGAAGCTGTCTGGCTAAGAGCTCTCATGCAGAGGATCAAGGACCAGAGCTCTTACTCAAAGTCAAGGTTCCTTTCATACGAGCCCACGCTCCATCTCCGTGAACGTTTAAGTCTTGTGCGCCAAAAAGCATAAGCGCTTGACTTAAAGCAACTCCTCCAAGACCCAGAGCCTCTGCATAGTACATGCAGAGCTTCTGTATGCTCATGCAGAGCTTCTGGCTACCCTCTTCACGGAAAGCGCACGTTAGCACAAACATTCTCACAAAGCGTCTGACAGATTTAAAGCGGCTTGACCAGGTCCGTTTCGCTATTCAAGGGAAGTCAAAGATAAGGATGCAGACCAGTGAGCTCAGAGTTCCACGCCTTGTTTATAGCTTAGTTTGTTAGACTTAGGCGTATATAAGGAGGCCTCCGCCTCAGATTCAAGATATCTGAAGGAGCCGACTTATACTATACACGAATTCTTGTGAGATTACCTTTTGTTCTTCAAATCTTTTATTATTATCAATAAAAGCATTCAGTTATTCAAAGTTTTATTTACTGCTTTACTTTCTTCTTTGAATACCTTGTTTAATCAATAGAAATACTTTGTTGTTCTTGATTCTTATTTTACAAAAACATTATTTCTGTAAATTAAGAGTATCTCGGTTTCAACAATTGGTATCAGAGCCAGCTAATCAAATCAATTGATTAGTCGATCAATATTCGACTGGATAATACTCTTAATTTTGTTTTAATTATTCGTTTTTAACAGATTTATCACTCCTATTTTTTAATCTTAAAAACGTTTGCTTTTGAGTAATCTGGAAATCGTCTTTTAGTCGATCTTCCTTCTTGTCAAAGGTTTTTTTTCAAAAATTTCAATTCAAAATGTCATCTTCTCAATCATGGAACTCCATGTATAGTGCCGGCTCCTTAACAAAACCTCCGACTCTCATTAGGGAAGAATATCCCCAATGGAAGATTCAGATGACCAACTTCTACGAGGGTCTTGACTTAGAATTGTATGAGTCAATCTTGAATGGACCATACGTCCCTACTACTGTCATTCCTAGGATTCCTGCTGCTGGTGATACAGTTGAGGTACCTGCCAGGCGAGTACCCAAACTTCGTCGTGACTGGAACGATGAAGATAAACGACGAGTGGAGGTGGATCAAAAGGCCAAACGACTTTTGATCATGGCGCAACCCAACGAAATCTTCCAGTCACTGTACGCGTGCGACTCGGCGAAGGATTTGTGGGATCAACTAGTCAACCAGTTGGAAGGGGGCATCAAGATGAAGAAGAATCGTCGTGCCCAATGCCTCAATGAATACAACGGCTTCCAGGCACTCCCTGATGAGTCTTTAGAACAGACTTATCATCGCTTCAACACGCTGATCAACAAATGTCGCAAGTGCGACGTTATCAGAACTCAAGAGGAGAACAACATGCTCTTTTTGAAGAGGTTGAACACAGAATGGGGTAATCTGACGATGTCCCTTCAGGCAAACCAGAATCTGGAGGAATGGACTCTGCATGATGTATATGGGACGCTGTAGGCTCAAGAACAAGAGGTGCAGAAGGCAAAGGTCGCTCTGGGCGGACCTCTGGCTCTTGTCTCTGATTCAAAAGAGACAGGATCATGCTAGACGCACAGAGAACAGAGACCCCAAGAAGAAAGAAGGAAAGGAAAGAAGGATCTCATCTTGGAGAGTGATGATGAATCAGACAGAGCATCTAGCTTTGAAGACGATGACATCAACGCCTTTGCGAAATCCTTGGCCCTGATCACCAAGGAATTCCAAAGGAAATTTGGCAAGAAGGTCTTCGACATAAGAGGAAGACAAAGGGACCGAAGCAGAGGGAAGTCTTTTGATGGAAGGAACCCTCCTTGTATTCCCAACAAGAAGGAGGAAGAGTTGTCGGAACAGAAAAAGCAAGGCGTCTGATGCTTCAGATGTGGAAAGATAGGCCACTACTCCAAAGAATGCAGAGGCCCTCTTTTGAAAGATGAAATGTACTACAAAAATAAGTACAAGTATAATCGATCACAAAGGAGTCTCATGGCAGAACAGAAAAATTGGGTCTCTAACTCCTCATCTGATGAAGAAGACCAAGCCAACTTCTGTGGGATGGCTGTTGAGAATGAGTCTAGATCTGACTCTGACTCCCAGGTATGTTCTATCTCTGGTTACTCTCACTCTGTAACAACCCTCAAATCCACACATTGCATATAACACATATTTCATACATAGAATACATGTTTTTCCCCACAAAGGTCTATAATGTGAAATATATAACTCAAAAATTCAAAAATTACATGCTCTTGTATTCTAGCATCTATGCTCCAAAACATAGCTAATTAAGATCTTCACACAGCTAAGCACATAGGGAAGTAATTTACATAATGTTCTTTCCCTTATTATCATTACCTGCACATATATTCTTGAAAACACAAAATGAGGGTTAGACATGTATGTCTAGTGAGGTTCCCTTTTTATGTAATGCAGGGTGAAGATCACCAAAACATTACTTTCAAATAATTCATTTCCATGTAGTAAAGGCTGAAAATCATATTCTGTTTCAAAACACTTTTAATCAAAATCAATGACCATAGGCCATATTTTCCCGTAACCATAACATCAATACTATTATTTCTAATAAGAACAACATATCTGAATCCTCAAATCACCAAGAAGTGAGAACTTCAATCTGTTGTAATCTTAAAATATATAATAGCAATAGTTATACCATGCACACACACACAATGACCATCCTTATTACATCCATAATTTCCCCTTTATAGCAATAGCTATCCATCACACACAATGACCATCCTTATTTCCCCTGAAAATCTTATGAACTATTTCATCCAATGACAGGCTGCAGGCATATCTGTCAGAGTGAACCTCGTTCATAGTTTTAACCAAAATCTATAGACTATTTCATCCAATGACGGAACAAAATCATATACGTCAGAGTGAATCTCGTCTATAGTTTTAACCAGAATCTATAGACTATTACATCCAATGACAGAACAAAGTCATATACGTCAGAGTGAACCTCGTCTATAGTTTTAACCAATCATAATCTCAAAATAGGTTTATATTCAAAACCTTTCGAGCCTTAGAACAATHTGTTCTGTAAATGATTTCTCAAATCATCTAATCYTCTTTAAATCCTCAACACAGGATATCAAATCCAAAGCTACTTTTAAAGCACAGTTTCTGCTTTAATCTTTTCCAAAACAGATTCAAACTTCAGAATCACAAAATATTTCCTTTAAAACTTAAACAGAATAGTTTTACCAAATTCTTTTAAGTTTCAAACCATCAATACTCAAAAGCTTACAAAATCAATAGTAGATATAAACTCACGATTTGTAAACAGATTGTAGTTCGAAAACTCACAAGTTATATCAAAATAGTAGTTAAACTCACCTTGTTACAACAGATTCTGTAGTAAAAGATCACACAGCAAACACAGATTCTTTAAAACGTTGGTTTTTTTTTCAAGAACACCTTCACCGCCTTTAACTTTTCTTTCTAAAAACTATCTCTTCTTTCAAAACAAGGAATGATAAGATAAGATTATCTTGTCTTATCTTTCTATTTATACTCCTTTCTAAGATACCAATACTTTACTTCATCACTAAGATACCATTAATTTACTTCATCACTAAGATACCATTACTTTACTTCATCACTAAGATACCATTACTTTACTTCATCACTAAGATACCATTACTTTACTTCATCACTAAGATACCATTACTTGTACTTCATCACTAAGATACATTACTTTACTTCATCACTAAGATACCATTATTTTACTTCATCACTAAAATATCATCTTACTTCATCACTAAGATACCATCTTACTTCATCACTAAGATACCATCGTACTTCATCACTAAGATACCATCTTACTTCATCACTAAGATACCATCTTACTTCATCACTAAGATACCATCTTACTTCATCACTAAGATACCATTTAAATATCATTATACTGCACATGCACCTTATCTATTAAGGTATGCAATTTATCACATATATTACACATACATAACGTAATATATGCATGTATCCTCTTATGTTCATCATGTCTTTGCACATATATCATCCATGTATATTATTTTATCATGCATACCATTAGATATTGAAATATTAATCACGTATAATTTTACCTCAACCCAGATTGTTTGAAACCGGGTTATAACATTCTTCCCCCCTTAAAAAGAATTATGTCCTGGAATTCATTCAAATAGCCATGGATAACGGGTTCTCATATCTGATTCTAATTCCCATGTTGTTTCTGTACCCTTATGAAAACGCCATTGTACCTTGACTAGACTAATCTCTTTATTTCTTAGTACCCTGGTCTTTTTGTCCGTTACTGCCTCTGGGGTCTCGATGAAATTCACCTTTTTATCGAGTTTGATCTCGGGAAGTGGTATCACTAAGCTCGGTTCTGCCAAACACTTGCGTAAATTTGACACATGAAAGGTACTATGAATTAGGCTGAGTTCCTCTGGTAGTTCCAACTGATAGGCTACCGGCCCAACCCGTTTGCAGATTCTGAATGGTCCAATGTACCGTGGACTAAGTTTTCCTTTCTTCCCGAATCTCATAACACCCTTCCATGGAGATAGTTTTAACATCACAAAGTCTCCTACATTGAATTCAATCGGCTTTCTTTGCTTATCGGCATAACTTTTCTGTCGATCTTGGGCAGTCTTAATCCTTGCACAAATTTACTCAATCTTTTTAGGAGTTGTCTGCACAATTTCGGGACCTGTCAACTGCTTTTCACCTACCTCATTCCAACATAACGGCGTTCAACATTTTCTTCCATACAATACTTTATAAGGTGTCGCTTGGATGCTGGAATGATAACTATTATTGTAAGCAAACTCTATCAACGGCAAATGTTCCTCCCATGATCCCCCGAAGTCGATGACACAAGTTCTCAACATTTCTTTGAGAGTCTGGATGGTTCTTTCACTTTGCCCGTCTGTTTATGGGTGGTAAGCCGTACTTAATCCGATCTGTGATCTCAAGGATTTTTGCAGGCTTTCCCAGAATTTTGAAGTGAAGCGACTGTCTTGGTCAGATATAATGGACAGTGGAACTCCATGTCTAGTCACAATTTCCTTGATATAGATTTGAGGCAATTTTTCCGAAGAATATGTTTCTTTCATTGATAGGAAATGAGCGGTTTTTGATAATCGATCCACTATTACCCAGATTGCATCATAATCTTTCGGAGTTCGGGGTAACTTCATGATAAAGTCCATTGTAATGTGATCCCATTTCCATACTAGTATTTCCAATGATTGTAGGTTTCCACAGGGTCTCTGATGTTCAATTTTAACTTGTAGGCAAGTTAAGTATCGCTCCACATGTCTTGCTATGTCTTTCTTGAGACCTGGCCACCAATAAAATACCTTCAAATCTATATACATCTTGTTGGTACCTGGATGGATTGAATAACGAGACTTGTGGCTTTCATTTAGGAGGGTTTCTTGTGTATTTTCGAAAACTGGTACCCATATTCGCCCTTGGAAACATAAGATTCCTTTTCGTATTCGGTTCTAAGATGGAAATCATCTTTCCCACTTTTTCTGCCTTCACATGTTCTTCCTTAATGGCCTCTTTCTGATGGTTCAAATTCTTGGTGAATATCAGTAGTTAGGTTAATTCTCATTGCTACCGATTTGATAGTTCCACTTCTTTCTTTTTAGCTCAAGGCATCGGCTACCACATTGGCCTTTCCCGGATGGTAGAGTATTTCACAGTCATAATCATTAACAAGTTTGATTCATCGACGCTGCCTCATATTTAATTCTTTTTGGTTGAACAAGTGTTGTAGCCTCTTATGATCAGTATAAATTTGGCACTTCGTTCCCAAGAGATAATGTCTCTATATTTTCAATGTGAAGACCATGGCTGCCAATTCCATATCATGAGTTGGGTACTGTTTTTCATGATCTTTAAGTTGTCGAGATGCATATGATATTACTTTTCCTCTTTGCATCAAGACACAGACCAAACCTAACTTTGAGGCATCACTGTATACCACAAAATCTTCAGTTCCATCAGGTAAGGATAGTATCGGAGCACTGCAAAGATGGTCTTTTAATAATTGAAAGGCTTTCTGTTGTTCTTCTTCCCACTGAAATTTGATATTCTTTTGAGTTAATTTTGTCAAAGGCACGGCTATTTTAGAGAAATATTGGATAAACTTGCGGTAATAGCCTGCCAATCCCAAGAAACTTCGAACTTCAGATGGTGTTTTTGGTGCCTCCCATTTTGCAACGACTTCAATCTTTTCTGGATCTACTTTTACTCCAGCCTCGGATATGACATGCCCTAGAAATTGGACTTCTCTGGTTCGGAATGCTTTTTTTGCAATATCATCTTCTTTAACTTTCAACTGATGGTAACCTGATCGTAAGTCAATTTTGGAGAAATAACTGGCTCCACCAATTGATCAAACAAATCATCAATCCTGGGCAATGGATATTTGTTCTTTATGATCAGTTTGTTTAGCTCCCGATAATCAATACACATACGCATAGTACCATCTTTCTTTTTCACAAACAAAACTGGAGCTCCCCATGGTGAAGTACTCGGCATGATAAATCCCTTGTCCGACAAATCCTTCAATTGTGTAACCAGTTCTTTTAATACTGATGGAACTAATCTGTACGGTGCTTTCGCTACAATTGCTGCTCCAGGTATTAAATCAATCCCAAATTCTATAACTCTATCTGGAGGTAATCCTGACAAGTCTTCTAGAAAGATTTCAGGATAATCACTAACAACCAGAATTAATTCTTGCTTACTCTTTTCTTTCTTGGCATCGATTACGTAGGCTAAAAATCCTTGGCATTTATTTTGGATACATTTTCTGGCTTTCATAACTGATAACAGACTGGGGTGATGATTCTGATGATCACGATAAATAACCATTGTCCCTCTGTTTGACAATATTATTCTAATCATCTTCTTATTACAAACAATGCTAGCCTGATTCTCGGCCAACTAATCCATTCCCACTACTACATCGAAATCTTTTATAGGCATGGGAAACAATCTGATGGGTAGCTTGCAACCCTCAATCAAGATAGTGCAACTTTTAAACACATAATTCACAGATACTTGACCGTTAGCAGTATCAACTACTAACTTTTCGTCAAAGGGCACAGAATTCATACCGGCATATAAGGCAAATGATGGGGATACAAATGAGAAGTTTGCACCCGAGTCAAATAACACTTTAGCATGTAATGAGTTCACGGGAAAAGTACTTGTAGATTCAAAGTTAATAAACATACTTTCACATTCCCAAAATATAATAAAGTATTCAGGTTTAGTTATGTACCTGTAGATTCAAAATTACATTGGCCAGATGTAATCCGAAAATACCTTACACACTGACCTCTTAACTTATCATATTTATTCCAAAGGTGCTAACTATGCCTGGGACCCTAATATGCAATAAAACAGTTTAAGTCTAGGCATCATGCATGTGAACACCTAAATCTCTTAAACTCAAGCTCTGATACCATCTTCTGTAACAACCCCCAAATCCACACATTGCATATGACACATATTTCATACATAGAATACATGTTTTTCCCCACAAAGATCCATAATACAAGAATATGAAAAGGTTAACTCTCAACAAGACAAAGCAGGGATAGGTTATATAGACCTAGACCTCACCTCACATGGAAGAGGAAAAACACTCTTGAATCCGTGTTTAGATTTGGCAAAAAACAGAAACCGGATTTTCCTATTTGGCAAACAACCTCACCATTTAAAATATGTAAGCTTCAAAGTGGAGCCAAAACTCCTAGGTTAAAATTCAAAAACATCTCTTACTCTTCAAAATGTGTGCCACAAGTTGATTTAAAATGCATACAGAAGACAAATGAGATTTTTTGTTTTGGCTCTACAAATCTTGAACATTTTAAGACTGAAAGTGAGGTTGTCAAACCTGAACCAGATGAAATCAAGAGTTCACCCACAGACAATTTTCTAAAACTCTGGATTCAAATCAAGAGTTCACCCACAGACCGAGCAAGACATGCTTAAGGCTTTGAACTATCCTCTTAAAGTTCATACAGATTCCTTCTGAGTGTAACTCCTCGGATACTATTGAAAGTTCATTAAAACAAAAGACGGACGAAGCTTCTAGCTCATGCATACAAGAACCTCAAGTTCTTAATGATACCTCTGTATCTTGATATTCACACACGGATTTTCTTGACTCTGACTCTGAGTCAGAGGTGAACTCGTTTGAAGAGCAAGTTAAGACAAAGGTCGTTGCCAAAGACCCAGAGGTTGCAAAACCCCCTATTGAGAAAAAGATTCTCCTAGGTTCTGGTCGTGCAAGCATGACGACAAATGCTAAATCCACTCCCAAGTTTGAGTACAGGGTAAAGAGTGCAAAGTCTGTTTCTTCTGCTTCAAAGGGCTCAAATTCCAAATCTAAGCCAATTAAATTCACTCCAAAATAGAAGGGAAAATTCGCTACTTGCTCTAACATTAGTTCATCTGTTTCAGAGAGGCCTCTGACGGCCAAAGGAGTAAGAAAGAAGAAATCAGAGAAGACTCATTCTGTGTTAAAACAATCTGAACTAGATAGGAAGTTTGCTAGAACTACCAATGCTAGGAATGATTATAATAATTTATTCTTTAAAGCTAATAAATCATTTTGTCATTCAAAATGTTTTCATAATTGTGAATGTGTTTCTCTGTTGCTGAAATTAAAACAGCACTTCTCTGACCCTAAATGTCTACTCTCTAGGTCATCTATGTCTAAATCTAAAAAGACCCAGAAGAGAAAGAAGGCTCCTAAAGCCAAGTCTGTTAATTCAGGTAAAGAGACGAAGCCTCTTCCCAAGCTTAAAAAACAACCCTCTGTCTCTAATCATCGAGGACCCATTATGAAATGGGTACCTAAATCCTTATAATTTGTTTTGTAGAAGCCGCATGTGGACATTTGGTATCTTGACTCCGGATGCTCAAGACACATGACCGGCAATAAGAGGTTGCTCTCCTCATACAGAGAGAAAATTGGAGGAAAAACCTTTGGGGATAATAAACAAGGAGAAATAAAGGGATACAGGGATCTACTACAAGGTAGTTTCTATCTCCAAGGTTGCTTATGTCTCTGGGCTTAAACATAATCATTTGAGCATAAGTCAACTGTGTGATTCTGGCTACAATGTCAAGTTCCAAAAGGAAGCTTGCTCCATTATGTCAGAATCAGGTCAGGAGTTGCTATGAGCTAAGAGAAAAGGCAATCTGTATCTCATGAACTTCTCACTAAGAGACAACTCAGAGACTCTCTATCTTGTGTCTCGCAAGAGTGAAGAAGCTTGGCTCTGGCACCACAAGCTGTCGCATCTCAATTTTCAAAATTTATAGAAGCTTGTGAAGCATTATTTGGTTGACGGACTTCCTGCTATAAAGTTTAAAAAGGACCATCTCTGCTCTGCATGTGAAATGGGAAAGCTCAAAAGAGCATCCCATAAAACTAAGACAGATGTGTCCTGCATCAGACCTCTACACATGCTTCATGTGGATCTTTGTGGTCCAATCTCTGTGCAGACCTTGTCTGGTAAGAAGTATATCTTAGTCTTAATTGATGAATACTCACGATATACTTGGATTGATTTTGTAAGGCAGAAATCAGATGTACCAGAGCTGCTAATCAAATTAATGACCAAGATTCAAGTACTTCTACAAAGCAAAATTCAGAAGCTGAGAAGTGATAATGGAACAGRGTTCAAGARYGCCAAGATCRATGCRTACTTGGAYACAGARGGMATAACYCAWAACTTCTCTRCAGCAAGGACACCACAACAAAATGGTGTCGTAGAAAGAAAGAATAGAACTTTGGTCGAAGCTGCACGCACCATGCTAGCCAGCTCTGGTATTCCAACCCATTTTTAGGCAGAAGCAATCTCTACTGCCTGCTTTATTCAAAATAGAGAAATGATGGTTAAGAGGCATATGAAGACACCTTACGAACTAATAAACCAAAGAAAGCCTAACGTAAAAATTTTACATGTCTTAGGTTGCAGATGCTTCATTCTAAATGATTGAGATCAACTTGGCAAGTTCGACAAGAAGGCCGATGAAGGCAAGTTCCTTGGTTATTCAACAAAAGCCAAGGCATACAGAGTCTTCAATCAACAAACCAAGACGGTCATGGAAAGCATCAACATCTCGTTCGACGATAAAGAATAGTTGACTTTAGAGTACCTCAGCTCTGGACTCGATCTTAACCATCAAACTTCCAATTCTCAAATGAAGTCAAGGGAGTTGGAACTCAGGATCCTATTTGAAGACTTCTATGGTGACGAAGACATCTCTATACCTACACCAAGAGATGCATCTGCGAGTGTAAGTGAAGGATCACAAACAACAAGCACATCTGACTCTAGTCGTTTACACACCTCTACTTCCTCTGAAGATCACATTAATCCACAACCAGAGCAAACAAGCTCTGCATCAGATCCCAGTCACGTAGAACCAGAGCATAATACCTCTGGTTCTGCATCTGGTTCCTTTGTACCATCATCCAAGGGGGAGCAAGCAGAGCCTTCTTCACCATCAACGAGCTTAATGCCAAACATGCCCATGGAACGTGATCAAACATCCCCCACTTCTCTATCTGTCCCAAGAGAACAAAATGGACAAAGGATCATCCTCTTCACCAGATCATTGGTGAACCTTCAAGTGGCGTAAAGACACGGGTTACCACAGCTAATGAATGTTTATTCGTAAACTTTCTTAGCATGGTAGAGCCTAAGAAAGTACATAAAGCCCTACAAGATCCTAGTTGGGTCGATGCCATACAAGAAGAGCTCCAACAATTTGAGAGAAATAAGGTATGGACTCTTGTTCCTTTACCAAAGGATAAAATTGCAATTGGTTGTAAATGGGTTTTCAGGAACAAGAAGGATGAGGATGGGATTATCGTAAGAAATAAAGCTAGGCTCGTAGCAAAACGCTATTGCCAGGAAGAAGGCATAGACTATAACGAGACCTTTGCCACAGTAGCAAGGCTAGAATCTATACGCTTATTCTTAGCCTTCTCTGCACATAAGGGATTCTGAGTCTATCAAATGGACGTAAAGTCAGCCTTCTTGAATGATAAGCTGAAGGACGAAGTCTACGTTCAACAACCTCCGGGTTTGAAAGCTCCACTCATCCAGAGTATGTCTATTTCTTAGATAAAGCTCTGTATGGACTTAAGCAAGCACCTCGAGCCTGGTATGAACGTCTTTCGTCTTTCCTCTTATCTAATGGTTTTGAAAAAGGTAAAATCGATACAACTTTGTTTATTAAAAGGTATAAAGGTGAGATGCTCTTAGTACAGATATATGTGGACGATATTATATTTGGTTCAATGAACCAGAGGCATTGTGATAAGTTCTCTGCATTGATGAAGAGCGAGTTTGAAATAAGCATGATGGGAGAATTGACCTTCTTCCTCGGCTTGCAAGTAAAACAAAGGGGGGATGGTATCTTCATTACCCAAGTTAAGTATGTCTCCAACATATTAAAGAAATATCAACTCCACAACTCTTCCACCATGAGAACACCAATCGCTACGGGTACTAAGCTTGACACAGATCCATCTAGAAAAGCGGTGGATGTTAAGACTTACTGTGGAATGATTGGATCACTACTATACCTCACGACTAGTAGACCAGACATCATGTTTGTCACATGTCTCTATGCCCTTTTCAAGCAAATCCAAAAGAATCTCACCTTTCGACTGTAAAAAGAATCTTGGAATACCTTAAAGGGACTCAATTCTTGGGTCTTTGGTATCCAAAGTATTTTGGTTTTGATCTTATTGCGTACACAGATTCTGATCATGCAGGTTGTAAACTCAATCGAAAGAGTACATCAGGGAGCTGTCAATTACTTGGGGACAAGCTTATAAGCTGGACCTTGAAGAAGCAGAACTGCGTCTCTACCTCCACAGCTGAAGCAGAGTATGTAGTTGTGGCCAGTTGTTGTTCTCAAGTGATATGGATGAAGACTCAACTGAAAGACTATGGTGTGGAATTTGAGAAGATTCCAATTCTGTGTGACTCAGAGAGTATTATCGCAATCACAGCCAATCCTGTGCAATACTAAAAAACAAAGCACATCGATGTTCGATACCATTTCATCAAGGACCATGTAGAGAAAGGTACGATTGAAATGTTTTTTGTTAGTATAGATTTACAACTTGCTGACATTTTTACAAAAGCTCTTGATGAAAAGAGGTTTAATTTCTAGTTAGCAAGTTAGGTATGCTTAATCTTTCAAACTAAGGCAGAGCCTCTGCATCCCTTTATGCATATCTCTATTTTATTGTTTATTTGTATCGATCCATGAAACAGAGCCTTTGTATAATACATGCAGAGCCTCTTACTCAAGTCCTAGTTCTTTTGTGATACAGAGCCTCTGTAAAGTACACACAAAGCCTTTGTACCTTGATTTTTATGCATATGCTCTACTTATTACAAATGATCCAAGCATAGTTCAAGGGGGAGCAGATAAGAAGAGTTCAATTCAAGGGGGAGCACGAAATCATATCACACAGAGCCTCTGTATGTACTATACAGAGCCTCTGCTTCAAAAAATTTCATGATTATAGGACAGAGCCTCTATATGTACTATACAGAGCCTCTGCCTCTAAACATAGCAAAGTTTTTTCTAGAGGACATGTATAGTCCAATCACGAATCTCTGTCTGAGATCCTGAGGTATGCTTTCTTCTGCATGTAGTACGTTGGTTCTCAACAAAACCTTTACTTCTCTCTAACCAGAGCATTTACACTTGGAAATTTTCTTGTTATTTTTTAAAATTAAAATATATTATTTTATTAAGAAGGCGTAAAGTTTATTTCAATTGTTTAATAAAAGTTGTCACCTATTTTAAGCGTCACCACCTGTGACCTTATCCTTTCAAACGTGGGAGGCGCCACTTGCAGCTGGCAATTCACGTGGCACGCCCCCACAGGCTTTGAGAAAATCGGTTCAGTTTAAAAAGGTTTGAGTATAAACCTATATTGAAACCATGATTTGGTTTGGAAATTATGAACAGGTTCACTTTGACATATATGACTGAGGTCTGTCATTGGATGAACTACTTCATATGAATTAATGAGAGGACATAAAGGTGGAATATCAAGAAAGGGGATTATTAGGAGGATATAAGGTTGGTCATTGTTTGCTTGGTCTAACCCTTATTATGATATCTATTAGAGTTACAACAGATTGAAGTTCTCATTTCTTGGTGATTTGAGAGTTTAGAGATGTTGTCTTTAGTAGAAATGATAATAATGATGTTATGGGATTGGATAAAATATGGCTCATGATCGTTGTTGTGAATAAAATGCTTTGGATAAAAGCATTGATTATGAGGAAACAGAGGAGCTCTGGTTGTACCTTGCAAGGAACCAGATGGGCTCTGATTAGTTCTCATAATGGAACCAGAGGATTCTGGATATTAATTTGAAAATGATGCAAAATATTTTATAAATCACTAGTTTAAAAATAAGTTTTATCAAGCTTAGTGACGTATTTATAATTTTAAAAATATTATTTCAAAAAGTCTTTATACTTAGAAATCTTTTATAAAATAGACAAGAGGGGCTCTAGATGGCCTTCATAGATACAACCAGAAACTCTGGCTGGTCTTTGGGTAGGAGCTAGAAACTCTAGTTAGTACAACTAGAGGCCGATGGACACTATGGAACCAGGGGCCGATGGACATTGTGGAACCAGAGGTCGATGGACTGGAAATCCATTATATATTTTAAAGTATGGGATTTTGAACTAGAGGCCCGATGGACCTAATCAGGATGCAATTCTTTTATTATTCTTCTTGATGTTGAGAGATTCTTTGGTAAATGTTTTGGTGATCTCACCCTGCATAGCATGAAAAAGGGAAATCTCACTAGACTTTTGTCTAACCCTCATTTTATGTTTTAAAACATGTGTGCAGGTAATACCAGTTATAATATTAATAAGGGAAAAAACATTGTATGATTACTTCTCTTATATGCTTAAATATTGAAGACCATGTTTTCAGATGTGTTTTGGAAGATAGCAATGATAGTTTACAAATGCATGTATTGTTATAACCAGGTTTGAGACAACCTGGGATTGAGGTAATTTATACATGTTTATTATGTGGATTACGTGAAATATGCATACTAAAGTAGAAATGCATGAACTATATATGTGAACATGATATTATGCATGCATATATGTGAAAAGATGACATG
>NC_037528.1:28492538-28493527 GCF_001531365.2 Cynara cardunculus var. scolymus | reverse complement strand
TTATATCTTCATGGTTAAGAAATCATGAATTTTATAATGTAAAAACCCACTGCCCAAAGTTATTTCTATTGGACAAAAGCTTTCACCGCCTTTGAAGTTTTATTATTAAAATCCTCCACCGCTAGGTGAGGATATTTAAAGAACAATTTGATAAGGTTATCCTTATCACTGTCACTCTCTTAGAAAAGAACCTGTGTGTGAGTTAAGGTTTTCTTGAAGATTCTGTGTTAAGAATAAAGCTTTTGCTGTGTGATTTTCATCAAGAAAGTTGTTTGATAAGGTGAGTTTAACTACTGTTTTGATATAACCTGTGAGTTTTAAACTACCGTTAAGTATAAACTGTGAGTTTTCTTTTAAACTACCTTTGTTTATAAACTGTGAGTAAGTCTGTTTTGATATGAAACTTATTTTTTAGTTCCCATAGACGTGGTGACTTTTGTCTGTTCTGCTTTGGAACTGGGAATGGGTACTTTCAGACGTGGTGACTTATGTTTGTTCTGATAAGTAGCCCTGGTTTGATGGAGGAATAAGGGTGGTATATCAAGGGGGGTGTCTTTTGGAATAAGAGTGTCAATTGTGTGTGAATATTATAGCTCTTACTACTATGTCTTTTAAGACTACAATATATTTGAGTTCTTACTTCTTTGTGATTTGAGAACTCAAATATATTGCTCTTATTAGAAATAATGGTATTGATGTTATTGAGAAAGGGAAAACTTGGCCTATGGCCATTGGTATTGGTTAAAAGTGTTTTGAAATATAATAGTTATTTTCATGAGGAATCAAAGGGGGTCTGGTTGTTCCTTGTAAGGAACCAGAGGGGCTCTGGTTGGTCCTCATCATTGGAACAGAGGATTTTAGTTATTGATTTGAAGGATGAACAAGTTTTTACTAAAGGTCTTATTTGGATTAGAGGTGTTGTATCGATTGTTGAGAGCTTTCGCGTCAAAATCGTATTTTAGATGTTTTAAGAAAAGAGTTTTATACTT
>NC_037528.1:28489916-28491892 GCF_001531365.2 Cynara cardunculus var. scolymus | reverse complement strand
TTGATTGAAAGTTTATCTAAAGATCATTTATATGAGTGAAGTTTTGATTAGTACAACCAGAGGCTCTGGTCATGAAGACCAGAAGCTCTGGAAGAGAGACTAGAAGGGCTCTAGTCCTGTGTTGAATATATTCTAAGTATGGTTTGAAACCAGAGGCTCTGGTCGTGAAGACCAGAAGCCCTGGAAGAGAGACCAGAGAGGCTCTGGTCTTAGATTTTGAAATATATTCTAAGTCTGGTTGGTTCAACCAGAGGCTCTGGTCATGAAGAGCAGAAGCTCTGGAAGAGATACCAGAGGGGCTCTGGTCCTGAATGTCGAAATATTTTCTAAGTCTGGATAGTTAAACCAGAGGCTCTGGTCGAGGAACCAGAAGCTCTGGAAGAGAGACCAGAGGGGCTCTGGTCAAGGATGTTCAAATATTTTCTAAGTGTAGTTTGGAACCAGAGGTCCGATGGACCAAAGCAGTATGTTGTTAGTTTTGCTTCATTTGTTGAATGATTTGAAATAAATGTTTTGGTGATCTTCACCCTGCATTACATAGAAGGGAACCTCACTAGACATTCATGTCTAACCCTCATTTTCATGTTTTCAAATTATGTGTGCAGGTAATGATTATAAGGGAAAGGGTGTTATGTGAATTACTTCTCTATATGCTTAGCTGTTTTGGAAACATAGATGCTAGGATGCAAGAGCATGTACTTTTGGAATTTTTGGGTTGTGTATTTTATATTACAGACTCTTGTATCGAGGACCTATGTGGGGAAAACTTGCATTCTATATATGAAATATGTGTTATATGCAATATCTGGATTTGGGGTGTTACATGTATTTTGGAATTTTTAAGTTATGCAATTTCTATCGTAAACCGGTAGCACAGACTCTTGTAATTTTGGACCTATGAGGGAATCTATGTATTCTTTGAATGAATTCTATGTAATATGCAATGTATGGAGATTGGGGGTGTTATAGTATCACACCCCGCTAATGCGGAAACACGAGATGTAACAGGCAAGCGAGTCACAACAGCAATTAATAAATAACACTTTTCAATTTTTCAAAATAAAATGAGTTTAACATCATAACCAAATTTTTGACAAATACTTCTTTACAAAAGCTTCCATTGCGAACTTATTCAGTTTTCCACAAGTATGCTCCCAAAATACTTCATTTTCTTACTTGTTACCTGAAAAGCATGGAACATAAAACGAGTCAACTACAAAGAGTTGGTGAGCTCATGGGTATTCACATGCATAAAACAATTTAATGCACAAACCAAATATTTGCAAACTTATACGAATCTTTTGCACTTAATAAATGTAAATCTTTCACGATGTAAAAACTTGAGAGGCTACTGAGCCTTACCTGACCAACTTGCCCCATTATTTTACGAACGACCAAAAGTAGCCCGTACACTTACTTAGGTCCCACAGTTCATAGATGTACTAATTCAGCRGTGGTCCAAATTCCACATGATTAGACAAGAAAACATAGGTAATGTGCACCCCTTTCTGGGTGGGACTGTCAACACAATAACGGCTATCCACAATACCACAGCCCGGGGACGTGCCCGAGTTAACAAGTAGCGTTTACGGACGGGGACTTTATTTGGAAAATATACTCCCAAGCATATCAATTTAGCATTTATTTCAAGTGCAATAACAGTCAATATTTCATGACACAATAAACTTGACTAAGCAGTTCCTTAGTCCAAAGGTTTCCAACAAAGATTGACTAAGCAGTTCCTTAGTTCAAAGGTTTCAAACAAAGATTGACTAAGCAGTTCCTTAGTCCAAAGGTTTCAAACGAAGATTGACTAAGCAGTTCCTTAGTCCAAAGGTTTCAAACAAATAACATGCATAGTTTGCTTAATCTCATGTTTTCCCCCAAAACAATAAACAAAGCATTAAAAGTGGGGCCGTGAGAACTCACTTGCAAATCGATGAATATCTGAGGGTTTGATGACGTCTCAAGTGCTG
>NC_037528.1:28483968-28489751 GCF_001531365.2 Cynara cardunculus var. scolymus | reverse complement strand
CTGTCATTTGGACAGAATATAAAATTTAAATCTGACATTTTTGTTTCCACAAATAATAGCCAAAAAAAGAACCTTCTATACCTCTTTTTATGACCAAATTTTATATCTACTATAAAAGGAAGTTAAACAGACTTTTTCCAAATTTCAAGAACTGAAGATAGATTTAGGGTAATCATCATTACTCTATCCTTTTTTAGTGACACAGCCCCCAAATCAGATTGCATACTCTTCAAGTGACAGTCATTTGGAGTCTAAACTCATCGTTTTTCAAGGATTTTAACACCATTTTCAGGCTATCCAATTAAGTTTAATCTCTAGATTCCCGATTCCATTGAGTTTTGAGGAAGATAGAACAGATTAAAGATGCATGCAAGATTCTATCATACTTCAAAACATAACCTTACATGCTCAAACTTTGCATGCAATAGGTTTCCTCCTACTTCGGAGTTCAAAAAACATGGATCATAGATTATTATCCTTTTTGAAGACATTTTCATGTCTTTGATGAATAATCTCCCCTT
This sequence comes from Cynara cardunculus var. scolymus, assembly GCF_001531365.2. NCBI lineage: Eukaryota > Viridiplantae > Streptophyta > Magnoliopsida > Asterales > Asteraceae > Cynara > Cynara cardunculus. The sequence goes on along the minus strand of NC_037528.1, from coordinate 28,489,230 downwards.
TTTAATTCTCCAGGATTTTTAACTTCAAGATCAAGATGTGGGTTTAGGAAGACAAAAACTTGAGTTATTTTATAAAAAGGTGAGAAAACTAGTATCATACCTTTTCTTGAAATCTGGAGTATTCTTCAAGATTGACAAAATTTTTAGAAGCTTGCTTGCGGGAATCGGCTGGAGGGTGATTTCTTTTGGAGAGAGGTTAGAGAGATGAAGAGTTTATACTGATAATACTTTGAAAATGAGAGTTTTCAAAAGATGAAGGGTATTTATATTAGGTTTTTTAAAGAGGAAATGGGCTGGCCTCTAAAGGCCTAAACCCAAATAAAAAAAACTTTTATTTTCTTTAAATAATAATAAGCCCACCTTTTACTAAAAAAATCATTTGRRCAAATAAATGAGACTTTTGCATTTTAATTTAAAASTTTATAATATCAACTTTATTTTATTTAGAGCATTTCAAAAATATTTGGCATTACACAAGTTAGCTTTATCTGATCTCCCACCAAGGCGTGATCTTTCAAATAAGACTTGGGAGCTAATCTAGATAAATTCTAATCATTAAAACTAGATCCTAAAAAAATATTATTTCTAAATATAGGATCTATAATAAAATGCTAACCTGAGACTCCAAAATGACAGAATGTCACAGTCTCCCCATGTCAGAAAAATTTTGTCCCGAAATTTATTTATCAACCTCAGATCAGGACTTGCTTGTAAACAATTGAGGATATTTGTTTTTCATGAAATCTTCTCTTTCCCACGTGAACTCTGGCCCATGCCTCGAAGTCCAATGAACTTTCACAATTGGGATTCTACTACGCCTCAATTGCTTGTCTTTGTGGTCGAGGATTTCAATTGGTTCTTCAATAAAGCTTAACCGTTCATTAATTTGAATGTCTTCCAAATATAGAACCAATGCTTCGTTGGTTAAACACCTCTTAAGGTTCTATACGTGAAATGTATCATGGATGGCACTCAGCTCTGGGGGTAAACTTTGTTTGTATGCAACCGGTCCTACTCTTTCAAGTATTTCAAATGGACCAACATACCTTGGGCTAAGCTTTCCTTTCTTTCTGAAGCGTACAATCCCTTTCCATGGAGATACCTTTAAAAGGACTTTATCACCCACTTGAAATTCCAATGGTTTGCTTCTGTTATCAGCGTAGCCCTTCTGACGATCTCTCGCGGCTTTAAGCCTTTCTTGGATGATTAAGATTTTGTCGGTTGTCTCCTGGATAATGTCAGGCCTAGTTAGCTGTCTATCACCAATCTCCAACCAGCTGAGTGGGGATCTACACTTACGTCCATACAAGGCTTCATATGATGCACACTGGATACTGGTGTGATATCCATTATTGTAGGAGAACTCGATCAATGGCAGATGAGTATCCCAACTGCCCCCAAAGTCTATTACACAGGCTCGTAACATATCCTCTAGCGTTTGGATTGTCCTTTTGGTTTGCCCATCCGTCCGAGGATGATAGGAAGTGCTCAAGTCCATCCTTGTGCCTAGTGCCTTTTGAACTGATTGCCATAATCATGAAGTAAAATGACTATCTCTGTCTGATATGATTGATATAGGTACTCCATGTCGCGATACGATTTCATTGATATACAACTGCACAAGCCTTTCTGTACTAAAGTCTTCTCGAATAGGTAAAAAGTGTGCGGATTTCATAAGTCGATCCACTATGACCCAAATTGAGTCATATCCTTTCCTGGTTCTAGGTAACTTTGTAACAAGATCCATGGATATCTGATCCCACTACCATTGGGGAATCTCGGGTTGCTGAAGAAGACCAGATGGTTTCTGATGTTCAGCTTTTATCCTTGCACAGGTTAAGCATCAACTTACGTACAAGGCAACGTCCTTTTTTCATTCCTGGCCACCAGTAATAGTCTTTTAACCCTTTGTACATCTTATCAGATCCTGGGTGAATAGAGTATCTAGAGCGATGTGCTTCCTCCAGGATTGTTGACCGAAGATTGTCGTTCCTTGGGATCCAAACTCTATTTCTGAAGTAATGCACCCCATCTTCTCGAATTTCAAATTCCTTTTGTAAGTGATGCAAGGTCTCGTTCTTCAGATTCTCCGGTTTCAATGCCTCTTCTTGTGCTTCAAGAATTTGCGTTTTTAAGTTGGCTTGAACCAACATTCCCATGGCTCGTGCCCTTGACAGTTTCAACCTTTCTTTCCGGCTTAAGGCGTCTGCTACCACATTAGCTTTTCCCGGGTGATACTTTATTTCGCAATCATAATCGTTGAGAAGTTCGACCCACCTTCGTTGCCTCATGTTCAACATCTTTTGATCTAGTATATGTTGAAGGCTTTTATGATCGGTGAAAATGATGCATTTGGTGCCGTAAAGATAGTGCCTCCAAATCTTAAGTGCGAATATAACTGCCCCCAATTCGAGGTCATGTGTAGTATAATTATTCTCATTCACTTTAAGTTGCCTTGAGGCATACGCAATGACCTTATCTTTTTGTATTAGCACGCATCCTAAGCCTTGATACGATGCATCACAATAAACCACAAAGTTTTCTGAACCCTCTGGTAAGGATAAAATAGGTGCATTGCATAGTCTCTGCTTAAGAGTCTCAAATGCTTCTTCTTGTTTCTCATACCAAACAAATTTCTTATCCTTCTGGGTTAAGGCTGTGAGTGGTTGTGCAATTTTCGAAAAGTTCGCGATGAATCACCGATAATAACCTGCCAAACCAAGGTATTGACGGATTTCCGTAGGGGTTCTTGGGGCTTCCCATTTTCTAATAGCCTCAATCTTCGCAGGATCTACCTGAATCCCTTTTTCATTGACTATATGACCAAGAAATTGTACTTCACGAATCCAGAATTCGCATTTAGAAAATTTTGCATACAATTTTTGGTCTCGAAGTAGCTCCAATATTATCCTCAGATGTTGCTCATGGTCCTCCCTGCTACGTGAATAAATTAATATGTCGTCTATGAAAACGATTACAAATTTATCCAAATATGGTCTACAGACTCTATTCATTAGGTCCATGAAGACAGCCGGTGCATTGGTTAACCCGAATGGCATAACCAGAAATTCGTAATGGCTGTAACGAGTTCTGAAGGCTGTTTTAGGAATGTCCTCTTTCCGAACTCTCACTTGGTGGTATCCAGATCGTAGGTCGATCTTGGAAAAATATACCGCTCCTTGAAGTTGATCAAACAGATCATCGATTCTAGGGAGAGGGTATCTGTTCTTGATGGTCAACTTATTAAGTTCCCTATAATCAATGCACATTCGTATTGACCCATCTTTACTTTTTAACGAACAGAACCGGTACACCCCATGGTGAGTAACTTGGTCTTATAAATCCCCTATCTAATAACTCTTGGAGTTGATTCGACATTTCTTGCATCTCTGATGGTGCCAAGCGATATGGTGCCTTTGCCACTGGGGCAGCTCCAGGAATTAAGTCGATACCGAATTCGACTTGCCTTTGCGGGGGTAGTCCTGGTAAATCCTCAGGAAATACGTCAGAAAACTCCCGAACTACAGGGAAATTCTCCATACTTTTCTCCTTGACCTTCCCATCAATCACATATGCCAAAAATGCAGCGCAATTCTTCTTCAAGTACCTTCGCATCTTCATGCAGGATACTATCTTAATTTTTCGTTTTGACTTGTCTCCATGAATTACAATTGGGTCACTTCCATCTTGAGGAATCCAGATAGTCTTTTCTGAACAGACAATCTGAGCTTGATTTTTGGATAACCAATCCATGCCGATAACTATGTCAAAACTTCCTAATTCAATCGGTATAAGGTCTATACGGAAATTCTTATTAGCTAAACTTAGAGTGCAATCCTTAATTATGTCGTTAGCCTTAATTTCTTGGCCATTAGCAAACTCAATTACGTAAGTTTCTTCCAACCTTTGAGGCCTTATGCTAATCTTAGGCTCAAAGTCTAGTGATACAAAACTCCTATCTGCCCCTGAATCAAATAAAACTGATGCAAATTCATTATTCAGAAGAAACGTACTTGAAACCACATTGGGATCATATCTAGCTTCTTTGGCTCCGATCTCAAATGCTCTGCCCCGTGCCTGACCCTCTGGGTTTCCTTGACTGATTGGTCGGGCTTGACTTGCATTTGTTCCTTGTTTCCTCCTTGGGCATACATTCCGCATATGTTCTGGGCTCCCACATTCGAAGCATAATCGCCTTCGGCAGTTCTTTGCTGTATGACCCCCTAGGTGGCATCTTTGACAAATGATGCAATTCCCCTGATGTGGATGTTTGCATCTATTACACTTAGTCGCGCCTTCTTGAGTTACCACCTGAGTTTGTGCCCCAAAATTTCTTATTACTCTCCTATTCTTGTCATACTTTCCCCCAAACCTTCGATTCCCCTGCTCCTCCATTTTTCTTTTTTCCCTTGGCAAATTCTCCTGACCGAATCGCATTATTCGTGAGTTTGGTGGTAATGTCTATTGCCACCTGAAGAGTCTTTGGATTTGCCGAGGTAATATTTCCTCTAATTTCTGGGGACAATCCCCAAATATACCTCTCGATGCGGACTTCCTCCGGTGTCACTAAATGAGGTACTAAATTCGCCAACTCATGGAATCGAGCTGTATAAGCAGCTATATTTTCTCCTTCCATTTCATGATTCCATAACTCCATTTCTAACTTCTGGAGTTCGCTTCTTAGGCAGTATTCATCCTTTAGCAATTTCTTAAATTCTTCCCAAGAAAGCTGGTTAGCCGCTTCTCGACCTCTGATTTGCACTAATGTATTCCACCAAGTAAGGGCCCTACCTTGCAACAGACATGCCGCATATTCTACTTTATTTCCTTCAGTACATTTACTAATGTGAAGAACAGACTCCATACTTTCAAGCCATGATAATAATCCTACTGCTCCTTCGGTTCCATTGAATTTTTTCGGGTTGCAAGATCTAAAGGATTTATAGGTGCATTCTCTAGCCGCCCTCGGCTCTGGATTATTTGATTGGTTAGCATTCATGCCAGCAGCCACTTGACTGACTATGTTGGGGAGTGCTGCCAGAAGTTGTTCTGACACTAGTCGTGCAATCTCAGGATTTTCTCTCCATGGCGGCATCTTTTAAGCCTAAGTCAAAAAGGAATTCGTCATTTTTATGGCATAACAACGGTGATAGCTTTCAGGCGTTTAAATGATGCCAAGAGTGTTCATCGCATGGATATTATTCAAGCATTTACATAAGCGGAATAGATTAATCTTATACATACCATGACTTGATATGAATA
>NC_037528.1:28481207-28482513 GCF_001531365.2 Cynara cardunculus var. scolymus | reverse complement strand
TTGCCTCTGGTCCTTCTAACCAGAGCTTCTTTTATGGGATTTCTATCCCATTGCCTCTGGTCCTTCTAACCAAAGCTTCTGATACCACTTAAACACTTGGAAATTTTATAGAATTTCTATCCCATCGCCTCTGGTTCCTCTAACCAGAGCTTCTGGTCCAACAAGGACACTTAACAAGATAAGGGTTTTTCTACCCAACGTTTATGGTCCTTCTAAGGCAATGGATATTCATAATGAGTATAACACATAAAATCATGCTTTTCATAAGAATTTCCTTACGGGAGCATATCTCTAGTACTACCGATTAAGTTCTTCTTATTATATGTAAGTTAAACACAGGTGATCAGGCTTTGTTTAATCAACATATAACAACGTGACCCGCTTTAAAATCATATGATTCCAAGTTACTTGAAAATCATTTTGAAAATTTTTGGCTATAGTCGATGGTTTGTAAAGAAAACCAGCGTTCTTAATAACTGAAGCTTTGATACCAAATATGTCACACCCCGCTAAAGCGGAAACACGAGATGTAACAGGCAAGCGAGTCACAACAACAATTAATAAATAACATTTTTCAATTTTTCAAAATAAAATGAGTTTAACATCATAACCAAATTTTTGACAAAAACTTCTTTAACAAAAGCTTCCATTGCGAACTTAATCAGTTTTCCACAAGTATGCTTCCAAAATACTTCATTTTCTTACTTGTTACCTGAAAAGCATGGAACATAAAATGAGTCAACTACAAAGAGTTGGTGAGCTCACGGGTTTTCACATGCATAAAACAATTTAATGCACAAACCAAATGTTTGCAAACTTATGCAAATATTTTGCACTTAAATAATGTAAATCTTTCACGATGTAAAAACTTGAGACGCTACTGAGCCTTACCTGACCAACTTGCCCCATTATTTTACGAACGACCAAAAGTAGCCCGTACACTTACTTAGGTCCCACAGTTCGTAGATGTACTAATTCAGCGGTGGTCAAAATTCCAAATGATTAGACAAGAAAACATAGGTAATGTGCACCCCTTTTTGGGTGGGACTGTCAACACAATAGCGGCTATCCACAATACCACGGCCCGGGGACGTGCCCGAGTTAACAAGTAGCGTTTACGGACGGGGACTTTATTTGGAAAATATACTCCCAAGCACATCAATTTAGCATTTATTTCAAGTGCAATAACAGTCAATATTTCATGACACAATAAACTTGACTAAGCAGTTGCTTAGTCCAAAGGTTTCAAACAAAGATTGACTAAGCAGTTCCTTAGTCCAAAGGTTTCAAACAAAGATTGACTAAG
>NC_037528.1:28476141-28480017 GCF_001531365.2 Cynara cardunculus var. scolymus | reverse complement strand
AGAGCCTAAGTTTAAGAGATTTAGGTGATCATTTGCATGATGATGCCTAGACTTAAACTATTTCATTGCATATTAGGGTCCCAGACATAGTTAGCACCTTTGGAATAAATATGATAAGTTAAGAGATCAGTGTATAAGGTATATTCGGATTACACCTGGCCAAATGTAATTTTGAATCTACAGGTACATATCTGAACTTGGACACTTTATTGTATTGGGAATGTGAAAAGGTGTTATTTAATCATGAAATCTACAGATGACAAGTCGGTCTAGAAGATCACAAAGACTAGCCCATCCTGATCTTAATGAGGCAGCGAATTCTCCCATTGAAGCCTGTTAGGATCAAGCGCTTACCACTACGCCAAAAGCAATTGCCTTGGTGAAGGCGCAACTTTATTTCCCTTATAGCGTAACAGCCAGCGCCACGTTTCGATTTAGGAAGATGCTGCTCCTATGACCCAACATTCCCCTCCCCCAGCATCTGCCAACACTAACGAGAGCTTCGCTAGAAGTCAATGGTTGCACAGCATGCCTTTCGCATAAATATGCACACCTTGCATATTATGCACACCATGGGATTAGAACCCGTGACCTACTCTGATACCAATTGTTAGGATCTAGCGCTTACCACTACGCCAAAAGCAATTGCCTTGGTGAAGGCACAACTTTATTTCCCTTATAGCGTAGCTGCCAGCGCCACGTTTTGATTTAGGAAGATGTTGGTCCTATGACCCAACAAAGCCCCTATTAATGCCTCACGAGGTAGAGGCAGAGGAAGAGGTCGGGGCAGAGGAAGAGGGAGAAGTCAAACGAGGGAAATAAATTACCAAGCAGAGGACTATGTTAATCAGGAAGAATCTAACTCTGCGAATAACAATCCAGAGCCAGCACCACAGCCAGAATTTGTAACCAGAGATATGTTGGCTGAAGAAATGGGAAAGTTAAAGGAAACCTTAACATCAATTTTGAGGATGCCTACGAGGGTGGAAACAGAGCGACTAGAGATAAATTCTTCTATACCAACACCAAACATCAGAGGAGGGGATATTAAAATGTTTCTTGCATGCAAACCACCAACTTTTTCGGGTGAGCAAGATCCAACTAAAGCTATGTGTTAGATAAAAGAGATTGAATCAGTATTTAATACCATACGATGTCCAGAAGCCGACAAAGTCAGATTTGCTGTATCGGTTCTAAAGTCTAATACTTTATATTGGTGGGAAATAGAATCCCTTGGAAGAGTAGATGTTTTGCAAACCTTGTCATGAACAGAATTTGTGAATCGATTCAAGGAACAGTTTTTTCCCAAGACTGCAGTTAGGCAGATGGAAGAGGATTTCTTGAATTTAGAACAAAGCTCTGGATTAGTTAGAGAATACACAGAGAAATTCATAGAGTAATCTAGATTTGCCGAGCATTACATATCGATAGAGGCTAGAAAGGTTGAGAGGTATATCTGGGGTCTGAAGCCCTCAATCAAAGAATTTGTTATAGCAATGAATCCTGTCACTTTTCCATTGACAGTCGATGCAGCTGAAATCACAGAGAGAAACAAAAATAGAAAAGATGAAGGAAAACAAATGGAAAAGAGGAAATGGGAAGGATCTTCAACAGGATATCGAGGATTCAAGTCCTTTAAGTTCAACAAGAAACCAATGCAAAAGTCGATGGAGAAGATTTGTCCTAGGTGTCGACAATATCATCAAGGAGAATGCAAACCAGAACCAATGAAATGCTTCAATTGTGGTGAGATTGGACATTCATCGAGATATTGTCCAAGGAATAAAAGATGTTTCAACTGAAATTCATCGAATCACTTTAAAGACAAATGCCCATAGCTCAAAGCTCCGCAACTAACTTTGGGAAATAATACAACGAGTACTCAAGGGAGACCAAGTGTGAATAGAGGAGGGCCAGGAAGGACGTAAGGACGATCCTTCCAAATGACTAAAAATGAAGCAGAGGCAGTTCCAGACATGGTAACAGGTACTTATTCCATCAACTTCGTATATGCTAAAGTGTTATTTGATTCGGGTGCGAACTTTTCATTCGTATCCCCTACTTTTGCTGAAATTGCATGCTTGATTTCTGTGCCTCTTGACGAAAAGTTAGTGGTTGACACCGCTAATAGTCAAGAAATTATTGCTTATGTGTTCCATGAAAATACCATTTCCATCAAGGGTTGTGAGTTGCTTATTCGGTTATTCCCCATGCCAATGAAGGAATTCGATGTAGTGGTGGGTATGGATTGGTTAGCCAAAAATCAGACAGCTATTTTATGTAACCAAAAGAAGATTGAAATTAAGTTGCCAGGCAGAAGAACAGTTATCATAGATAGTGATCATCGGGATTGTCATACCAGTCTTCTCTTCATATTGAAGGCTCGTAAGTGTATACAGAAGAAATGTCAGGGGTTTCTAGCTTATGCTATCGATGCCAATAGAGAAGAGAAAGAATCAGAACAGGTCCCAATTGTCAAAGAATACCCAGAGGTTTTTCCCAAGGACTTGTCTGGTCTTCCACCAGACAGAGCCATCGAGTTTAAAATTGATTTGATACCCGGGGCAGCACCAGTAGCCAAAACCAATTAGCCCCATCAGAGATGAAAGAATTGGTGACTCAATTGAAGGATCTACTTGACAAGGGTTTTGTTAGACCAAGTACTTCACCTTAGGGAGCTCCGGTTCTATGTGTTAAAAAGAAGGACGGGGTAATGAGAATGTATATAGATTATCGGGAACTTAACAAATTGATAGTTAAGAATAAATACCCATTACCCAGGATTGATGATTTATTTGATCAATTAGTTGGGGCCAGTTACTTCTCAAAGATTGATCTGCGATCCGGATATCATCAACTGAAAGTCAGAGAAGAAGATGTTCCTAAAACTGCGTTCAGAACAAGATATGGACATCATGAATTTTTAGTTATGCCGTTTCGCCTAACCAATGCACCAGCAGCCTTCATGGACCTGATGAAAAGGGTATGCAATGAATATCTTGATAAGTTTGTTATTGTGTTCATCGATGATATCTTGATATACTCCAAATCAGAAGCAGAACATGCAGAACATCTTCACTTGATTCTAAGTCTCTTGAGGAAAGAAAAGTTGTATGTGTCACACCCCGCTAAAGCGGAAACATGAGGTATGGCAGGTAGAGTCTCGTAGCAATAGAGTATAAAGAAACACAACCATACAATTAAAATTTTAATTACACCATTAACCAAAGTTTACAATTCTAAAGACAAGTTTGTAAATTAAACACAAAAAAAAATTTAAAGGTGATAGTTGTGACACGGCTTCTTTTAAGTGCCACCTTGAGCCTTTCTTACCCCTGAAAAGCACGTCAAAACAAGTGTCAAATACAAGAGTTGGTGAATTCACAAGTTTTTATATGCACAAAATGATTTCAAATGCAGCAAATCCCAGTTATAAGTTTATGAGCAATATCTTAAAAGCAACGTCATACACATGATATAAATTGTTGAGCCACTACTAAATCTAAACAACTTTCAACGCCCCACGAACTACCTCAGAGGTRGTAGCGAACCATATGGATAGAGCATTCTTACGAACTACCTCAGCGGTGACTACTTCGAGTCACATTTGTAGAGCATACTTTAATGACCAAGTGCACCCATACTCGTCAGTCAAAAGGGTGGGTATGACAACCAAATAGCGCTACCCACAAGAATCATATGCTCAAAATGAGTTAATAGTAGTGTAAACAAATGGGGACTTTCAAACTCAACATACCATCAATAGTGTATACATTTAATTGCTCACAACAAGATTCATATATCAATATAAATCTATCAAACATTTCTTTAATTATGATTTCCACCCCAAATACGCAAAAACGATAAAAAGAGGGG
>NC_037528.1:28474255-28475981 GCF_001531365.2 Cynara cardunculus var. scolymus | reverse complement strand
AAAATTTTACAAAATCAAGAAACCCCAAAATTTCATTGCTGGGCAGAAACTTATGATACTTAAAAATGATCAAAATAAAGAGACTTCAAAAATGAGATAATTTCCTATCTTTTTACATGGGTTATAGCACTGAGTTATAGTCATCGTGACCAAATTTCATGTATTTTGGGCATGCAATAATGATTCAAATAATTTATTCAATACAACTTATCACAACTGATATGGCAGATTAAACCATGTGAGTAAAACACTCATTAAAAGAGTTCTACTAAGTGTTCTGCAGAAATTCAAGTTGGATTATAAACGTAACACTTATGAAACTTTTAAACTAAGAATCACTCATTTTGGATGAGTTGAGAGAAAGATATGGCATCATAAAGTTACATGCACACATCTGTCATTAGTTGATAGATTGCACACTTAACTTAATTAAATTGGTTAATGCCTCAAAACTTGGTATTTTTTAGTGAAATTGGGTTCATATGAACCCTAACTCATAAAAGAACATTTCAGAAGAAGAATCATATACTAAGAGCAAGTAAATAAAGAGATATTAGCATACAAAGTAGGAGTTACCTACTGGTGGTTTCACAGTTTGCACACCTAAAGTGTTTTAGGTGTTTGGAGATCAAAACTCCATATTTTCATGTGATTCCACTTGCATGCAAAAGATAACTCATATAGTTAACTCTCAAAGGAAAAATCATCCTTTTTCATCGAGTTTTGAAAGAGATATGGCCATTGGAACATACATATACAAATCTGTCAGATTCGGACAGATTGCATGCTCACTTTGTTTTGAGTAGTTAAAACCTCAAATCACCATATTTTTGAATGAAATCAGTGGAATTTGAAAGGTAACTCATTAAAATAACATCCAGAAGAAAAATCAATGATTTTGAATGATTATCTAGAGAGTTATGGTTGTTTAAAGTAGGGTTTACCTACTGAAAAACTCTCAGATGAACATATATAATGTTTTGAGTATTTGGGGAGTCAAAACTCAATGTTTTTGAGTGAGACCAATTGGATTACAACCCCAAGTCAATAAATAAACTTTCAGAAGAAATCTCATAACATTTGAACATGTCATTTATAAGATATAGACGATTTGTGCACATGCACATAATCTGTCAGCACCAAAAAAATACCATTTTTAAGAAACAAACCCACATRCAACATGATTTTACCCATTTTCTTGAGTTCTAATATTTGGGTCATAGATTACCACCATCATATGAATATTTTTACATGTTTTTGGTGTGTAATCTCTCGTTAAAACTCAGAATTTTCGGAGGTTAAAAGATAGTAGATAGAAATGCATAAAAAGTGGGTTTTTCTGCCAAAATTTGCAAGAAAAAGAGGAAGATGAAGATGTTACCTTGATTATTGATGTAACGAATGTAATATCTTCAAATCCTTGCTATTTTGATGAAGAAATATAAAGAAATTTGCTGGAGTATTAAGGATGAATAAAGTAACCTTGAGAGTCTCTTGAGTTTAGAGAGGGAGAGGGAGAGAGTTTCAAATTTTAAAAATGAGATAATGAGTTGAAAATGGAGAAATAAGGATTTTTATATGTGGGTATTAGGAGTGGGGGCTAGCCATGGGAGCCCAAGCCCACAATAATAATAATTTTTTATATAAACTTTAAGCCCAAATTTGTTAAAATGTCATTTTTCTCAATTTTGACATTTTTCTTCAAATTAAAAACCCATGATGGCTA
>NC_037528.1:28472780-28474035 GCF_001531365.2 Cynara cardunculus var. scolymus | reverse complement strand
ATTTGGCACTATATAGGACGTTTCAGATAATTACGGGTCGGAACCGGACTTTCTAAGCAACTACCGAAATTTCTAGAAAATTTTCGGCCAAACTAATCTAACTAACTCCTAATCTTATAAATTATCTTCAATAACACTAATATAAACTTAATAAGAGCTAACCTGGAAGTTCAAATTTGACAGTAGTCACAGTCTCCCCTTGTTAGAGAAATTCCGTCCCAAAATTTAACGACTGCTACTGCCAATGGATTTTTCTGCAAACAGTTGCGGATATTTGCTTTTCATGAAATCTTCTCGCTCGCAGTGTACTCTGGACCATGTTTTGCATTCCAGCGGACCTTAACAATAGGGACTTTTCTGCTCCTCAAACGTTTAACTTCTCGGTCCAGTATCTCGATTGGTTCTTCAACAAAGTGTAACCGATCGCTAATATGAACGTCATCCAGGGGTAGCACTATTGTTTCATCCGTTAGGCATTTCTTCAGATTCGACACATGGAACGTGTCTTGGATGGCGCTTAGATTTTGTGGCAACTTCAACCTGTACGCCACTGGTCCGATTCTTCCGAGTATTTCGAATGGACCAATGTATCTGGGACCTAGCTTGCCTCTCTTCCTGAATCGTATTAGTCCTTTCCATGGCGATACCTTTAAGAGTACTTTATCCCCCACTTGGAATTCTAACGGCTTTCTCCGATTATTCGCATAACTCTTCTGACGGTCTCTTGCTGTCTTGAGCCTCTCCTTGATGATTGAAATCTTGTCGGTGGTTTCCTGAATAATATCGGGCATTGTCAATTGTCTATCTCCGATCTCTACCCAGCTAAGCGGCGATCTGCATTTACGTCCGTATAGAGCTTTCGTACGGTGCACATTGTATGCTGGTATGATAGTTATTATTATAAGAGAATTCAACAAGGGGTAGATGGGTATCCCAACTCGCATCAAAATCTATTGCGCATGCACGAAACATATCCTCTAGCGTTTGAATAGTTCTTTTCGATTGTCCATCTGTTTGAGGATGATAGGTTGTGCTATAATCCAAGCGCGTACCCAATGCCTTTTGAAGGGATTGTCAAAATCGTGATGTAAAACGTGTATCTCTATCCAAAATAATGGAAATAAGCACACCATGACGTGTAACTATTTCATTGATGTAGATTTGTGCATGCCTTTCCATGCTGAAATCTTCGCGAATGGGAATGAAATGAGCTGATTTGGTAAGTCGGTCTACTATAACCCATATAGTATCATGT
>NC_037528.1:28430518-28472680 GCF_001531365.2 Cynara cardunculus var. scolymus | reverse complement strand
CTTTAAGCTTCTTTCAGCTTAAGTAAAAGAACCCCCTAGCAATATCTTTTCTTATATCTTGCTAATCTTTGTGTGTATCTAAAGGTTGTTTAGATAGGTTTCTCTCAACTTATCTTTCCGCAAACAATCTTGTAAAATCTGTATTGATCTTCTTTATCAATATATATTTTAAATTTGAAAAGTATGTTTGCATTCATCCCCCCCCCCTTCTACAAACTGTTTAGTATTCTTGTAGACCCTTTTGGGACCAACACCTTGGTTGTTCTATATAAAACATGGAACTTTTAAACCATATCCCCACTATGAAGAGAATAACAGTGAAAACATTTATCCATTAACTTTTTCTCCAGATTAAACGTGATTGGAAAATTCAATTTTACCCACGTCATCCTTAAAACGCATGTTAGACTTATTTTAAAGAATGCATTGATTTGCCATGTTTAATAATGTCAACCTCTATTTTTGGCTTTTAATTAGATGAGGTGGATGATCATGATCTATTCTTGTAATTTTTTTATTATGACTATGTTCTTGTGTGAACTTTTACACACTTCGGGGTGTTTGGGATTGCTTATTTGAAACAACTTATGTTTTTCTACAAAAACAATTATCAACTTATTATAAGTCAGAAAAATTTAACTTCTTTAAAAACTCCTTATTAAATACATGTTTGACACCAGTATAAGTTGTTTATCCAAGCACTCAAAAGTGTTTATTAACGGTGTCACACTGAAATAAGTCAATTAGTTGTTTTTATAAGGAATCTCAAACATCTCCTTATATATAGGGATAGATTCAAATGAGAATTGGAAAAATGTAAGAATGTTAAAAGAATGAAAAAAAAAAGTATAACCATATGGATGTCAAATTAAAGAGAATAAAATGTTCGTTTTTCTGGTATAAATATCTTTTTGCATCTAATTTTGGTTATATTTTGATTAAAAACTAAGGGGTTATTTTGAAAAAAGTTTTAAGTACCTTTTTCATCACATTTTTTAAATCATATGACGGTTGAAATCTGTTATCACATTTTCAACATTTTTGTTGTTCTCATTTCAACCTCGTTGTGTGTGAGCACACATGTGTATATATGTGTGTGAGCACACATGTGTATATATGTGTGTGCATCTGTACTAGTATGTAGGTTGAAGAGAGAACACCAAAAATAATGAATAAAATAACCAATCATGACTCTCTTTTAAGTTTAGTCAATGATAGATTTTGGAGATGAATTTTTGTGATTAATAGGACAAGTAAATAGTATATGGAACAATTAAAAGTATTAGCGGTTGAATTTAGTTTAAATGAAAGAGTTTATTTTTTCAGTTGCATTTTTTTTAAATAGAAGTTATAAAATCTAAAATATCTAAAACAACTAATTTTTAAGAAAATAATTTATAATATATAATGAGTATTTCATTTTAGTTTTTTGATACCATCGATATCTTTTTATTTTTTTAATAGGCTATAAGATCACGATCGTTTTTTGATACCATCGATATCTTTTTATTTTTTTAATTAGGCTTATAAGATCACGATCATGAGCATATTCATATGTGAATAGACATTATATTAGACTATGAGTAATATACATTTCATGGATAATGTGAATATATGTTACATGTGATTATGAGTATATTCAGATTCATAAATGACTAGGTATATTCATATGTGAAAATACATTACAAATGATCGTTGAACATGACTTGCTAATTTGAGTACTTGGTTAAAGATCTATATATATATATATATATATATATATATATATCAGTATGGATGTCAAATTAAGGAAAATGAAATGTTTGTTTTCTATGTAATTTCCCTATGGTAAAGATAAAAACTTACAATACACACTTTTACGATATCACTGTATCGATACAAAACACAGAATAAGATAAAGTTTTGACGCGGTTGGGTTCGACGGTTAATCAGTCAACCATTTGTGTCATTGTATCATGCAAAGTAGTTGCCTCCTGCTCAAAAGAATATGTTCTAAGGACATTCTTTCTGATTTCACCAAAAACCTCACTTTCATGTTGAATATCATGACCATATTGAAATTGAATGTCATAGGATGTCCTTCTATAGCTTGAGGTGTAGTACATGTGGAGAATGTAGTACATGTGGAGAATGTATTATATGTGGAGAAAAAAGAGGACTAATTTGGTCATGAAGTTCTTCAACATGAAAGTAAAGTTATTAGTGAAATCATAAAAAATACTCGAAAACAAACTCGGAAACATGGTATATGAGCAAGATGAAGGTGTATATTTAATATACAAGACTCTTAATATAGATTAGCTATTACTTTGTTGTGATAACCGGGTTCTGGTTATTACCCAATGTATTGATTATGTGAATTAATTGTTTATGTGGATACATGCTTACATGGGTTATATATGTGAGTATGTGTACTTTTATGTATAAGGATAAACGCATAATATGTAGATATATATATACATATATATGTGTATAAAATATATGTGAAGTGTGTATGCATGAGGAGTATGCATAAGCTTATGTGTGTATGTATGTAAGAAATGTTATGTGTACATGCATGCATGTGGGTGAGGGTCTGGATGGCCGACCTTTCTTGTTTTAGAAGGGTATAAAAGGGAGAGTTTGACCTTCATTTCATTCCCTTGCCATTTTTAAAATCTTGTGAGTGATCTTGAAAAGAGTTGTCCGATTATCCAAGAGGAGTTTAGCAATCTTTTTCAAAATTTGAGTTTGTACTTAGGGTGAGTGATTTTTTTTTAAACTTTTTTGCATAAAATTTATTACTGGTTTTACTTGAATGTTGTTTATTATTGGAAAGAAATCAGTATTTTAATTAAGAATCTTTATTCGAACAAAGGGTAACCAGACTAAGTATAAATCAGATAAAGCTTGTCCGGATTACTCTTAAACCGAACAAGAGGTGACCGACTTAGTTATAAATCGCTCAAAAGTCATGCGATTTAGGGAGTTAGTGAGATTTTGAATTATGAAAGTAAGTCAGATTTTAAACGGAGAAGTAGGAATACGACCAAGCATTGTGCGGTTTAAGCCTTAAATCGCCTAAGGATTGTGCGGATTATCTATAAATCGGCCAAGTGTTGTCCGGACTACCTTAAACCGGACATATGTTGAGAATGTGTTGACCAGATTGATAAATCGGACAAGGCTGAGTGGGTTGTCCGGATTTGTATATCGGACAGACTTATGTTGATCGGATTTGTAAACCGGCCAAGTGTTGTCCTGACTTTATATCCGAATAACTTGTCCGGATAACTTTTATTTGAAAATTTTCAAGTGTTAATTATTTTAGACATTTATATAATTTAGAAATGTCTATTATTTGGGTTTATTTATGGATTTATAAAAAGGGATATTTTATATCTTTTTAAATAAAAAGATATGTTTCTACCAAGCGTGGTGACGTAAATCTGTTTTGGTATGGAACTGGATTTGGGAAAATGTTTCTACCAAGCGTGGTGACGTAAGTCTGTTTTGGTATGAAACTATATTTTGGGAAATGTTTCTACCAAACGTGGTGACGTAAGTCTGTTTTGGTATGAAACTATATTTTGAGAAACCTTCCTACCAAGCGTGGTGACATAAGTCTGTTTTTGTATGGAAGTGGATTTTATAAAACGGTTTCTACCAAGCGTGGTGACGTAAGTCTGTTTTGTTAAGAAACTTGTTTTAAGTGGTAGTTCCCCCAGACGTGGTGACTTTTGTCTGTTCTGGCTTGGAACTGGGAATTGGTACTTTCAGACGTGGTGACTTTTGTCTGTTCTGATAAGTAACCCTGTTTTGGTAGGAGGAATAAGGGTGGCATATCAAGGAGAGGTGTACTTGGAATAAGGGAGGCATAGTCATATGTGGATATTATTATAACTCTTATTATTATTACTAATTAGATTTAGGGCCTGTTTACTTGAGGCTTAATGAGCTTGGCGGATAAACTGGCTTATTCGCACAGACTTTCTAGGCTGTTTACCTCGGGCTTAATCGCTCAGAAATGGGCTTATTCGCCCAGATGAAAGAAGGAGCTTGTCCAGGTTAAGCCGGCCAAAAGACTGCCCTACCCTTCCTTATCTTATCGTGCGTCTCCAAGAAACACCCTGCCTCTTCTCCATCGATCCAAACCCTAATCGCATATCTCTTCTCCATCGATCCAAACTGTTTACAGAACCCTAATCGAAGGCCTCTTCTCCATCGATTGACAGTCTTCTCCATCGCTCACGGCCCTCTTCTCCTCCATCGATCGACAGGTTCTTCTCCATCGCTCACGACCCTCTTCTCCTCCATCGATCGACAGGTTCTTCTCCATCGTTCACGACCCTCTTCTCCTCCATCGATTGACAGGTTCTTCTCCATCACCACGGCCCTCTTCTCCTAATTGGTACCTACTATACTCCTCCAGTCGATTTTTTGATGTTTGCTGGTATACAAGTCACCGTCGATTTTTTGATGTTTGTTGTTCTTCAACGATTTTTTGATTTTTTTGATGTTTGTTGTATTTGTTGTTTTATGGTTGCGGTTGATGTTGTTTGATGTTTGCTATTTATGTATTTGTTGTTTTATAGTTGCTGTATTTGCTGTTATAGTTAGCATAAACATCGATTAGGTTGCCGTATTTGCTATTTTATAGTTGTTGTTGCTGTTTGATCACATGTTTAGCATAAACCTCGATTAGGTTGCTGTATTTGCTGTTTGATCACATATTTTATAGTTGTTGTTGCTGTTTCATCCTCAGGGGTAAATTGGTCATTTCTGTTATTCAGACTGTTGATTTAGATAAAAAAGGAAACAACAACATAAATTTATCCAGACAGACAAATTTATCCATACAAGACTTAATAGAAAATTTGGTAAACAACCCCTTAATAACTTTGAATCATCATTTCTCTGTGACCTGATTAATTAGAGATATTATTCTTATTAGAAATATTAATTTAGATGTTATTGAGAAGGGGAAAATGGTTTGTCATAAAAGGTAAGTATTGCCTTAAATCTTTCCGTTAAATGTTTACAAAGGAATGGTTTAATGATTCGAAGAATCTTTGGTTACATTACTGTTTCATATTGAGAATATTGAATTTTTAAGCAAATATATTTTAGTAGTAGAACTAAGGTTTTTGAGTTTATTCTTGTATGCATATCATTGAGAACTGCATCATTGGATTGTATTACAAATATTTCTGAGCAAAGTTACTTTATTATATTTTGGTGTTTATTACCCTGCAATTGCAAAGAAGGGACTTACTCACTAGACCCTTCAGGTCTAACCCTCATTTTCTGTTTTAAAATTATTCAATGCAGGAATAGCGGGGTCCGGGGATATTAAAGGGAAAGGGAAAATGTGATTATTTTCCTAATCTGTTATCTACTTTTGAAGATACATGTTGTATTACATGTAATAGTACATGATTTATTTTAGAAATTTTTATATGTAGATTTTGTACATATAGTAATTCTTGTACTAGTGGGACCTTATGATGTAAACTATATTTCCATGTAATGAAATATGTGTTATATGCAAATGTGAAGTTTGGGGTGTTACATTTGTAATTGTAAACGGCATAACTTTTAGGGGGTATTTGGTTTGATGGGTTTTGAGGAATTTGGATTTCGTGAAAGAATTTGGAATTGGAGCAATTTGGATTTGAAGTCTTTGGCTGTGTTTGCTTTGTAAGATTTGAAATGGATTTGAATTTCATTCTTTATAAATAATTTTAAAGATAATTAAATTACTTTTTTATGAATTGATTATTACAAAACAAGTGGTTTTTAGCTTTAAAACATTATAACGTAAAAATCCCACCAAATCATGTGAAATACCAATCACCCCCAAGGGACTTCGAAATCCTATATGAGATTTCAAATCCAAGAAATTTTTCAAACCCAAGAAATTTTCCAAACCAAACATGGATTGGAATGAAATTCAATTCCAAATTTCTCCAAAACCAATTCAATTCTACAAACCAAACAGAACCTTAGTATATTCGTTTGTTAGTGGGATGTGCACATCTTTTGATGTATTTTTATAAAAAGGAAGGACACAACTTTTTATAACTTACCATCTAGACAAAACTTCTATATGCATCTATTTATAAGTTATGTTTTAGAATGACTAATGAAAATGAAGAAATGTATATTCCTCAGTTTTGTAGGTGCAAGGATTATTCGTTCAAAAATTGTTCAAGAATTTAACCATTCAAAATATGCAAGTCTGTAGGGCTTTTTTTGAACTTTTTATGATTTTACCACAATAAACAGTTTTATAGTTTGGAGGATAAATTTCTTCGGTTTCAACAATTGTAAGGATTTATTTGTTCAATAATAATGCACAAAGACTTAATCGCTCAAAATATGAAAGACCATTGGTTTTTTTGGGCCTTTCCCTAATGATTTTTACCATAATAACTAGTTTTCGGTCATTTTTGTATGCCAAAGGACCATTTTTGGTTTGATTTTAGCAAGTCCAGGAATTATTTGTTTAAAAGGACTTGATCTCTCAAAAAATGTAAATCCATTGGGGTTTTTCCCGAAAATATAATTGAAGGGTAATTCTATCTTATATCATTATTTACATCTATCTAATCTTCAAAATTTACATTCTGTGAACTAAATAGATTTAATTCCTTTCCAAACCCCTTCCTATTCCAATTCCGTTAGACAAACTTCATTCCTTCTAAAAACATTCTACGAACCAAATGCTACCTAAGAGTAATATCTTTGAGTTGTTGAGGAAGGGGAAAGAGTTGGCTTAGAAGAGGTTGATCAAGATTCAAGAGGGATATGAGGCCGACATGAACCTGATTGAGTTCAGCTACTAAATGGTTTAAGGCAAACTAAAAGATATTGTTTGGTTTGCACAGGGGCAGTTTTGGAAATTGGAGAAGCATTTGGAAGTTTTCAGGCATCACAGTTACTGTTTAAGTTGAATATGGTTTGCTACTAGGATCATCTGAAATATCACAAGGTGGTAAGAAGTAATGAAAGAAGATAAAGGCTTTAGATGGTCAAAAGCATGGCATAAACCAAACCAAACCAAACAAAACGATCCCAGTATATCCCGCTCGAGAGCAAAACTATGGAGAATTACTATGACGATGCCATTATAACTGTTGTGAAACAGAGTTTAAGGAAATGACAACTAGAAGCAAGGAGGCTCGTAGTCAAGTCTTGTGGACCTAATGAGCTGAAGGCCTAGCAACTCTTTCAGATCAATCCAGAGACAAAAAATTTAAACCATTCCAAACAAACCGAGTAAGTCCCACATGGAGTAGGTTCAAGGGGTAGAATGCACGTAGACCTTACCTCTACCCTGAGAAGTAGAGAGGTTGATTCCGTAGTCCAACTAGAACCTGCTGAAGTTCACTTAATTTTTGCCATATACTTTAAGCACATGAGCTTGTTTCTTGTATATGTAGACACAGTTGAGAAAATGAGAACGAGAAATGAAAAAACAAGATGCCTCAAGGATCTTAAATGGCCTTGATGCAGCTACATTGAAATTGATATAACATACAAATGCACAAACATGGCATTCAAACTTGAAACTTCTATGAAAAGCCCAGTTTTGTGTTTGCTGAAGGTCTAAAGCGTATGAGAGATTCATGTACAGATATGCAAAAGGACTTTATACCCATTCTTCTTATTCATCATTATTTGGTTAACACATATAGCTATTTCCTGCGCCTATCACCTAGATCATTGACCACATCATTACATGGTAAATACGGATTTATACTTCAAGGCAATAGGGAGCATGGATAGTAATGAATCAAACTTCAATAGATTTGGTCGAAAGCTTTTACCTTCATTTGAATCAAGATTCTTGAGGTCCATCAAAAGACTGAGTCTTCCTCAAGTTCCAATGGAGACCATCGTGGATGCTGTTTAAGAAGTCACTGGTGGAATCCCCTTGACAAGCTGTGGGCACTGGCCAAGCAGCCATGCTGCACACAAGTGCATCTCCTGGAGCTAATTGTTTTCTGTCCTTCCCGTCAAACGATGCCCATGCATTGCCTCGGCTATTTAAGGGCACTTGAATCCTAAGCGTTACATGTTCAGGTAATATCAGAGGTCGGAAAGATAATGAGTGTGGACAAATTGGAGTGAATAATATGCCAGGAACCTGCAAAATCATGTCTCAGACCACTTCTGGATAGGTAGATAGAAAAGAAGTGGTGAAAGTATTATAGCAATTATGCATAAAACACCAAGGATGCAACATTAAGCAAGAACACTTCACCTTGAATAACAATTACAGGACTGTCTAGAATTCAACAGTACTCGAATGCAAAAAGTGTAATGTGATCCAAGGTTTCTCAGGAGAAGAAATATGTTACTTGTGTTTAATAAAATTATAGTTCCAATTCCTGCCAAGGACAACTGGGCAATAGGTATAATAAAATTGACCATAAAATAAAACATGAATCCAAACTTAGGAACTTATCACTATGGCATTTATGGGTACAGACGGGCAAAGAATATGTTACCTTAAAAGATAAAAAATTAGCTGTAAGCTCTCAGCATGTGAAGTAATGAGAACATTGTAATATCTATGGTCTATCATAAGCATATCTATGACAAACTACCAACTTATTTACCACAATCTCTATCTATGGAATGTGAGAGTTGGTGATCTTTCCCCCTCTTCGAGAAATGGAGAAAGTGTCATTTTGGGTGGTTACTTATACATTAATCTTACCCACTTGCGGGTGTATCTAGTGCACGATATTATCTCATGAATCATGTTGAGTTCAACTTCCCATGATCTATCATCACAGAAACAACCGTAGATGATGATGCATACGGTTTGATTCCAGTGGTAGAAGTTATGATGGTCAATGAACGGAGCCACTGGAACAGGATTGCTTTACAGTTGCAAATAAATCAGCATGCACTCTATCATCCTATTATTAGATTGTGGTGGATGTTTGGAAGAGAGAACAACAATGGTGATAGAAATTCTTGATTGCTCTAAAAGTTCAAGGCAAATACAGGAATTGTAATCAGAAAAATCAACTACTGGAGAACTATAGGCACTGAAAAATCACAAGGTGAAAGATCAACAGAAAATTGTAGTGGAACCTTGTCCTATTAAATATTTTCTAGGTACGAGACATTTTATTACTTTTAATGGTGATTATTCTAGAACTACATTGGTTTATTTATTTTAGTCTAAAAGTTTTGTGATTTTCGTGCGTATGTCAAAACCTAGTTTGATGTGTTCATCAAAGCTTTGCAATTTGCATAATAACAATGCAAAAACCTTTTCCAAGCGACTTCAGTGAACTCACGTTTGAACAGGATCTGGTATTAATCATAATGTGTCTATACCCCCAACAAAATAGCTATTGCTGAATGAAAATATCACCATTTGTAGGATGTAGCTCACACATTGTTAATTTATGGTACTGTCCACCAATGTTTTAGGTTATTTAGGAGAATAACCTGTTGGCATATATTTTTTCTGACAGATTTTAAGCCATTCTTGTGTTAAGAAAATATATTTTCTATTAGGCAGAAACATTCTTTAATCTGTCATAAGGTTATGTATTTTTCATTTTTTAAACCTGTGTTAGAAGATTATTATTCTCCTAGATAACCCCATTGTTTCTGGGTTTTAATTAATAAACCAGGTACCCTTCTCCATTTTTGATGGTATTGTTCTACTCTGTTGCTACATCATGTGTTCCCAAAGACTTTTGGTTTGTTATGTTTATGACATGCATCATCGGGGAACCAAGTTAGACACCAAATCCTAAAGTGAGTTTTTGTTAATTATTCAAAAGGGCTATTGATGTCATACTCCAACATCGACATGGCCCACACATTATTTTGGCTGTATATGACAACACTGTATGGCTTTTTGCTATTTCCAAAGAAGAAATACTTTTAGGTCATTTTTATCAAGAAAATTGAACTAAGTTAAATGTTAGGGACTTATTCTAATTTTCATATCTGTGTTGTTTTTTACAATACACTACATCTATTGTATATTTGTGAAAACTAATTCAACACTTTGATAGGTTTGTTATTCTAATATTAGCTGGCTTTATTTATTTCTGTGATATGTATTGGTGCCAATTTCCCCCCAAAATCATGTACAAAAATGAAATAAAAAAAATAGGAAGGACAAAAGAACAGTTGACAGGCTTGCACTAGTCTACCTAACTGACACTAACCTTTTGAACAACAGCCTATTTCAAACCATTAAAATGATCAATTATGTCAATTTTACCCGCATATTTGACCCACATTTACTTGTTATCTAATCCTCTCTGCACCCCATCTACCACCGCTACCTCATATGCATGGAAGTGCGCTCAAATTGTCATGATGGTAACCAAATAAATGACATTTAATCAATCTCAACTTATCTTAAGGTCCCACATATGATTAACAGTAACACATACCTGTGGATGGACCATTGATCCTCCAGCCGCCAGTGAGTATGCAGTGCTTCCAGACGTCGTTGACAAGATCAAACCATCTCCTTGGACACATGTGACAAATGAGTTATCACAGTAACAATCTAGATTTGTAAGGAATGACGAGATTCCACGATCAACTGTAACCTCATTTAGCACTAATATAGGACCTTCATTTTCAAATTCACTTGCTGCATCGCGAACCACATGGCACTGCAAGCGGTGCCGTAATGTGATACTGATAGGACCTTCCAGTATTGATTTAAGGCACTCTCTGTAGCGTTCACTATCTGATTGATTGAGGTTAAGGATTACTTACAAAGAAAACACTAGGGTATGCAAATGCATCAGAGATGCCATGCGCAATTTTCAATGTGTTTCACAGATGTAACACTTATTGGGCACAACACAATAGGTTGTGAATAGCTTTACTGTTTATTATACAATATACCAATATTTAAGATTGAAGGAAAATAAAATTTGCTGTAAAAAAAGTTAAGGATACAAAATGGGGTCATGAAACCCAGGGAACCTAAAGAAAATGGAACAATTGGAGGAACAGGTCCTTTGAACTTGGATGCAGCCTGAAAAAGGAAAACCCAGCGATTTAATGTCAACAAGAATGAAGGATCCACTTCTCTAGCATACTTTATCCAGATGGATACAAAATCTAATTCATATTTTAAACAAACTGAAAAACTCATGTATTGAAGTTCTCCAATTTTAGCTCAATTATATCCTAACTGATGCCCATTATCATATACTAAAAAACAAGCGACCAAGAATTCAGTAGAAGTAAAACATAGACAAATTATGATCACGTTACAAATTTATATACACTTTATCCTACATGCAATTTCTACATCTTCCTTGTTACCAAGCTGTTGCTATCTACTCACAATGGGTTTGGTAGGTCACAGGCGAAATGGCTCCTAGTGTCCTCGTGGATTTCAATTTCAGAACATGTTCAACTTGAGAGTTCCCAAACTAGTGAACTACAGTTCCATCACTTTGAAATTCATGTGCTGACTGTGCATTTCCACTAATTAACTGTTAACACCAGGGTAGATCCTCCACCTCTTGTGGATTAGTTGAAAAAAATCTATCTGCTGTAACACAATATAAATGAAATTTGTAACTAGCCTTCTTTGCATATCTTTTACCTCTTTAAGGTTATATTTGATCATTACTGACTTGCATTCTTCTCTGCCAAGTGCAAGTACAACTTCTAGAACATAGATAAAAGACTAGATTAACCATCTTTTGCCAGTAATAGCTTAAAGAGAAACTGTGGAATTTGATCACATCATGGCATGGCTGATATTAATTTTGCATCTGCTACTAGTCTAAACAACAATATCAATAAATATTATGAACTGCACTAGCATAAAACTAACTAGAATTTCACGAAGATTATTCTCAGATCATTTGATTTCAAAAATAATGGAACTGGCAGCATATACCCAAAGAACTGTCCCATCTCCACCAAGAGTTACGACAAGATCAACTATCTCATGCAGACGCCAAATCTCCTTGTCTGTGAAGTAACAAGAGAAGAGTAATTGAAAAGAAAATTTCCAACACATTTTTCAAACATATAGAATTACAATCAATCCATTCCTTAAAAAAAATGAAATGTTCCAATACAACTTACATAGCAATTTAAATGAACTGCAACTTAAAATGCATGAAAGTTAGAACAAATTCCAACGGTATGTTCAAGCACGATAAAAATGATCTTTATGATCCACTGTTGAAAGCCATCACAAAGTATGGTGGTTTTTTATACTCACATATTTAACTCAGCATATTGAGCTTGGAGGTCCATAATTCGAATCAAAGCTAATAATTTCAAGTCCTGCCATTTTTTTTTGTACATGATGCTCCCTACCCCACCCCAAACCGAAACAATACTCTTGCCTCCTTTCTGTATAATCAGATTATGTAATAGAGCTCTCATAAAGTATGCTGCATGCACCTGTACAGTACGATCAAAAAAGCACCACCCCTGTTTATTTTATAGTATATTTTCTCTGACCTACTGATTTTGTAATATTAGCATTTTAACAGGATTTTCCTTCAGTGTTGAAAGAAAAAATATACTTGACGATCATGTGAACTCATCATGTACATGCCTCTGCATCAAGTATCATATAGGGGCATGCGACTATTAGGAACATGGGCCAATATAGCAAACCCACGTTGTCAACCGTTACAGGCTTGGTTTACTTGCACTATAATTCTGATCACCTGATGGGTGGGCCTCACTGTTGGGGAAACTGGGTTTTGTAGTTAGTATAGGCTTGGATAAATTTATGGATCGTGTATTGGAAATCACTTTCCAAATACTATATTTCACCCTTAGTTAATGCCTTAAGTTAACACGAAATTAGTAATGGGATAATCCAGAATTTCATACACGAATTAAGGCACAAATTCGTATATATATAGAGAAGGAGGATCAAACGAGAATGCTAATTATTTAGGAGAATACAAAAACGGCCAAATGGCATGCAAAATCAGATATGACTTTACATTAACGGAAAAAAAAAAGGTGTGTGGGCGACTTTGGCTGCGTCTTCAGGTCGTGGGGTAAAGTTGCGTGAATCGCATGTGATTTTGTATGTGATGTTAGAGTAAAATCACATATGATTCGACCATTTTCTTATTATCCTAAATAGGTTTGTTCTCGTTTGAACCCGACTCTCTCTCTATATATTCACCAGATCAAACCGTTTATGTAGTTATAAGAGCATTTGGCGATTACTGGCAGTTTGGTGGTAATATGTGACTGCCATGCATTTGCAACTGTTAACGGATAAGATCTGGCAACGGTTACAACCGCCTTCAGAAGCTGAGTCAGAAGTACCGACTACCGAGCCCATGGTTGAAGAACAAGATCAGCAGAGATACCCATGATCAGAGAGGCTCTGATTACCAGCCTTAGTAAACAATCTAAAGATCAGAAGCTCTGTTTAATTGAGGCTCTGGTCCACTATTGCGACTAAGGGGCCGTTTACCTGAACACTTATCGGGTACGCGCTTACCGGTAAAATTCAACACTATCACTTACTTACACGGTAAGATTTTAGTCCACCAAAATTGCATCGTAAGCAACAATTTACCCAGTAAGCGCTAACTGTGGTAAGAGTTGTCACCCTCACTTACAGGGTAAGACTCTCGGTCCTTGCCTTAGCTCTTGCAGGTAAGATTCTTGGTCCTTGCCATATTTATCCGGATCCGGTAAGGTAATGTGACTTGGTAAGAGCTTACCCGGGTAAGCATTTGGTAAACGGCCCCTAAGTGAAAATTCAGAACATCTGATCTTAAAGATTTGAGGCTCTGAGCCATACTTACATGAATTTTACCAAGTTTATGAACAACCTCAAAACTTACAATTCCTAAATCGATTTCAAGTAAATCACAGTTACACTAAAACTAGTTGCCAACACTAAATCACCAACACTCACACCCTCACCTAATAACCTAACTCAATGAATATGAGAGTGTAGCCTTTGTTGTTGCTACTTATGTTGTAGACAAATAAGGAAACATCTATGAACTTCTTATACAAATAACGACAATTTGCAAAAGAGCAACCCCCATGCAAAATGCTCCTTGGCTTTGCCCTTAGACAGGTATTTCATATTCTTTGCCTTGCAATTTGCAAAGAGGTTAGTTTCATTAGTCAAACCCATGATCATACAAGAGTAACCTTACCAGTGACTCAAACTCACAATTGATTATTTTGAGGCAAATAAAAGAAGGAACTAGAAAGGTTATTCTAGGTTGTGCTGTCTGAACAATGGTTTGTCTAATTTTATCTTAGACAAGGAGTGAAAATTAGATGCATGACTTACCATCTTTCCAGGTCTGCACAAAGTTGTAGTACGAGGATTCTGATAGAAGTTCAGTTCTTACTCGTGGTTCAACATAAATATTCAACTTTCTCTTTTCCTTCAACCACCTGTAATGACCAGTAAAGTTGAGTAGCCTATTCATGGAACCAAAATGTAAGTCAAAACACATCCTATAATTTATGATAATCAGGTGAGAAAAATAAAAACTGTAATTCTACCACTACCAACAAAATATACTTGCATGAATAATATTCAACACATATACAGTGATATAAAATAAACTCCTTTGGGTTTCATGATTTCATCCCTAAAATGATAATGATGGAACCAGCTAAATATCATTGCAAGTTTCTACAGAAATGAAGAACTCAGTGGCTGTGAAGAAGACTATTTGACTTGAGACCTATTCTCATTTTAATGTACTCAAAATTAGGTTGATGTTACCATGTTCCTATAGTTGGTACTGCGATGTCTAGGTGATAAGCCTGAAATACGCCTTATGTATTCCAGAAAAAGGAAGGAGTAAAGGTTGGACGGTCTTTTCACCTGTAAGAAAGGGGCAGAAGTTAAATGGTACTTGGATGTCGTACAGTAAAGAAAATTTGTATAAATAAGAAGGAAAAGGAGAGTTTAAGGGGTATGAAACAATTTGTGATTTGAATATATATCAAGTAATGGGGATGGATTCACAATGAAAGAGAAATGCCTTGTTTGTCATCCTCACTCCAGTAATTAAACAGAAAAAAATCTAGCAGAAGCTTTCATAGAAACAGATAAAGTAACTGCCTCAGAAATATATAAAAGATCTGCAAATCATACTATTCAGTCCTACCTGACCATTTCAGCACAAAGGATTTTGACTGAAGTTGAGTTTGGTTTTGCCAAGATAAGCACAGTCTGTGGAGGAGATTCCCACTTCAAAGAAATCTGGAATACAAAATGTCGGCGATATTAAACAGCACATAAGAAACGCCTCCAATCTATTACAGTAGGTCTTTGATGCCTCCAATATAATACATCTTATCATGTTGTTCATGAAAATACAAACCATGTCTAATATCAAGTAAGACTATTATGGTTCTTCCTTACCAAAATTCCACGAATGCACAATATAAGCATACCTGTTTACTGCTCCGTGCTGCTGTTGTTATATTTCCCTTTTCAAACGAGACAATGTCATGTTTATGCTGATCATCTTTTTTACCTTTGCTACACCATTGCAGTTTGAATGATGCCTGCAGGGAAACAATCCAGTTTTGGTCATGGTTACGGGCGCCTTTCATAAATTAAAATAAAATGATGGATCAAAAGGAAACTTTGCTATGTAATTCACATAGCTTATCCAAAATTTAGAATAAAGGAAGAGGTCTCCAGAAGCCATAGTAAGCCCTATCACTATGAAAATGAACTTCAAGAAATATCGTCAGGGCATAACCCTCTTGTCTACATGCTGCATCTGGATGTTGGGTGAGAAAC
The DNA here is from genome assembly GCF_001531365.2 of Cynara cardunculus var. scolymus. Lineage (NCBI taxonomy): Eukaryota > Viridiplantae > Streptophyta > Magnoliopsida > Asterales > Asteraceae > Cynara > Cynara cardunculus. The sequence goes on along the minus strand of NC_037528.1, from coordinate 28,456,911 downwards.
TGCCAAGAAGCGGTCCCTTAACCCCACAAGTGTGAGTTAAGGAGGCTAGTTCAGGATAATGCGATCTGTTTGGCCAGAAACATAAGCTCTTAACAGGAAGTTGAGAGTGGATTATGGGCTTATGGTCCAAATAGGAAGAGAGTGCAAAATGCATTCATACATTAAACTAAGATGGTAGGTGAAAAGATATAGAATTAACAAACAAGGGATTAAGTAATGGCATAAAGGAAAAGAAATGATCAGAGACGAGTAAGAAGCATATCATACATAAGAGCTCAAAATGATCTAGCTGAGGTGAAACCATTTTGGTCCAAGTGTCAAACTAGTCATAGGAATGGAACCGCTTTACTCAAACTAGTAGTAGGTGAGGTGGTCATAAATGTCATTAGTGCATGTACTCACCCAAGCAGTCTCAATGGATCCAACAAGACGCACTTTTGGGAAGACTGGATTCAACAACAGCTAAGTAGGTGGTTGGTGAATGTAAAGCAAGTAAGCATTAATTTAAGGACACTTGATGGTGGGATGAGGACACACAAAAGACCCTCAAGAAAAAAAAAACTTACATAACCGTAGAAGGCAGAGAGCATAGTGAAGCACCAACTTAGCCAAAAGAGTAAAAAGAACTTAGGAAGCTAGAATTAAAGTATATAAAAATATATACCCATAACAAGAAAGGGTGGTGAGGAAAATGAAGTCTACATCTTAGCAAATATATCAAATAAAAGATAGATACCTTAACCAAACCATATGCATGAGACTGTTTCTAAAAGCTCGAGATTAGGGAAGATGGATGGACAACAGTTGGAGATTGCCACTAATAAAAGGTTCATAGGTGTTTTAACATAATGTGAGGGGAAAGAAGCTTCATAAAGATGAAGTCGGCAGTGCTTTAGGACTTAATTCATAGTATTCCATTGAGATTTAAGAAGCCATGGCAAGATGGCAATAGTATGACTTACTAAGTAGTTAGATAACATATTCAAGACAAGAGGATGCCAAATGGATGGGGGAAAAAGTATGATTTATGCTTTGGAGAACAACAACAAATGCCACATATGATATTTCTGACTAGCCAACTCATGATCGATAATCATGGATCGATAAAGATAGAAAAAGCATTCACATATGTTATATATATTTGAACCTGAAAAGGATTAATTAGGGGGTGGAGGAGATCTGGTTGACCGATAAAATTAAATTTTTCCACACACTCCAGTAGCATGATGTGTACAAAAATAGTAGTTCAAGGGCATAACTTAAGCCTGTGAATCAAAATTTTGGAGTCAAGATGACGTGGCTCAATTTTGTGGCTTTGGTTCGAGTTGAATCATGGAAGTGGCCCATTCTCATGTAAATTGAAAAATGGGAATCCTAAAATAAATAAATTTATTGCAAAAAGAAATGTCAGCTCTTACGGACAATGAGAGCTTGCTGATTTATCTCCTAGGAAAGAAAATGTTGGTTGAAGTGGGAGTACGTTGTAAAACTAAATCTTGATGTTTCTCTTGCCTGATTAAAGGCCCAGTTAGTCACTAAGAGCTATTCCAAAGATAGCAAGAGGATTATGGCATGACATTCAGCCCTATAGCCAAAAATGACTTATAAGCAGCAATCTCTGAGGACTTGTGGTTAAGAGGGGTTGACGCACKTATGTCAACTAAGCAACTCTTTGTTAAAACGCACTATGGGTTATCTTTTCTTGATTCACGCAAGCAGTCGAGACTTTTGGGATGACTGCACAGTGCACATGATTTTATGTGCTTTATCATTGCATAAATGACAAAAGGATAGTATTCTATGTAGATGACATTATGATGCATTTGGGATTGCAGCTATGAGAATTTCATGTGATGTAGCCATGTAGGAAGTTTCGATTCTCGAATACTTGTTAAGTATTGAGGTGGAATTATGTTTTTCACATAATGTTGAGATAGGGATGCTTGAAACTCAGGTAAGTAATTCTTGAATGGTTTCCAATCAAGTGGTATCCAGATGAAAGGGACCTTCTCAAGAACCTAGGGAGATATAGGAGAATGGCCAGAAAATGGAACTACCACACAATCACAAAACTGAAAAAATGATGTCATTCTACATATGTTGAGATAGCTTACGGGTGCACTCGGTTCATTATACTGAAACGGATCATATTATGATTAGTTGATAGTCAAATGTAAGTCATACAGGTGTCCATATGGTATTAGAGCCACTATAAGGGATTGTGTTTTATTCAAAAGAAAATTTATATCGTGGGGAAGCAACAAGTAGGATGTGGTTTTCTCAAGTGATTGTCAATTAACTTGGGTTCATCATCTATCACAAGAGTGAGGGGATTCCATATCTGATAAAGATTTTACTCTGATAATGGTGTTCCCCTGCACATCTTGAAGAACCAAATTTTTCATGAATGCACAAAGCACCATGGGACTATTTGCCACTTTGTTCACGAGAATTAGCAGATAATTCTAGTGAAGTGCATCTAATGAGCCAGTTTGGCTACATTTTAGAGATTAGGTTGCCAACATCCTGGCAAAACCCCTACGAGGTTCTCAAGTTAGACTTGCTTGTGACAAATTGCATATTCAATGTTTATGACCCAACTTGAGGAGTGTTAGAATAATAGGGTTAATTTACGTCTTTGTATAAATTATTGATGTAATTAGAGTAGGTAGTGTTTTATCTATGTCCGCCCCTGGTTACCATTGTACCCTATTGAGTTCACGTCTTACTAATGAAAAGATAATTTTACTTAGAAACCTAATTTCTTTACAAATTTAAAGTCATGTTTCTGCGTGGCCAATGAAGCCTAAGCATGAAAAAGTGGACTTAAAAACGTGGTGAAAAAATTTATAGCCAGATAATCTATAGAATAAGTAGTTATAATAACAAACCACAAGGGTGGTGCCTGATTGGTTTGAGCTTGGCTCCAAAGGTCAAAAGTACCGGGAGGTCCCAGGTTCAAATCCAAGGAGGAATAAAAATCCCCTTGTGGCCACGGAGGTTCAAATGCGGTGACTCCGGGCTATCAGCAAAGCAGGTGGTTGCCCTGGGATTAGTCGGCTCATATAGCGGGTTGGATATCCAGGTTAATCAAAAAAAGAAAAAGTAGTTATAATAACAAGGAAGAAAATCCAGGTTTTCTAGTATCCATGTACTTTGAGTCATGCACACATGCTTTTGAGTCGCACACCATCGATGGTAAGTCTTGCAAGATCTCAAAGAATAACTAAATGTTCCAAACCACATTAACCATAAATAACAGTAATGATATAACTAACATACTTAACTACACTTTACACCCTAAAAGCAAGGTTTTCTTTCAGCTCACTGATTTAACATGATAAGTACCTTCTTGGTAAGTTTGGTTTGAACATTCGAGTAAGAGTCCTTTTCCCTGTCACGAAGAACCTCATGAGAACAAATTCCATTTTCCCCACAACACCTTTGAGATTTTTCAGCAGTTTCAGGCATGGGGTTTCCTACTTTCTGCTCATTGCAGTTGCCCTTATGATCAACGGATGGCAGGACTGAAATGAAAAGAAAATATTTTGTTAAAATATACTCTTGAGATAGTCAATGTTGTAGGGTTTTTAAACATTCACATGTTTCTTTAAGTAAAAACATGCACATGTTTAAGAACAGTGTTCTTGTACTTGGTATGATATCCCAGAATGCCAAATCATTAGTTTATTTCTCCACTCACAAAACTGATAGCCATATTAGCAAGCTCTAGATCCTCATTTCTTTTTTGGATCAGTAAAGCCCTCAATGGTTTGGGAAGAGGAAAGAGGAAATGTGATCAGTATTCAATTGATAGACATCTAGCATTAATGTGTAGCTTCTCAATGGCCATGACCTGTTTTGACTTTGATCCACAGGAAGGACCTGGTCTTCTGCAACTTAGAGATAATTTGCATGTTATTTTCAATTGATACTCTCTATCCTTGCATACGTTTTTCCAAGAGAAAACATAGATTAGGTACATTAACCATGACATGCCAACATCAGTAACAGTTAAATCCTTGTAGTATAAGCTCTAACAAGATAACAAATTTAAAATTCAAGGCAAGTAAAGTAACAGTATGGAGCATAAAGTATGCTATAATATTGAATTTTCATGAAGTGAAATTTGTTTACAATGATTAAGGTTTTAAATTGATCTTACCTTCTAAAGGTTCTCTGCAAGGTGTCATCATGATAGTATTGAATATCTTGAACCACTTTACAATCTATGTGGTTATAGTGGTCAAAATACAAAATAGCGGTCGGACTGATATTTGAAATAGAGGTTATCGCGGTGGTATAGCGGTTCATATAATATTTCTTAGAATTATACATACATACATATATATATATATATATATGTATGCTTACATAAACATATTATATGCATTAATTAAAAATATAGTTTCAGCATCAAAACATGAACTTAAACAAGTTTCACGAAACAAAATAGGAAAAGTGTCCATAAATGGTGATAGAAAACTCGAATAGTGTCGAAGAAGGTTGACTGTCGAAGATGATAGAAAAAAATCGAAAACCTAAGATTCTAAGAATTTCTAAACCGGATGTTGGATGGTATGTGTTGACTGTTAATGGATTAAAATAAAATAAGGGCCCAAATCAAAATAAAAGCCCAAAAAAGGACAAAAATGTAAGCACTAGATTCAAAAGAGGCCCTATTGAGAATATCGGTATTGCGGACCGCTATCTACCTCAAATATCGGTGCAATAGCAGTAAAATGAGCCGCTATTATCGAAACCACAATTTCCACTGCTATTTTCCTAATGACCGATAACCGCTATTGCGGCAATTAACAACATAGTTTACAATGTTTCTATTAAAGGTTAATAATAATATGTTAACGTAGGAAGCCATCCGATTTACTCCATATTTTGTCTTAAATGACTTCCTTGTTCTCCAGACTCTTAATTGGCAAGAGGTTCCTTAAGCTCCTACTGTTTTTGTTCAGAATATGTTCTATTTGGTGAAGCCCAATATAACATTTACCATTTTCCACAGATATTCTAAAGAACTTAAAGGAGTATCAAATAAGATGTAGATAAAGCTTTGCCACAATAGTAAGATGCCTATGAAATATAAAATAAATACGTTGTTGGTTCCAGAAATCATGTCTATATGTCTACGACTCTGAAAATAAGAAAGTTTCAAGCAACCAAAAGAAAGGATAGAAGAATTCAAGATCCTAGTAATGTAAGCTTGAGAAGTATTGAAGGCATGGAAAGCTAAGACAGCTAATTTATCAATGTAGAAGCAGTGGGTCTGCACAAAGACGTTAGTTATTTAAACAAATGGTGCTGCAAACATTGAAAAAACATATTAAAGCTAGGTCACTAGTAACAGTAGGATATAACCATCGCCAAAGACCTCAGTGCCAAAAAGAAATACATTTAGCAACGTACGTAATAGCATTAATGATGTAATGGTATTAGCATCATTTGTGAGCTCTATGTCAACAAGTTTGTATGCATTATTAATCATGCATGTTAAGCATTAGTGAAATTACATATGTTGCTTATCTCTTAAACCTTTATGTTCCAACTGCAAGCTCCGTTCTCTCTCCATTTCATATTTGCGTTTCCATTCTGTAGCCTCAGCTTGAGCAGAAGCTTTCCCTTCAGCTGCTTGTCTTAAAACCTTGCTGACAGCTTATAAATCAGGCCAAATAATATAAAGCAGGGATCAGTATCGAACCTTATTCAACCTCCTAAAATAGTTTCATCATAATCAAAGCTTATAAGGATGGAAACAAAATCATACTTCTCATGGCCTCCGAAAACTCTACAAGGTGATCTTCAATCCCCTCAACAAGAGGCTGCTCGCCAATCTCCTTTAAAACTTTCTCTGAATTCGCAAGAGGAAGGAAATTGGTATAACCATTTTCCTGTAGCAAATCAAGTGCATTTCCCTATTCAAAAGTGACAAAAACCATGAGCACAAGATGTAATGGAAATCAAAAACTAGTAGGTAGAAAAGAGGAAAAAGGGCTCTACAGAAGATATAAGACAAAAGCATCCCATTAGCAAAATGCTAAAAACAAGTGGTGCATCTAAGTGACACTCCCAAGATACCCATTTTACGGCTTCAAACCCCACACATGCTTATTCAAGGTTTTATTGAATAAGCCAGTGAGTATACAATAGGTTATACAAGAATGGTCTTAATGAAAATACACTACGTTCCTAGAGTTCTAATTTAGAAAGACTTGGAACCCTATAAAGGTATCTTCCTTTAGCCAGACTTCCCGCATTACTGTGATCAAGAGGAAGCGCTAAGGTCTATCCTTTCCTTAAGTTAAGAGTGAAGGACGGATACTGGCTCTTTAGGACTGATAGTAGCTGCTCTTCTGGTAGTATAGCTGGTAGCTCTGCTTATGCTAGCTCTCTTCTTTCTTATGAGAGAAATTCGCTATAGGGGCATTTCTCTGTAAGAAGAAGGCCTGTTACADCTATCAGATATAGGGGATTTACTTCACCTTGAATAACTATCAAAAAATGGCTTTCTTTTCTTTCATATTTCATTAAGGTAGTTTGCTTACTTAGTGCTTTCTCTAAGGCGTAATCATGATAGCAGAGAATTGACAATCAACAATGTAATGGCATTATCCAGCGAGAGTTGCATCAAGCTAGTTTCATTTCCTTCCCAGGACAAGCCAAGGTATATACTTCCCTTGCCAGACCACAATGTGTGATCATAGAATCCAAATTTCTATCTACACAAGTATTTTAACTAAAACCACTTGGCTAGGCTGAACGTCAGTTGAAATTATGAGATGAACCATATCATCTATAATTTACTTAAAGAGTAAACATGGTAGGAGCCAAATATTTGAATACTACCACAAGAAAATTCGCACAATGATTAAAACGTTCCTCAAGGAAGCTAGAAATCATGCAAGTACCGTGTGAATTACAGAATTTCATCATCTTTTTGCAAATATTCAAGCTAGAATTCCTATTTTTTTCATCAGAACATGATGATAAACAAGGATCATAACAAATTGAAATATCTCAATCACATAGTTTCTTGCACATTTAGTATCACTTGAACACTTGTTACCAGCATGTCCATGGTAGTTACAACACGCATGCAGGAATGGCGTGAGCCCACAAAGGATCAAAGGAGAATGCATGGTTCACCATTATTTCATGAGCATCTGAAAAAATATAGCAAAATAAAGGAGACACTGGACATTTTTTTGTAACAAGCCAGCTCAAATGCTCGCATAAGCATGTGATGACTTGAGGCACAGCGGTAGCACTTTGCTCAGGGAAAGTGCGGCATTATAAGAAGTACCCAATTTGGGTTTTAAGCATATTTTCCATATAAGAAGTACCTTTGAGGCTTTAAACCTTAACCACAAAGGTTGAATCATTTCTAGTATCAAAAAGGCAGTGCACTATAGCTTATCCTGGGTGCCAGTACACCACATATTATATATATATATATATATATATATATATAAAACAGTGGAGTCTGTCCTAAAATGTAAACTGCAAACTAATTCTTCCATCTCCATTATCATATTTATTACTGCTTTTTATGTTGCAAATCCAAATTATTCTAAGGAAAAATAAGAACTATTTTTTTTCTAAAGGTTGATATCTTTTCTAGGATAAAGATTGTACATCCATGTAAATTATGATGGAGATCGTATAAATCTTTAGGTTAGCAATGTAGTAATTATTACTTCCTCATTCATATAAAGCAGTGTCTATATATAGTGTTTAATCCCTCAAAGAAAATCAAGCATTTCAATATAATTCAAGGCTGTCAAATTTTATGGTTTATCTGAAAGGAAATCGTCAGCTATTGGAAGTAGTTCAATCACCAACGTTTACTATGAATAGTCCCAAAATATCAATCGGAGAAACTATACAAAGACCTCATTCCTTATAAATAAAATGCCTTCTCAAGTCCTAAAATACAAAAGACCTCTATATTCTGCAGCACCCTTATCCTAACTTTGCCCTTTCTTCCTTAAATCTTAAGGTTCTTTGGGTGCTTTGTCTTTGTACATCTTTGTAAGAAAATCTCCCGAATTTGATCCCAATTCCAGAAAGTGCATCTTTTTTGGATGTTCAAAACTCAAAATGTGTATAAAGGTTTCTCCCAAACTAGAAAACTTATGTTTGTATCCAAAGATGTCACCTTCCTCTTCCTCTAGTCCAGACGTTTGTTCCCTCTGTGTTCTTAGGAGGAGAACTTCATAGAAAAAGAGCCTCAAGACCCATCCCTACTACTTTAACCAACATCCTTCAATACACACTTGCCAATTCCACTTCAGAAAATCCGTAATCCAGATTTGGTTAAACCAAATATTCTCCATAACCAAATCGGTTAGACATCCCTAATCGCAATGTATGCTCAATAAAGCATCCACAAAAGTAAACGTATCACATACATACCAAAATTAGTTCATCACGCTCTCATCTTCCAAAATGGAGATGAGCAATAAAGAAAGAGCTAAATACTTGTAAAAAGAATAAACACGTTGGACGTTAAGAATCTGCCAGGAGACCATAAAATAGTAGGTTGTAAATAGGTGTTTACCATCAAGCATGATGCAGATGGGAGTGTGGAAAGGTGTAAACTAAGACTCACGGCTAAGGGGTTCAATTCAACCTGTGGCATAGACCAGACGGAGACTTTTACACCTGTAGCCAAACTAAATATCATTAGAGACCTCACTTATGGATTCTCACCTCAATTATGGATTCACACCTGGGACAATTAAGCAGGGACAGATTCAGAGACAGGATACTCATTGGGAATGGAAGTTGTAAGAAGTAAATTCAGTATATCATTTTCATAGAGGAAGTAATTTTGGATCTCCTTTAGGAGACTTTCTAATCTTGAACCTCGTGAAATGGGTAAACCATAAACCTTTGCTGTTTGAAGGACGGCTTTTTGCTTTCAATGACTATGGAATGCTCAACATTATGCTTTGTGTGCTTGGTTGTTGTTTATCTTATAGAGGGTTTGTCTTATTGTACAAGCTTCCTTCAAATTTATGTATTTTCTTAAGTATCACTTTTATGTAGTAACTTAGTGCATGGCGTTGTTCCTACATTTTCTCAATGTCCATTTTTTTACCAATTTTCAAGCATCAAACAAGTTCATCCATCAAGAAAGTGAAGAGTTCATCATCATACTCAAGTTAGTGGGATTGTTGGTAAATTATCATTCTATCAGATTCCAAATATCAAGCACCATGGATGACGCTCATATAAGATTCAACTATGAGAAAGATTTTGAGTAGGAACTGATAAAATCTTATTTTGCCTCCTAAAAGAACTGTACACGATTATAACAAAAATTAAACAACTCTAGTTGGTAGCTATGAACAATTCAATTACAATGACAGAAAAAAAAACATAAAATAGATGGTACCTAATTAAATAAAATATATCAATCAGAAGTAACTGATTAAATTACGAAAAAGATAACTCATAGTTAAAGTTGGAATTATCAAATTCAACACCAAAATGCATAAAAAGGATGCATATCGTAGAAAAGAATCGTACTTTAGAGTTAAGATTCGTAGGGTTCATTGCTGTTTGATCGAGAGAGAATTGCGAGCAAGTGGTAGAGCTAGAATGCCTGTGTCAGGGAGATTCGAGAGGAACACAGTTGCGATTTACGGAGGATGGCAATTTATAGAGACGTGAGTCAGAATCAGCTGAATTTTCCACCCAATCAAGATTGTGCACGTGTCTGGTTGTGTGGGCAGAAAGACGGGTTGTATTGTAAGCAATGGGTTGGAGCGTGGTTGTTCGCAAGTATTTTAGAAATAGGGGTCTCGTCCAATCCAGCGGATAAACATCTATTTTAACAAGTGTTTGTTATCGTACGTTGTATAATGATATAAATTTATGTAAAAACCATATAACATTTGGTTTTAATGAATATTTTAAATAAATAGACAAAATTAGATAATCAAAATAATATTATAATTCAAAAAATTTAACTACTCAAATCTTGTTATACAATTCAAACCTCTACCATCTTCTTTTTTATTCATAAATATTCAATTAAAATTTATTTTTATATCGATTTTTCCTTAAGATATGAATCGAATGCATACTTTAGCCAAATGGTCATTTTAATTTTTCTCCTTTCATATATTCGTAATCATTTTTCAATCTCTTATGTGATTCATAACGTGAGATAACATGAACAATACCACAATCCAAATATTATAATATATTTCATACATCTACTATTTGTCTTTTATTATATAATGACCTTCAATCTATCATTTTCCCATCAATATAAACAACGAAAATAACACCACAATTGAATATTTTTAATACTTAAATCTCATAATACTACTTCATGTCATACGATCTTCATTTTATGTATACATATATAGATATAGGATCTTTACATAGAAGGAACCTTCCAAAAAATACATTATAAACTATAGTTTTCACTATTGATATTTATCACCATTATGTCATTTTGTATCTAATTAAATAATTTGTGTGTGTATGTATATATATATATATATATATATTTTGCATAATAAGGGTCGATCAAAAATTATATTTTAGCCAATTTATTTGTATGGTTAACATTTTTTTGTTAAAAAAGGAGTTGACCAAAATGAGTCAACCCATGAGCTCAGAGGGTCAAACAAAATAAGCCAAAAACATGAGTTTAGAGGATCGATCAAGAGGAGTTAACCTCATGAGTTACCACAAAGACATCTCAACCGCCATTCTTATACCCATCATTCCTTGTAAACCTTTCATATCTCCATCAATGTGGGATATATGAAATTCAACCACAATTCAAGAAATGAAGAATACTCACTCTTTATGATGTCATCTCATCCCTTGTAAGTTTTACTCTAATTGGTTTTGCCATCTGATTGGCTTTGATTTCAACCATGGTTTTTCATCACTATATTTTGGATGGAAATGGTTTTGATTTCAATCATGGCTATATATTTGAAAGACATATATTTATACTTTTGTATACATGTAGAAAAATATTTCACAACTATAAGTTTTATCATTTTATTGGCTTTGATAGATTTCAACCATGAGTTTTCATAAATATAAAAATTACTAATTTGTTTTGTCATACGGTTGACTTTGATTTCAACCATGGTTTTTCATTGCTATAATTTTCATTGTTTGGATGGAAATGGTTTTGATTTCAACCATGTCTATACATTTGAAAGACATCTTTTATACTTTTGATTACATGTAGAAAATATTTCATAATTATAAGTATTACCATTTGATTGGTTTCGATAGATTTCAACCATGATTTTTCATAACTATATTTTTTATCATTTGGTTGGAATTAGTTTTGATTCGAACCCAGAACTATAGATTTCAAAGACAAAATTTTTTTCCCAATCTACCATTTTCCTACCAACATGGAATAATCAAAACACACCACATTTCAATATTTGAGAATACTCAAGTCTTGTAATGTCACCTTACAATACTTGGTTGATCTTTTAATAAGATTTGTTTTATATAATAAACGTTATTTTGCAAAAATAGGGCTATAAAAATAAGACAACTCATGAGCCAAACTTCATTAGTTGACACAATTATCATCCCATCCTTCATTCTTATACATGTCTCTTTATTATATTTTTTCAAATTCTCACCAAGTAGATATCTAAAACTCAACAACAATTCACTATTTGGAAATACTTCATTTTCATAATGTCAGCTCAATGCCTCTCTGTTCTTCATTTAATATCACCTCATTCTTTTTGCTAAAATGAGGTTGGCCAAAATGAGTAATCTCATTCATTTAATATCACCTCATTCTTTTTGCTAAAACGATTGTTGTTCTTTGATAATAAAAAAAACTATCACTCCAAAATTAGAGGTCAAACAATAGCTCACATATTTATATTGCTCTTCTAGTTTTCAAACCATCACATGCTTATTTTATATATACCTATCATACTCTATCAATATATAATTTGTTCATCAATGTGGGATTTCCAAAAACCAACCACAAAACAAGATTTTAAAATACACAACTCACAAGGTGTCATCTCAATATTTTAAAGTTCTTTTTTTATATGATATAAACAAACTTAACCACATTTCAAGATTTAAGAAAAATACTCAAATCTCATAATGATAATTGCAAATGAAACAGTTGACTTATTTGAGCCAACATCATGACTTACAACAAAAGGAGTCATCTAATCTTGTCATATATATACACATATCATTCCTTCTACTATTTTTCTTCCCACCAATGTGGGATAAACAAATTTAACCACATTTCAAGATTTCAAGATTTGAGGAATACTCAAATCTCATAATGCCATGTCATTCTAGTTGGTTTCTCCTTTAATATATATATATATATATATATATATATATATATAGATGTTTAATTTTTATTATTTATCTCTATCGATTTAATATATTTTTATGTGGTTTTGGGAAAACGATAAAGTTTTTATTTTTAAATGAAATATAAATTTGAAAATGGTATAAATTTTTTAAATATCGATATTAGTATTAAATTAACTATTTAATAGTTTTCGTTTTTTGGTGAAACTTTTTTAATTCAATTTTTTATCTATACTATATAATAAATTATTTGACAAAAACTCTTAAAAATCATTTAAAAATCATTTTTATGCATAAAGTACTATTTATTGATACATATTACTTAAAATTCAAGATTACAAGTAAATTATGCATAAGTACAACTTATTAAAGTTTTATGTTTGAATTCGTGTAACTAACTGCGGATAAACATAATCAAATAGAGGATAAACATCTCATTTTAAAATATAATTATGATAATTATTGAGTTGTAACAGAATACTTAATTATTATCTTTATAACAATATATTATTAAACCTAAATTAAGTTACTTCGTTACATTAAATTAAATTATAATAAAATTTTGAATTAAAACAAATACACAAACAACAACTTTTAAATAGTTAATTTGATACTAATATTGATATATTTTTTTCAAATTTTATATGATATTTTCAAATTTATATTTTATAAAAAATAGAAACATTATCGCTTTTCCAAAACCATATAAAATCGTATTATATCAACATGGATAAAAAATAAAACGAAACATTGAAATGAAAATGTGTCTCGATGCATTGCACGAGTACTCTTCTAGTTATAATTTAATTTGAGTATAATTACAAAGTAATTTATTTTTTGTTTAATAATATAATTTTATTAAAGATAATAATTAAACATTCGGTTAGAAACTCGATAATTATTCTAATTATATTTTAAATTATTTAGATTTTAAAATGAGATGTTTATCATCTATTTAATTATGTTTATCCATAATTACTTACACGAATTCAAATATTGAGCTTTAATAAGTTATACTTAATGCATAATTTACTTGCAATCTTGAATTTTAAGTAATATGCATCAATATACAGTACTTTATGCATAAAAAATGTTTTTTAAGAGTTTTTTCAAATGCTTTATAATATAGTATAGATGATCGAATTGGAATTTTTAATTCTATTAATTAGATTTCATTCATTTTTTATGATTCAAAATCCTACAAATTTCATAAACAAAGTAATTTAACATTTCTTAACAATTATATGGTATTTTGATGAAATAAAATTATCTATTTTTATAATACTAAATATGTCTCTAACCCAATATATCTGAATACCCAATATGACCATCGTCGATCTGAACCACCGCCGACCACCACCGATCTGAACCATCACCGGCCACAGCTGATCTGAACCACCATCGATCTGATCCACTATCGATATGAACCATTACCGATCACCGTCATCTGAACTACCATGAACCACCACCGATCTGAACCATTATCGACCATCTCCATCTGAACCACAATGAACCATCATCGATCTAAACCACTGCCGATCTGAACAACCACTGATCTAATCCATTACCGATCTGAACCACCCCTGATCTGAACCATTGCCGATCTGAACCACCGTCGATCTGAACCATATTCGACCGTCGCCACCTGAACCACCACCGACCACCATCGATCTGAACCACTGCCAACCATCGGCGACCACTGATCTGAATCACTGTCGGACACCGTCGACCACTAACGATTTGAACAACCACCGATTTGAAACACCACTGCCACCGTCGATCTGAACCACTGCTGACCAACTCCATCTGAACCACTACGGACCACCATCAATTTGAACCACTGCCGACCACCGCTATTTGAACTACTACGGACCACCAACGATCTGAACCACCACGGACAACCACCGATTTGAACCACCTCCGACCACCGTTGATTTAGTAATGTCGTTTGGCTTATGGTTATATTTGGGTTGTGTATTTTATATTGTTTTACATATTAAAAAATTATTTTGCTAAAGTATTTTTAGTTTTTAAAAAAAATTCAAAAAATGTATTTTGGTCATTTACCAATATTTCATTCGAATTCCAAAGCTACATTCTGTGAACCAAACAAACAGATTTTAATTCCTTAACAGATTCCAGTCCAAAGTCTACTAACCAAACAGGTGGTCAAACTTGATAACATCCACTTCAATTCCTTCAAAGTGAAATTCCTTTAACAGATCTCATTTCATCCAAAAAACATTCTGCGAACCAAACACCACCTACTACTTATATTTGTTAAAGAAAACTATATAGAACAACATTGAATGACAAAATAATTTATAATTGTTACTAATTAAAATCCATTAAAATAGGGATGGTTTAAATAGATAAATATTAGAGATATCAATTTTAATCTTTTAGCCCCCATAATTCTCATATGTAAAAGTATTGAAAAATGTTCTAAGTGTTGAAAACTGGAGACCCGATGAAGATCCAAAGCTGGGCAGAATAATTCTAAGTGTTGAAGACCAGAGATATGATGAAGACAATCTAGAGAGGCTATGAAGATCATAAACATTTAACCTGATGATCATCCACTATTGAAGAGTCCATTTGGTCGATAAACATTGCCTTTTCATAACCGCTCTGGTTTCCAGCATCTGAAGAATTATCCAAGTCATCATCCATTCAGCTTAAGCCTAACTAAGTAACACATGGAGGATGTTGATTGGATATGCCATATAGAGACAGCTGGACGACTTGACACATGGTAGGTTGTGATTCGTCACTACTTGAATTTTGTTACTCTAGGCGGTTAGAGATAATCATCATCTTATTTAGATAAATATCTTTTCCACGTTTATCTCATAAATATCTTATCATAGATTGTTATCTCATTAGCTAGATTGCTAGTATAAATAGATATCATATACTATGTAATCTGGTTGAACTTCTTCAAATAAAGAAATTCTTATGATAGCTTTTATTGTTCTTGATTATTCTTTATAAGTTGTTCATATTTTATTTATAATCCAATAGGATAGATTGAGTTCTTTAGCTAATTATTTGTTTAATCTATCCATAGATTGAGAGATCTGAGATCAACAATTGGTATCAGAGCCGATTGATTGTTCTTCAATCAAAACGATCAATTTGAATCTGTGTATACAAGTTTCTCTCATTTTTTTTGGATTTATCTATCTAAAATCTCATTCACTCGTTCTTCAAAATTTTCTCCTTATAAAATTCATCATCAATGGTAAACTGGAATTCTGAATACAGTGTTGGATCTCTCACCAAACCACCAACCCTTCAACGTGAAGAATATCCACAATGTAAAATAAGAATGATCAACTTCTTTGAAGGGATGGATATAAACTTGTACAGATATGTCATCAACAACCATTACACTCCTCAGACTTTAATTCCATGAGTCCCTGCTATAACAATCTCTTGTTCCCTACTAATCAATCTTCAAGATAATCTTCATACATGGCAGATTCAAGATATGAACATCAAGAACACTTGAGATGAATGTTGAGAGAGAAAGTCAAATATCACAATCTTGGTCAATGCTTTATTATACGTATACTGATTTAATAATTGAGCTCTCACAAAATTACAAAGGTCTTACCCTTTATATAGGGTCAAAGAAGTAAACAAAGTCAAAGTCAAACAATCTAAAGAAAAGTCAAACATGATGACTTTTGTACAATTATAGACAATTTTAACTTTCAAGACGAATACAATTTTACACTGAATTTCATTCCTAACATTCTCCCCCTTTATATTCAGACTTGAAAGAATTTGCGCGCTTTGAGTCTTGTTTGAACTTTGTTGCTTTAAGCACTCTATGTCTTCTTCAAAACAATCTCCAACTGGAAATCTTCAGGCAATCGTTTGTTGAGAAAGATCTTCTAACATTCTCCCCCTCGAATGAAGAACAACGATGATCTTCTCTTTTGACAATGTAGAACAAAAACAGTAACAATCTTCAGAATTGAACTATAACAAACTTTATCTTCAAAGATAGTCTTCATCAGCAAACTGTTATAAAATTGATCTTCACATTCAACAACTCTCAAACATTGTAGCATATGAATAATCTTTTGTAATAATCTCCAGTTGCACTCCTTTTGAGTCTTTTGCCATCATTGAAGTTACTCCCCCTTGATCTTTACAACAAATTCCCCTTATAATGTTTGGAATTGGATATTTCATTCATTATTACATACTCCCTCTTATGATGAAATGAAAATCATTACATCATACACAAGAATGAATGAAAATTTTCACGAAAGCTGTCAATTCATGAAATTGTAAGTAGATAGTTTCAAATCCACTTGTTTAATCTTTTTCAAATTAAGGGAATGGGAAGATAACAACCAGTTTCAACGTATGAAATTGTTTTCAATCTTATAAAAAGATTGGTCTGTGAGTATAACAGATATACTCAGTACAACAGATGTACTGTATATATGAGACTTTATGATGCTCATCTCACCAGGTCTTCCATTCAATCATCGATAGCTTAATTATAGCATATCTATGAATGTTTTGGCAAAATAACATATAAAATACAAAATCTGTGTAGTGTAGAAAAATAAAGCAACATATGTTTCTGTTTAGGCTCAAAAAGATAAACCGTGTGGACTACACAAATTTATCATACTCAATTCGTGATCAAAAAGACTTGAAGGGGGGACACATATCCTTCTGTTTCAATATCAACTTTCTCCGAATGAGAATTGGATAGATTGTGAGCTGCGTGCACCAAGTATTATTAAAACACTTATCTATTAAGAGATAAATGAATAGTTGGTGGGGTTGTGACAAGAATTGGCATGGGCTTTGTCTTTTTCAATATTAGTCTCGAAAGAATTGAGAACTAATAGATTATGTGGTATTCCCGGATTTTAGAAGTTTGAAACAGGATCTTGTTTATTCTTTTGATCATGACACAACTCTCATCAATTCTTTTGTCTCACAGCAACTACCCTCTCTTTTTCATTTTAATCTCAGCACACAAACCCTTTTGTATTTAATCTCACTCATATATGGTTGTCCTCTTGGGTAGGTCTGTCGGTTCTGACATTCCATAGAGATATTTCTAATAAGCACTCAGTCCCTCCTAAAATTTAGCATTATGCATAGTTGATCATATTGGTTGATCAAAATGTTATTGCAAATAAAGCACAATGATCATATAAAATTTGATCAAGATATTTGGCTTTTAAGTACAATCAATAAAGGAATGATGCGACAACGACCAGATTATTCGGTATGCGAGATAAATGAATGAAGATCTGTAAGTACGAGTTTACAGATTCTGATTAAAAAAAATGAAGTATATATCAATCAAGGAAAAAAAAAATCAAAAAATCAACCTTTGAATACAAACGAGCGTATTATCACCAAAAAAGATATTATTTTAAGAGACGTGATAATAACAGTTTGAAGAATAGTTGAAATAGGTATTGGAGTTATGTACGATGAGAAATTACACAAGTAAAATATCTGGAAATACCTGTTCAGAAAATGTACTCGTTTCCAAAAAAAATTCCATTTTCCAAAAAAAATTTAATTCAAAATTCTAGAGATTCCCCCTAGAAAATAGATTTAAGTAATATTTCAGTTCAGCTGAAAAGAATAAAAAAAATTGGAAACATGTTTAGCACGGGTCCTAAACTAGGTGTTTAGAAACCACACTCGTTAAAACACGAGTCCTAAACTGAATGTTTAGAAGCCTTTGTTTGGACAATTTACAACTCCCCCTGCATTAGTGCATCAATGATATGATATTCTGATCAAAGCAAAATTGACACACCTGCAAAATAAGATCAAGCAGATTTTGGTACCCAAACAAACTTGGGTCCTATTTTGTTAGTATCGGGCTGGGGTATGTTGTAACTTCCAAACCATCTATTTATATTAGATGTTTTCTTTTTAGCATTTTGAACAGGATGATCAGATAAAAAGTATGAGCCATGCCGGTTATTGTAATCATACATGTTCTTACCTTTACAATCCTTCTGATATCTGTTGTCTGTACTCCATTTGTTGTATGTCTTCTTGTTCACAAAATCTATTGTTTTGCATGTGGAGCACATGATTCTTCTCTTGCTAAGATGAATCAAATCAGTAGTAGATCTTACAAAACAAGGAAGATGATTAGTAACAACAGGGATACGAGATGAAACAAATTCAGATTTACTGACCCAAATACTTTCATCCTTAGAAGAATAATTGGATGATCCAATGACATACCCTTGATAATACTGATTAGAAGAACGAGAATAGTTTTTAGAAACAGTAGATTTAGGGCTGCTTGAATAACTGTTCAATTTGGAACAATCATAGAAGCTGGTTTTACACTGAGAAGGAGAACCAATTGAGCTTTGAGCACAAGAAAAGTCTTTGACTTTCTATAAAAGCTGGTCTCTTTCCACAGTAACTAAATCATACTTATTTTTGAGTTATGTTCTCATCTTCAATTCAGTTTCAAGGTCTGTCTTCAKATCAGACAATTTCTTTGTAGTATCCAGGAGTTTACCTTCTAACTCCTTCTTGAGCATTTCAAACTTCTTCTTCTGATTTATAAACTCTCTTCTCTCTTCATCTGAGCTGCTTTTCTCATTTTTTGCCATCAAGCAGATGTGAGCCACAACTTCTTGATTATAAGAACACACAATTCAACAATAACAATGCAATGATCAGTAAGTCCGTTGTCTATTGAATCAAAATGTAGAATATAGAATAATGCTTTGCCAAAGTCGACGGTCTAATGATTACCAATAGATTACAATGAAACGCTTGACCTATTCTAGAAAATTGGAAAATTCTTTATACCTTGATGATATTTATACAATTAGTCCTTCTACTTTATTACAATCAAAATAAATAACATTCTCCCCCTTTGTGATAAAGTAGCTTTAAATGAATCTTCGTTTTCTTGGGCGGAGGCTAAATTATGTCTCGAATCTTCTCAGAATCCTCCGGTACTCCAACTTTTTGTCCATAAGATCCAGAGCATTCACCATCAGGTTTTTGTCGTGAGGGTTTATCAAAGCATCTTTTTTTCTAGATCCATATTGCTTGATAACTTCAGTTTAATAAGCTTCATAGTTCCGTTAGAATAAGTTGCTAGCTCGTTGAACCTCATGAACTTATTTTCTCTAATGTTGTTGGAGTACACTATCCTAAACTGTGTGTCCCACAATACGATCAATCTTCATTATCTCTATGAATTCATGGCAATCTTCATATTCAACATTAAGAACACTTGAAGAACTTGAGAGGAAAAGTCAACTCAATCAAAGTCTCAATAAATCTCTCAATATACGTAATAACACAAATGAGCTCTTCTACTTTCAATTACATTAGAAGACAAACTATATATATGGTCAAACATTAAACCCTCTAGTCAAAATCAACAACACTAACAAAGTCAAACACGCTAATATTACAATTATAAACTTTCAAAATGAATACAATCTATCACTAAAATTCAATCTTAACATTATCCCCCTTTGTATTCAGGCTTGAAAGAATTTGCACGCTTTGAATCTCTTTTGAACTTTGATGCATTAAGCTCTTTATGACTTCTTGAAATCTACAAAATCTTCTAACAATCTCAGCTTTATGATCTTCAAAGAATCTTTTGTTGAGAAAAATCTTCTAACATTCTCCCCTCGAATGTAGAACAAAAACGATCTTCTCATTTTACAATGAAGAACAAAAACAGCAACAATCTTCAGAAATGATCTTTAAGATATGATCTTCAAAAAATCTTCTTCATATAACAAATTACTAACATTCTCCCCATAAACGAATTTCTTCAGATATAAATTCACAAACATTCTCCCCAAAAATTACATTCTTTCAGTAAACTCTTGTAAAGATGATCTTCACATTCAACATCTCTCAAACATTGTAGCACAAGAATAATCTTCAGTCATATTGCATTCACACTCCTTTGAGTCTTTTGCCGATTCCCAATCTTTATATCAAGCTCCCCCTTGATCTTTATATCAAACTCCCCATATATCATTCAGAATTAATTATTTCATTCATTATACCATACTCCCTCTTATGATGAAATGAAAATCATTAGCATCATACATCAGAATGAATGAAATTTTCTTCGAAAACCGTCAATTCATAAAATTGTAAGCAGATCTTTGCAAATCCACTTGTATAATCTTTTCAGATTAAGAGAATGGGAAAGTAACAACCAATTTCAACTTATGAAATTGTTTTTAATAGTATAAAAGATTGGCTTGTGAATATAACAGATATATTCAGTACAACGAATGTACTTCATATATGAGACTTTTTGAGGTTCATCTCACAGGACTTCCATTCAATCATCGATATCTTATAAAAATATATCTATGAATGTTTCGGCAAAATAACATATAAATTGCAAAATCTGTGTAGTGTAGAAAAATAAAGCAACATATGCTTCTATTTAGGCTCAAAAAAATAAACCATGTGGACTACACAAATTTATCAGACTCAATTCGTGATCAAAAAGACTTGAAGGGGGGGGGGGCATATATTCTTCTTTTTCAATATCAACTTTCTCCGAATGAGAATTGGATAGATTGTGAGCTTATATGTTAAGAGATAAATGAGTAGTTGGTGGGGTTGTGACAAGAATTGGCCTGGGCTTTACCTTTTTCAATATTAGTCTCGAAAGAATTGAGAACTAATAGATTTTGTGGTGTGCCCGGTTTTTTGAAGTTTAGAACATGATTCTTGTAATCTTTTAACCCTGACACAGCTCTCGTCAATTCTTTTGGCTCACAACAACTACCCCTCTCTTTTTCATTTTAAACTCTGCACACAAACCCTTTTTGAGTTTAAGTTCACTCAGATATGGTTGTCCTCATGGGTAGGTCTGTCGGTTCTGACATTCCATTGAGGTATTTTTGTGAAGCACTCAGTCCCTCTTAATGATCAGATAAAATTGATCAAGAAATATGTAGCTTTTAAGCACAATCAAACAAGAAATGATATAACAACAATCAGATTATTTAGAATATGAGAGAAATGAATGAAGATCTGTAAGTACAAGATTCTGATATTCAAAGAATAACGAAAAGTATATCAATCAAAGAAAAAAATATATTAGAAAAACAACTTTGATTACAAACGAGTGTATTATCACCGAAAATGATTTTCGTATAAGAGACGTGATAATAACGGTTTGAAGAATAGCTGAAACAGGTATTGGAATAATGTACGATGAGAAATTACGCAAGTAAAATATCAGGAAATACCTCAGAAAATGTACTCGTTTTCAGAAAAACAATTCACTTTCCAAATACTTTTATTAAAATTTTCCAGAGACTCCCCCTAGAAAATAGATTTAAGTAATGTTGCAACTCAGCTCAAAATAATAAAAATAGAAACATTTTGGCACGGGTCCTGAACTGTTGTATTTAGAAACCATTATTGTTTCAGCACGGGTCCTAAACTGAGTGTTTAGAAGCCTCGTTTGGAAGTATACAAACTCCCCCTGAATTTATGCATCATACAAACGATTTACTAATAAGCGTAGTAATGACACACCTGCAAAATCAAATCAAACAGTTTTTGGTACCCAGACGAACTTGGGTCCTTCTTTGTTAGTATCAGATTGTGGGATATTGTAACTGTCAAACTATCTATTCTTATTAGATGTTTTCTTTTTAGCACTTTTAATAGGTTGATCATATATACAGTGTGAACCATACCAGTTGTTATCATACATGTTATAATTATTCCAGCTCTTCTGATATTTGTTGTCTCCAGTCCACCTGTTGTACCTTTTCCTATTCACAAAATCAGTGGTTTTGCATGTGGAGCACATGATCCTTCTCTTGCTAAGGTTTATCAGATCATTAGTAGTTCTCACAGTGCAAAGAAGAACATGGTTAGTAACAACAGAGTTACGAGACGAAACAAAATCAGCTTTATTAACCCAAATATTTTTAACTTTTGAATGATAATTGGGTGATCCGATGATATACCCTTGATAGTACTAATTTGAAGAACGAGAATAGTTCTTAGAAACAGTTGATTTATGGCTGCTTGAATAACTGTTAGATTTAGAATAGTCATAAAAGCTGGTTTTACACTTTGATGGAGAACTGGTTGAGCTTTGAGCACATGAAAAGTCTTTTACTTTCTTTAATAACTGGTCTCTTTCATCAGCAACTAAATCATATTTATTTTTAAGCTTAGTTCTCATGTTCAATTCAGTTTCAAGTTCGGTCTTAAGATCAAACAATTTTTTTGTAGTATCCAGAAGTTTACCTTCTAACTCCTTCTTCATCTTCTCAAACATTTTCCTTTCTTTATCAAACTTCTGTATCTCTTCATCTGAGTTGCTCTTTTCATTCTCAGAAGCAATATCGAGCCATTTCTTGTTTTCTGCAAGCTCTTTGGATGCTCCATATTTATTAGCAGTGTTCCTCTTTTCAAGAGTAAACAATTTCTTTTCTTCATCCAAAGCTTTCTGCTTTTGAGCAATGCTTTCAGACAATTCAAGATTCTTGCTCAAACATTCTTCTGTAATTTCTTTCTTCTCTTTATCAATATTGGCTCGTTCCAATACGATAAGCTGCTCAAAATCAGAATTTTGATTTAATAGCAATTTAGCATTCAGTTCCAACAAGTTGATCTTATTCTCAAAATATATTCTTTCAGTACCAAACCATTTCTCCACTTCAATTATTATCTTCTTCTCTTTCTCAAAAACTTTCTTTTCAGCAATTAAACTCTTCTCAACCTCTAAAACCTTTTCATTCTCTAGTTCTAATAATTTTCTTATCTCAATCAAATCACTCTCAGACTTATGAAGTTTCTCTGTGAACTCTCCAATCTCTGTATGTTTTCTTTCTGGAGAGTTTCTTTCAGCATGCAATTTAGATTCAGCTTTACGAAGTTTATTGACTAAATCTTGTTTTATCTTATTAGAACTCCTTATTTCATCATCTAATTCTTTCCTTTCAGCATCCAAAAATTTCTCAAGTTTGCTAATCCAAAACTTGGAATTATTCTCAACTTGTTCTGTGGCTTCTTTATTCTCCTTACGTAAATTGGTAACAAGTTCCTCATTTGCATGATTTTCATAAAACATGTTCAGATATTAATCTTTATACTCATTCACTTTCTTTTCCAATTCATAAAACTTTTCATCAGTCAAATCTCTCTTTTCGACTTCATGTAATTTCACAATTAATTCTTCAATCTGTTTGTTCAGTCTTACAATTTTCTGTGAATCAGAAGCATTATTCATTAATTCATTCAACTTTTCTTGCAAAACCTTCTTCTCTTCCTTCTTTCTTTCATTACAATCAGTTAAACGTATAGTCCAAGATCTGTTTTTGTTAAGCTCTAAATTCAGTTTATCCTATTTCTCTTTGAGCTCTCTGTATTCTCTCGTAAAAAGCTGCCATTAAAAAAATAAAGATTGATCAGTGAATCTATGCAATATATGAAATCACACAGAAATCACAATCCAACAATGTCCTTCAGTTAAATCAGTAATCTCAAAAATCTCAAAAAATCTTAAAAACTGATCAGATATGACAAATTCAGTAAAAAAAAACAGTTAAAAACAGTCCAAAACTGTTGAAAACAGTTAAAAACTGTTAAAACTATTCAAAACAGTTCACACGACACAAAACAATTCAAAATCAGTTAAAACTGCTTAAAACTCAGAAGTTTGGTGAAATCAGATAAAAATCTTGAAAATCCAGATAAAACTGATAAGAATGAAAAGATATAAGATCTGGACAAAATGTGTTGAAAAAATTGAAGTTTTTTCAAAAATAGGTTCAAAATCAGATGATATGAAAAATTTGGCTAAGTGTTTACAAAATTGGACAAAACCGGATGGCTTGAAAAAATAACTAAGGACTTTGGTTGATTAAGGTTCAAAACCGGACAATAGGGTGTCTGAGGAACAAATAAACTGGACACAGTTATGGGCGAGGTTGGCTAGCTCGGACATGAGGTTGTCCAAGGAATGAAGATCGCGACCAAATGTTGCTGAGGAAGTAGGTACACCGGACACGGGAATGTCCGAGGAAGTGTAGTCGCTGACCGAGGATGGTGCAATACGAACAAGGCAGTGTCCGGGTTATGGATGCGAGAAAACTAAGTCGCGACCAAGTGTGAACATGGGAAGCCAAGCTCGGACACGGCAAGCGAGCGATGAAGTGGGTATCCGATGAAACACAAATCCGGACGAGGCCTTGCACAAGAAACTTTGAATTCGGATGGCTTTGTTGAGCGATGAACTTGAAATATGCATGGGCTGTTGGCTGGATTTGATGGAACTTTAGTTATATGAAATACGGACAAGGCTGTGTCAGATTTAGCCAAGTCCGGTTGAATGGTGTGCGAGGAAGCCTAAGTCTATGTACGATATATCTCAAATACGGTCAAGGCTATGAGAGGATTACAAGTTGAAAAAATTGGCTAAGTGTAAAATCCAGGTAAGAACTATGATCGATTTACACTAAACCTCCTAACCCTTGAGCGATGTAATCCAAGATAATCCGATCAAAACACCACAAAAACACAACTTTTTAACAAAAATTTGGATCAAAATCTGACTTTTTGAAAACATTTTCAAGAACACCAAAAATTTTAAAATCCACTAATTTCAACAAATCTTGAAAACAAATGATCAAAACAAAAAACTTTGTGAATAGCAAAGATTCACGAATCAATTACGCACACTTTGATCATGTTTTTAACATGAAAACACAATTTTTTTGGGGGATCAAAGTCTTAAAAATGAAGAACAATTATGAAGAACAAGATGAACAAAAGTTAAATTTTCCAGAAAATCTGCAAAATTTGATTTCTTCCACTTGATTTCACTGCATTTCCAGCTCTGATACCAATTGTGTGTCCCACAATACGATCGATCTTCAATTATCTTCATGAATCTATGGCAATCTTCATATTTAATTTATCACTAAAATTCAATCATAACATAAACTCAGGCTGCTCTATGATTAGGAACAAAGGCAGAGACTTTATGTCTTCAAGACTCTGATTTGGCTTCAGTTGGTTTATCTTCAGTTGATTACTTTCGATGCCTACCTGTGAGTCAGTTATGTACCCAAGCATTATCTGACGATGCATGAACGCTTGATAGCTTATAGAGTTATTTGCATGTCTTCCAGTCTGATACTCTAGTTAGGATGTCCATATACATGATATCGAAGTCTTTGAAGGATAGGTGCCTGAAGTCAGCTTCTGAGAACTTCCATTCTTTGGCATCAGTTCTGAGAACAATGAAAACTGGGAATCAAACGTTCACGAGTCTGTCAGTACAATCATTATATGATATAAAATAACATTGAACAACATTTAGGGGTAATATGACCATTTTAACAGTTTTATCCTGTCATGTCCTAGTTGTACCAAACATAGGATAGACAATTAGTCCTGTCCTGTTCTGTCCTATCTAGTCCCGTCCTGTCATGTCCCATTCAGTTTGCGTACCAAACACTATCTAAAAAAACTCCGAAGTTAGATATGACATATGATAAAAATCACATGTGACAAACATATAGTAGCCCGAAGTGGATCCACTTACCAAACTGTCCAGTGCAGTATGGTCCCTAGGGATGGCAAAAAAAGTCGAAACATATGGTGAAAATCGAAAAACCGAACAATTCCGGTCGGATGCGAGGACATCTTAACGGGGACGAGGTGGGAATCGAATATTTTTGCGGATCCTAACGAGGATGGGGACGATACTCATCGGCCTAGGCCAGCCCAATATATATATATATATATATATATATATTATCTTATCTTATTAAACAAATTTAGTAAAAGTCTTAAAATACTAAATGACTAAGATACCCATTTATACTACTTTTTCACTTTTTCATTTCCTCCTTTTCTCACATACACTCACCCTCTCACAACCGATTTTTTTAAATTATAATTTAAAATTTACACTTTATACCCCTATAATTAGTTAATTAATTTACTTTACGTCCTTTACTTTTAAATGTTTCATTTTAAAC
>NC_037528.1:28422790-28430053 GCF_001531365.2 Cynara cardunculus var. scolymus | reverse complement strand
ATCTGTCAAATTTGTAGTTTTCTTTATTGGTTTTGAGTGTTTATCTTAAAATTCAAGTTTCTTGTTTCTTTGCTCTTGGTGTAAATCGAACACATTTGTGGAGTCGTTTAAATATGTTGGATTTTAAATATATTGGAGTTTAAATTGTCATACAATATTTTTCATTGATAGTTTGTAATTGAAACCATAACTCTTATTTATTCAAATTCTATTAATATGTAAAGACCAAGTGTAACTTATATCACCGTTAAATCTTATCTTATAAAACCAGTGGAACTTCAAAATCGTTAAAATTCATGGCTCCCGTCGCATTGCGCGGGTACACAACTAGCATATATATATATATATATATATATATACTACCTTATTAAGCAAATTTAATAAAAGTCTTAAAGTTTTAAAATAATAAATAAACAATATACCCTTGTTGTTAGCTCTAATATTCACTTTCTTGTAAAAGTATGAAAAAATATTCTGCAAGTGTTGACAGAAGGGTATCTTCCACAGAAGACAACAGAGGACTAGCAACATAAGTTGTTTCATCGTGCAAGTAAAATGTGACAGAACCTCTGATGTCTCTCACAGAGGTTCTGGAAAATGGTCCTCTGGCAATAAGATCATACAAGTCAATTACAGCAGAGCCTTTGGGATGGCTCACAGAGGGTCTGCGGGTTTTGTCTTCTGTGAAGATCCTGTTCTACTGTTCTTCAAAAGTTATTAGTTGCATGTGCTTCTCACGTGACTAGAACTTTAATCGACTTTATTTGGACGGCTTAGATGATTTCACGCGTCTAGACTTGTCAGTAAGGTCGTTAGGAACTAGTATAAATAGCGGCTAAGGCCTTTGTATTCAGTGTGCTTTCGTATTGTAATCGTCTTATTTTCAATTGAATGAATTGAAAAACCTTTGAAGCAATTCTCCTGTGTTCATCTTCTTCCTCATCTTGAATGTGTGTTCTTGGTTTATTTTACTCTGTTTTGCTCTTAATATTGTTTCCGTTGCACTTTAATCGTCTTAGAGTTCATTCAGAGTATTAGATCAAATATCAAAGCTGAATTTAAGGTCCAACACTTGTATATACACTTTACCTTTACTTTTCAACCTTTTACCTTTACCTTCCACCCTCCACACACTTCCATCGCTCCCCTCCCCAAGCGTTCCTCCCAATACGACGATTCAGGCATCTCTCATTCCCCAAGATGACGATTCACTCGAATCATCATCACAATTTATAAAACGAGGTTCCATGTCTTCTTCATTCTTCCATTACCTTACTATCAGGTGTTATCATCGTGTTCTACATTTGAGGCGATTGATCGACGTTCACGGCGTTTTGATTATCTGGACAGACGATACCCTGCCCATTCATTCCTCAAATTCTGTCGATTGCGATTGTTGTTGGCAAAATCTAGGTTTTCTGATCTTAATCAGGTTATATTCTCCCACTTCTTGATTCTTTTATATTTGTTCTTTTTGGTTAGGTGGATTTAGGTCTTGGAATTATGCCTGTCTATTGGTTTTTTGGTGTTCTCTTAACACTGGAATTATGCCTAGAAACAAGAGCTCTCCAGAACATCAAATGGTTAAAACATCTACTAAAACCGATATAAGCATCTGTCAAACCGATATAGGTACATGAGGAAGACCATATAAGTGGAGTCCATTGTCCATGTGAAGGGTGAGCATGGTTCTGTATGTAGCTTCCTTACTCTTATCCACCAATTCAAACTTGAAAAAGAACACAATAAAAGCTGCCATTAAGACTACCTCCATTCACAAACCAAACCAACCTAAAAATGAATAAGACAAAAATATGTTAATTAAAAAAAGAAAAAAAAGAAATTGGAAGTGGCTGTGTTTGTGCAAACTGTTTGCACACGCAAACAAAGTTCACAATATTATTTTATTATTAAATAGATTTTTGGATAGATTTTAGAATGAGGTGACATCTATTAATTGGTTGTTTTATAAATTTTTTTACGATAAAACTTATCTGGTTAAAAAGATAACTTTAATAAAAATATCAAAAATAAAAAAATATACCAAAATTCATATTTTTCAATTCCCTACAAATAGAGACCAATCTTGACATATTTTCAACACACCAATCTTTCTCTTCATTTCAATACTCTCATTTTCTTGAAAATTCAATTTTTTTAAAGTTTTCCTCAATGGATCCAAACCGGCAAAGTTTTTGGATTAACTCTCAACATTCTGATAATTCTCAGTATATCCCTGAAAATGTTCAAACCTCACAAAAAACCTCAAGAACCGACCATCCATGGGACACTAAAGAAGATATGGCTTTAATGTCGGCATGGGTTTTTGTTAGCGAAGACCCTACGCATGGCAAAAACCAAAAGAAGGGAGCGCTATTTTCACGAGTGAAAAAATTCTATGATGAAACTCGAGAAGAAAATCCAGAAGGAATGCGCGAAAGGAACGAAAATCAAATGAAAGGTCGTTGGACGCGACTTAACGAAAATGCAAACAAATGGGTTGCTGCTTACAAAGAAGCATATCGTCAAAAAAGAAGTGGAATGAGTATGGCAGATGTTGCTTTGGAAGTTAGCTTTGGTTCACATGTCATGTCTATTTATAATGGTGTTGTCTCTTTAAAATAAAGTTCACATGACATTGTCTCCTCATTATGTGTTGTCTCTATCAACTTAAAGTTCACATGACATTGTCTCCTCATTATGTGTTGTCTCTATCAACTTAAAGTTCACATGACATTGTCTCCTCATTATGTGTTGTCTCCCACTGATGATTCAAAAATTCCTTATATATTTGTTCTTTCACCATATACTAATTCATACAACCATTCTCAAAGTTTTCTCACATGCCACTGATGTTTTGGTGACGAGTACCTTAGAAAGCCTACCAAAGATGATTTGGCAAGAATACTACATGTTGGGGATCAACGTGGCTTTCCGGGTATGATAGGTAATATTGACTGCATGCATTGGCAATGGAAAAATTGTCACAGCGCATGGGCAGGACAATATGCTGGAAGAAGTGGAAAACCAACAATCATTTTGGAAGCCATCGCATCATTTGATTTATAGATATGGCACACTTTCTTTGGAACACCAGGTTTGTTAAATGATATTAATGTACTTCACCGATCTCCTATTTTTGATGATATATTAGCATGTCGAGCACCAAAAGTTACATATATCGTGAATGGTCGTGAAAATGATAGGGCATATTATCTCACTGATGGGATATATCCTTCATGGGCTGCATTTGTCAAGTCAATTACGTCTCCCCAAATCCAAAAGCATAAGTTATTTGCCGAACATCAAGAGGGTGTCAGAAAAGATGTTGAGCGAGCATTTGGAGTTCTACAAGCTCGTTTTGCATTTCTTCGACATCCATGTCTTGTTTGGGACAAAGATAATATGGGACAAATTATGATTGCCTGTAATATCTTGCACAATATGATTGTTGAAGACGAACGAGATACATATCTCCATTATTATGATCCTACTGAATTTCTTAACGACATGCTCACAAATCGACAACAAGAAAGCTCCGTAGAAGATGATAGTCAGCTGCCTGGATTCTCCGTTGAACGAATTGCAARCCTATCAAGGTATATGGCTAATAGGGAACAACTTCGCAATAGGGAAGCTCATAMCSCTCTAAAAAATGATTTAATTGAGCATATATGGCAAAAATTTGGCCCTAATAATTAACTATGTTATTTCCTTCTTTAATATATGTAATTTTGTACTTCCTTCTGTATTTTCTTTCTTTTTATATTTATGTAATTTCGTACTTCATTTAAATAATTAACTATGTTATTTTTTNGTATTAAAATATGAAATTAATTTTATTTATTTTTTATTTAAAGTTAAAAGATATATATATATATATATATATATTCTAAAATATAAATATATAATTTTATAATATATTTTTAAAGATTGGTTTGGATTGTAATAAAGTATGAAAAAAAAAAAATTGGATTGGAATTAAAGTTTGGGTAGGTGGAAGAGAGAGAAATTAATTTTTTAATAAAGATTGGTTTCGTTTGGTTTGTGAATAAAGATAGTCTAACAAAGTGTAGTTCCCATGTGCATTTTTGGGACTACCTTTTACTATGTTGTTGTATTAATGATCATGCTTTTTAATGTGCTTTGTTTGGAGAAGTAAACACCCATTATCGTTTGTTCTTATTCGATTTTTTTTTAAGTTAATGGCAACAATTTGGTTACGTGAAACTACCATACAGATTCCACAATAAGCAGGCACATGAGGAAGACCATATAAGTGGAGTCCATTGTCCATTGTCCATGTGAAGGGTGAGCATGGTTTTTTTATGTAGCTTCCTTACTCTTATCCACCAATTCAAACTTGAAAAAGAACACAAGAAAAGTTGCCATTAACAAAGTGTAGTTCACATGTGCGTTTTTTGGGTCTACCTTTTACTATGTTGTTGTATTAATGATCATGCTTTTTTAATGTGCTTTGTTTGGAGAAGTAAACATCCTTTATCGTTTGTCTGCTAATGAGAAGTAAAAGAAGACGGGTTCGAGTAAAAGGAGGAGAAAGACCAGAACGGTTAGAATAGTAGCATTCAGTATGGTTTTTGTTTATCGAAGGGAATGAGAATCCTAGGCGTAGAGGCAAAGCTATATGAATCTAAAAAATCTTTAAGAGAATTTGCTGAAGAATGTTGGGTGTTGTGTCGAATTAATACACGTCACAAATGTTGAATCAAGTCTCATTTTGTATTGGGTTCTGAAAGATATATTATGATGTCGAGTTAAGTCTCATTCAAAACATATTTCTCATTTTGTATAATGACGATGTTGACACATTCTTTTTATAAAATTTGGTCTTGTATGATCTTGTAATTGCTAATCATTTTGAATAAAAAATCACTTAGGATTAGGAATGGCCCAAAAAGTTTAATGATCTTGTAATTGTTAATCATTCTGTTTGGATATTTTTGATATATTGCTTTAGAAAAGGATTGTCACTTTTAATCTTATTCCTCACACATATAATTACAATTATAAAAGGGTATACACATTTCATATAAAAGATTTTTTATAGATGATTGCAGAAACTACTAATAATTTGATAGTTATTTGAATCTATTTTTGCTATAAATGTTGTAGGCTTATGACATCTCGAAATAATTTGATATTTCGAAATTGAATAAATCTTAGTAAATCTTTTAAATCTCGCCGTATTGTTCGGATACACAACTAGTATATATATATATATATATATATAGGGGTCTATTCAAGGGAGAACTGAGTTGTTTGTGGTAACTGTGATAACCAATATTAACCACAAATCAATAGATAAATTAGGAAATTTATAAATTTGGTAATTTTAAATTAAAATCTTAATGCAAAGATATTTTTGGTATTTTAAAACTCTCCTCTCTCCTCTCTTCTCTCTCCGGCCACCGTTCTCCGGCCTCCGGCCACCGTCCTTCGGCCACCGTCCTCCGGTGATACCGCTATGATACCACTGTGATACCACTATGATAACACTGTGATACCTAAAAATATTGACTCTGTTAAACAAAAGATACATTGTGATACCTAAAAATATTGACTCTGTTAAACAAAAGATACATTGTGATACCTAATCATATATAAGATGCATAGTGATACCACTGTGTTACATCTTCGATCGACCACACAAACGACATCAATGTGATACCCAAACACATAATGCATTGTGATACCATTGTAGTATCACCGGAGGACGGTGGCTGGAAGACGGTGGCCGAAGAGAGAAGAGAGGAGGGAGGAAAGTTTTAAAATACCAAAAATATCCTTGCATTAATACTTTAATTCAAAATTGCCAAAATTATAAATTTCCTAATTTATCTATTGATTTGTGGTTAATATTGGTTCTCACAGTCATCACAAACTAATTAGTTCTCATTTGATTAGGCCCCTATATATATAATATACTTTGCCTAAAATCCATTTGGGAAAAATATATACAAGAGATTATAATGTGAAAGCCCAAACCCAAACCAAAGGCCTAACTTTGATTCCTATTTCCTAGTTCTTATCATGATTTAGTCCTAAGTTGTTTTTTGTTTGAGAGATTTGCGTTTTTCAGATTGGTTTCAGGTTCGGTTTCGGGTATAACCAACGGGTAACAGTGATTTTTATCCTTAACGTCCTGAACAAGGATGAGGGAAACTGCACGAACCTAATGAGAATCCCCGATAAAATCCCGACGGAGATCGAGACAGTTACAGAAATGGTTATGATTAACGGTTTTGGGGACGAAGACATTAAAACCGACCCATTGCCATTCTTAACAGTTCCATCTAAGGGTGACAATGAGTCAGGTTGGGTTGGATTCGGGTTCAACTCATTTATTAAACAAGTTGAAAATCTCAACCTAATCCAACTCATTTAATTAACGGGTTGAGATATTTCAAGCCAACCTAATCTGTTACCTAAATGGGTTGACAGCGGATTGATCTGTTTACGATTTTCTTAACCAACATGTTAAATAAATGAGTTGGCCCATTTAATTTTAAAATCTTAAATAAAAAAGGACCAAACTATTTTTTTTTGTATAAAACACAACACAACCACAAATACAATTAAATTGTTCAAAGTTTGAATAAAATACAACCACAACAAATATATTGTTTAAAATAAATTGGAAATTTTTAAATTATAAGTAATTCGACTTCCATTTTCACCAATCCTAAAGTTTGGAGGCTATAATGGAGTAATGGACTAAAGGGCTTTCTTAAGGTTTCATGATGATTAAGAGTAATGGAAGCGATTGAAATTTGGACTTTCATCTCGGTAGGATTTTTAATTAAGAATAAAATAAAATTAAAAATTAGAATACTAAATATAATATTAAGAATAAAATAAAATTATGTAATATTTTAAATGAGTTAGAAACAGGTTAAAAACAAGTTGAAAACATGTCGAAAAATTCAACACAACCCAACCCAACCCATCCTATTTATTTAAATGGTTTAAACAAGTTAACTCATTTATTAAAATGAATTGAAAATCTCAACCCAACCTGTTAATTGTAGGTTGGGTTGTGCTGGGTTACGAGTGAATTAGCTATTTGGGTCAATTTTTTCCCGAGCCTCGTCCCACCCATTTACCAATTGCTACCATATAAAATTGGGGGTTTAATATGACAAATTTATAAAGACTAGGAAATATATGGCATATTTAGGGGGTGTTTGGGATTGCTTATCAAAACGACTTATTGACTTATTTCAGTCTGGCACCGGAGATAAG
>NC_037528.1:28405476-28422260 GCF_001531365.2 Cynara cardunculus var. scolymus | reverse complement strand
CCAAACACTAAAAAACAACTTATCAACTTATTGCTTTTTGGTACCGGTATAAGCTAATCCAAACATTTTTTACAAAACTCCAATTTAATACCACATAAGTTAATAAGCATTTTTACAAAAAGCATAAGTTGTTTTAATAAGCACTTCATCGGATCTCATTTGCACAGTTGCACACAACCTCCTCACCCCGCTCGTCGTCCGATTTCGACATACATAATCTCTATCATGTAGGAATTTTTTATCTTCGTCTTGTCTAAATTACAATTTTATTGTTTGATTGATTCAATCAGCTGCTCGTGATTAAGCTAATATCAAATTTCTTTATTTTCTGCAGAGCTGGTTGAATTGAGGAAGGAAGTAGGTTCACGGCAATGATTTCACAGTTCTTTGTATTGTCGCAGAGAGGCGATAACATTGTGTTCCGTGATTGTGAGTCCTCTCATTACAAAATCTATAATGTGATTGTTTATTTATGTTGGGTTCATATGATTGATCGAAATTAGGAAGATGATAATGCTCTATTCTTCTTAATCGAGTTAAATCATATGACCTAACATTTCTATCTCTGTAGGACTTCCAAACACCAATATCAAACAATGAAGTAGATCTCTGAATTTTCCAATGTACATGTCCCCGCCTAGGTCTGCTTAAGCGCCTGCCTAGCCATCAATTGGTCTCCCCGCTTCGATTAGTTATGGCGTCCATGTCAGCTGCTTAGGAGCTAAGTAGCCACAACATTTCTGCTAGAAACTAATTCCTTAACTCGGTCAAATTTACTTGACCTGTAGGTACTTTCCAATTATTTCCAAGTAGTTGTGCCAATGGAAGAATAAATTTAGAAAAGTAATTGTATAAAAATAACATGCTACTAAAATTTTAATTCTCCTATGTCCATAATCTTAGAGTAATCGTATTTTTATATATTAAATGAATTTCTTATGAAGTCCTCTTAGGCATTTATTGAATCCTCACATAGGCGACAAGTGCTAGAAGTTCGACCGACCACGTACCTTTGGATAATGCTTTTAAAACAGTGGAATTTCTTAAAGGCGATGCAGGAGATTTTATTGGATAGAAACACCACTCTGTGGAATATCAGTTTCTGTAGGTTGAACTACCGGCACAACATTTTCTCTTGGGTCTGAACAATATCTTGGGATATCTATGTCTTCCTCATGTCTCATGCAACAACTTAGAAGTGCTTTTTATCTTTTTTCTGCCATGTTGAAACGGACAATTTTGTAGGACAACTCTTGAGACGTATTAGCTTTAGTAGAAAAATAAAGTGAGAAAACTTATAACTTGTAGATTTTATGAAAAGATGAAGGTTGCCGGTGTTGTACATATGATAAGGTCTCTCAAGTTTGAACAAGATCTCAAACAATTAAGTTAGATGCTAATATGTTTTCTGAAAATTGGTTTTGGCCTTCAGTTTTTATAATTGAGCATTCAAAATTAGGACTTTCCTGAACCTTTGAGCATTGTGTGGTTACTCCATCCTGGTCTGAAGGTAAGGTTCAAGTCATAAGAACAACTTGCAGAAAAATGCAAGGCAAAAAGCTGTATGCAACTATTTCCCTCTTTAACCCATGCAACAATGAGGAGCCTTGATGCATTAAATCACCCTCTTATATCAGATTGTTGTAGTGTTAGGCTTTTAAATCATTTGTACCCCTCCCCTCTCTAAAGAAAATCCTTTTAACATTGCAAAGTATAAGGAAAGGGGAAGGTGGATGTGCCTCGGGTACTTACATTTTAGTATAAGTTCTATCCCTCAATTTTTTTCTTCTCATCACCTTTTGATTGTTATATGCACCAACTACACGTATCCATCGTCCACAAGTACATACGAGCATATGTGTGGATGATACATATCTGTCTTGAAAGATATGTTTTGCATGGAGTGTCCATGTTGCGTAGCTCATTTGATGACACATTTTCTTACCCACAGTTGAAAATGCCTATTGAAGCTCACTTAGTCACTGATGAGTTCTGAAACAAAACGAGACAGGAAAGGATTTCGAACTGTAATTTCATTCACAAGGATGTACATAATTTTTATTACAAAAATAACAAGGAAACCAACAACAAAGAAGAAAAATAAATATCTACTTTCTAAAAAAAGCATCCCTTCCAAACATTGGAGGATGATTGATACAGTTTCCTTTCTTGAAAACTTTCCTATTTTTCAACATTCCCCCTCAAGTTGGCGAACGTATATCCCACATTCCCAACTTGGATACATTTCGTTCTAAGTATGATTTTATCAATGGTTTAGTGAACGTATCTGCTTCCTGCTGTTTTATTAGAACGAAGTTAAGACTAATGGTGCCATTTTCTACCTCAGTCTTGCTGAAGTTTCTATCTATCTGAACATGCTTCATTCTGTCGTGTTGAATCGGGTTATAGACTATCGCGATTGTAGACTCACTATCACTGTTTAGTTTGACTGGCCCACTTATATTTACGTTGAGCTCTTCTAGAGTTCTAGTAGGCAGTTAATCCAGTTAGTTCACATACTTCCAGAGCTATGGCCCTGTACTCGGCTTTAGCACTGCTTATAGCCACTACCGTTTGTTTCTTGCTCCTTCAGGTAACTAAGTTCCCCCACACTTTAGTGCAGTAATCAGTTGTTGATGTAGCATCGCTTGATCCTCCCCAATCAGCATCAGCAAATCCTTCCACATTTCTGTTTTTTGTTTTCCTGAATAGCAATCCTTTTCCGCGTGTACCTTTCAAGTACTTGAGGATGTGTTGGACAGCTTCGAGATGTCTCTTAGTGGGAGAGTGAATATACTAGCTCATAACACTGACACTGTAAGCAATATCAGGCCGTGTGAGTGATAGGTAAATTAGCTTACCTACAAGTTGTTGGTATTGCTCTCGATCAACTGGAGGATCATTGTCATTGATTCTTGACTTCTAGGTCCGCTCCAAGGGAGTACTTGCTGGTTTACATCCCAACTTCCCTGTTTATTTTAGAAGGTATAGAACATATTTCCTTTGGGAGATAAATATTCTTTGTTTGCTTCGAGCAATCTCAATTCCAAGGAAAGATTGTAGTTTTCCAAGATCCTTAACTTTGAACATGGAATGAAGTTGTTTCTTCAAATTCTCAATTTCACGAGTGTCATCCCCAGTTATTGTCATATCATCAACATACATGAGTAGTAATGACTTCTTATCCTCACTTGAGTGTTTCACAAACAGACTGTGATCAGCTTGACTTTGCATGTCTCTAAATTGCTTCATGACTGAGCACATTCTTTTGAAACATGCACGTGGTGACTGTTACCATACAGAGACTTCTTCAGTTTACACACTAGCCCTGACTCCTTATTTTCCTCAAACCCTGGGGGTAGCTTCATATATACTTCTTCCTCTAATGTTTCATTGAGGTAGGTGTTTTTTACATCCAACTGGTGTAGCTCCTAATCTAGATTTGCAGCAAGTGCGAGTAGGACTCGAATGGAATTGAGTTTGGCTACTGGGGTGAATATCTCTTCATAGTCGATCCGTTAGGTTTGAGTGTAGCCTTGAGCAACGAGCCTGGTTTTGTATCTCTCGACTTTTCCATCAGTGCCGACTTTAACCGAAAAGATCCATTTGCACCTGATTACCTTTCTTCGGCTCTAGTTTTAACAACTTCCCATGTCTGGTTTTCTTTAAGGGCTTTCATTTCCTCCATAACTGCATTCTTCCACTTTGGATCACATAGGGCCTCATGAATGTTTTTGGGGATCGCTTCCTTATCCACCTGTGAGAGAAAAGCTTTATATTTTGAAGAAAGCTTACCGTATGAGAGATGTCCCGATACATGCAAGTTCGAACCCCTTTTCGAATGGCAATGGGAACATTAAGGTCACTATGTTCTTGAGGTGTAATGTTTCACATTCCCGAGAATCAGGAGGGACAAAAGAGAGATGCTTTCTATCAGTCAAAAGCAGCGCAAAAGAGCATCCTGCGTCAGGAGCTGGTCCGGGTGCTGATGATTGGCCAATATTGGGTTTTGGTCGTCTGGAGTATACTTGGAAAAGGGGTGGTTGAGTATCTCCCCCTTGATCAGAATCTGCTTGGGCCTCAGAGGATTGGGTATCTCCCCCTTGGACTTCGGTAGAGGCAGTGGCTGAATGGAAGGACTTGGGATAGTTGGGCTAGTTGGATTCGGGTTGGACTAGATTCGTATAAAGACACGGGAAGAGAGATTGAGGGGTCCCAGTGGATATCTTCCTTGAGACTCTTCCCCCTGAAGAGATACAGTGGATAGAAACTGAGTTTCAAAAAAATCGACATCACAAGTAATGAACACCCTTTTTTGAGGTTGGACAGTAACACTTGTACCCCTTTTTTCTGGGGAGTAGCCCACAAAGATACATTTGACAGCCCTGGGGTCTAATTTTCTACGAGATGGGCAGGTATTGTGAACATAGGCTGTGGAACCGAATATACAAGGTGGAAAAGAGTTTAGGATTCTAAGGTTAACAAAGCACTTTTGAAGGTTTTGTATGGGGGTTGAAAAGCTCAAAACTTTA
The DNA here is from genome assembly GCF_001531365.2 of Cynara cardunculus var. scolymus. Taxonomy (NCBI): domain Eukaryota; kingdom Viridiplantae; phylum Streptophyta; class Magnoliopsida; order Asterales; family Asteraceae; genus Cynara; species Cynara cardunculus. The sequence continues at coordinate 28,417,728 of NC_037528.1, read as the reverse complement.
GACGGAAGATGATTGATTAAGTAGGTTGATGAGAGGACGACTTCACCCCAAAAACAATAGGGTATATTATTGTGTATCATGATTGCCATCGATACTTCAAGTAGGTGTCAATTTTTTCCTCTCAGCCACTCCATTTTGCTGAGGTGTGTGGATACATGAAGATTGATGGAGGATGCCATGTTCATTGTGGTAATCTTTTAGATCATTTGCAAAATATTCCCCACCTACTTGGAATTTGTACTTAAAAACAATTTCCACAAGCTTGTGGAATTGCTTAAAGACTTGACCAAACTCATATTTGTTTTTGAGTAGGTATACCCAACAAGCACGAGTATGATCATCTATAAAGGTGATAAACCAACGAGTTCCATTGATGTTTAGAGTATGTGAGGGTCCCCATACATCACTATGGACTATATTGAAAGGTTGAGATGGTTTGCAGGTACAATTTGGGTAAGTTTTTCAAGTCTGTTTTCCAAGAACACAACTTTCACATTGAAACCCCGAATAACTTCTATTGATAATAAATTTGGGTACAACCGATGCAAATGCTCAAAACTAGGATGACCTAACCGTTGATGCCATAACAAAACTTTAGACTCAAACATAGTAGAAAGGGAGTGGTGTTTTTGTAGAGAGGATTTGTGTGAAGAACCACGAAAGTAGTAGAGGCCATGGGATTCCTTAGCAATGCCAATCATCTTCCCTGAAGATTGCTCCTGAAATTCACAAAGAGTGGGAAAACAAGTTACAACACAGTCTTCATTTTTGAGAAGTCTAGTGACAGTAAGTTAAACTGAAGGTTTGGCACATATAAAACTGAATTCAGTTTTAAATCATCGTAAATAATGTTCCCGGTGCCATAACACGAGAAACCTTTCCATCAGCAACTGTGATGTTAATACAGTTGGTGGCTGGTTTAAAGTTTTTCAATAGGTTAAAGTTTCCTGTCATATGATCAGAAGCACCAGTATCTATGATTCAACCTTCAAAAATTTCTCCTTTGTGGAAAGAAGATAAAGTATACTCACCTTGAGGTTCCCCATTACATGTCGGAGCTGTGGGGGAATTGGTTGGATGGAAGAGAGTTCTAAAGACTTCCTTTTGGGCTGGAGTGGAAGGACTTGGAGACGAGATTTTTTCTGTTGAGTCTCCACAACATGGGCAGATGATTGCCGCCTTCGAGGGATCTAGTTTGGGGGCTTACCATGGAGGTCCCAGCATTGCTCCTTCCTATGATGTGGTTTCTTGCGGTGTTCACACCCGACTTTGATGTTCTTGGATTTTGCATTCCCTTGTCCTTCAGATCTGTAGGTAGCAAGAGCAGATCCGTGGACTTCAGCATTTGTTGGGGTCGGTAGCCTCACCCTTTTCCAACTCTGTTCTCGACGTACTTCTGCAAATACTTCTCTAAGGGAGGACAGCGATTTGGTACCGAGGATTCTGCCCCTAACCTCGTGTAGTTCCTTGTTGAGCGCGTGGAGGAAGTCGAAGATTCTGTCTTTTTCGAGCATCTGGGCATAGTGAGTACACTCTTGACTGCATGACCAATTGATGTTGTAGAACACATCCATCTCCTGCCATAGTTCGGTTAGTACATTGTAAGTACTCAGTTACAAATTTTTCTCCTTGGCTGGTATTACGAAGAGATGATCGAATCTCAAAACACTGTGAGGTGTTTTCTAGATCAGAATACACCTCTTGAACGACTTCCCAGATTTTCTGGGCAGTCTTGTAGTGCAGATAGGTTTTTCCAATGTTTGGATTCGTCGAATTGACAAGCCATGCCATAATGATAGAGTTTTCTGCCTCCCATAATTTGTAACTTTCATCCTTTTTGTCTGGAGCCTTTGTTTCACACGTAAGGACCCTGTTTTTCCTTCCCTCTAATAACAAACATAACAGACTGAAACCACTCACGGAAGTTCAGTCTGTTGGGTAATTTGGAGAGAGGAGTTGATTTCTGCTGATGGAAAAGGGATGGGGTTTGGTTTGGAGTTTGATGAGTGGTAGAAGATTGGGCAGATCCTGTCATTATCGATCTGCTGGTCTATCCAGAGAAAAACAAACAGAATGGTTAAGACAGGATGAACAAGAGTTACCTCAAAGACTTTAGCCTGCAAAGATTGCAAGGCTCTGATACCATGAAATAAAACGAGACAGGAAAGGATTTCCAACTGTAATTTCATTCACAGGGATGCACATAATTTATATTATAAAAATAACAAAAACCAGTAAAAAAGAAGAAATATAAGTATCTACTTTCTAAAAAATAAACATCCCTTTCCAAACATTGGAAGATGATTGATACGGTTTCCTTTCTTGAAAACTTTCCTATTTTTCAACAAGTTCGTGGGAGTAGTAGTTGTGTAGTTGGAAGCTGATGATTAGTTGGTTTGCAGAACTATTCCCTGTTTGCATGTACTTTCCTTTGGCTTTTTTTTAATTTTTGACATCCACATTTCACTGATGCAGATCGTGGTGATGTGCAAAAAGGAAGTGCAGAGATCTTCTTTCGTAAAGTGAAGTTTTGGAAGGAGGATGGAGAAGCCGAGGCTCCACCTGTCTTTGTAGGTATTTTTAAAAGTAAACTGTTTTTTATGTCAAATAGATCTTGATGAAACATGGGAAATTCGTTAGGCATGGTTTTCTTTGAGTTCAAGATATTCGGCATAAGCCGCTTTGCTTTCCTGCTGTGCATTCCAGCTTTGCAAAGCACAGATAAAAGAAACAATTCAGTCACAAGGAGTTAACGACCGCACATGCTGCAACCTAGGGATCACCAGGCAGCTCTTTCACTCTATGGGGATCGGGCATGGCCAGCTCCCATAGTGTGACGGGTGGTATGTACAAGGCCCGGGCAAGACTCCCAGAGGGCAAGAAAAAGGAATAGTTCTTCTAGTTGCTCCCTTATGTTATAAAATTCTTTCAATGCATTCCTTAACATTGTTTCACATTTTGAGTATTAAATTGAATACGTGCAACATGTTTATGCAACAGTTACCTCTGCACTCGATGACTTTCACAATAACTTATCAAGTTTTTGGGCAAGCTTTAATATTTGACTTGCTTGAGTGATTGTTTTCACTGTTACTATATTTGTTCTTTCTGAGGTGATAATCAGCCTGACAGCCTTTGCATCTTACAAAAGCCACATATGTCATGAAATTGTTTATTTTAACACGATGGTTACTGATAATGTTTTCATCATAGAATGTGGATGGTGTCAACTACTTTCATGCCAAAGTAGTTGGGTTGCTGTTTGTTGCAACAACTAGAGCAAATGTTTCACCTTCTCTTGTCTTGGAGCTTCTACTAAGAATAGCACGAGTTACCAAAGATTACCTTGGCATCCTAAATGAAGATTCAATACGGAAAAACTTTGTGCTTATGTACGAATTACTTGACGAAGTAATTGTAAGTATCCCTTTCATATAACTTTGCTGCATTTGCTAAATTTGAGCAGAATTTACGAGGGTTCTGTACTTACAAATGCAAAAGTTTAACTTTTTTTTTCCCTTCATAGTTCTGCATCTGAAGTTGAAAACCCAAATAGCTAATATTGTGTTTGAGCATAGATAATCGAAGGTGTTCTCTAGATGCATATATTGTCCATTTAGGTGATTTCCTAAGAAGCTTTCTCAGTTAATTTTTTTGTTTCTTTATTAATACCCGTTACGTTGTGCATAGCTGATAAAGCTAGGAATTCTTCAAAGTAATTGGCAATATAGATGTTGGTAGGAGTCGATTTGGATACATGAATACTTGATGATCAGGTTTTAAATTATGCACTGAGGAATGAAAATATTTTTTGAACTGTGCTCGGTTACTTTTATTATTTCTCATGTTATTGCACTTATATATACACACACACACACATATATATATATATATATATATATAGAGAGAGAGAGAGAGAGAGAGAGAGAGAGGCAGGATCAAACGAGAATGCTAACTATTTAAGATTATATGAGAACGGCCAAATCACATTTGATTTCATATTAACGGTAAAAAAGAAGTGTTGGGGCGACTTTGGCCATGACATCAGGTCGCGAGGTAAAGTGGCGTGAATCACATATGATTTTGTACGTGATGTTAGTGTAAAATCACATGTGATTTGGCCGTTTGCTTATTCTCTTAAATAGGTATTGTTCTCGTTTAAACCCGACTCCTCTCTCTCTCTCTATACATACATACATATATATATATATATATATATATATGTAAAATCACGTGCAAATTTATGTTTTCTTTTTGCTTTTGTCTAAAGGAGGTTAAGTATAATGTTTTCTTTCTTTTGCTCCCAGGATTTTGGTTATGTGCAAACGACATCAACTGAAGTTCTGAAGTCATGTTTATTTAATGAGCCAATCATGGTTGATGCTGCACGAATGCCACCTCTTGGTCCAGCTGCTCTCTTTATGGTACAAGTCATTCAAGGCTGATATATTTATTTAAGTGTACATGCTTACTATATCTTTTTGCTTGCAACTTCGATTTGTGCAGCAAGGGAACAAAAGAATGCCAGGGACGGCTGTCACGAAGTCAGTGGTAGCTAATGAACCTGGGGGTAGAAAGAGGGAGGAAATTTTCGTGGATATAATTGAAAAAATAAGTGTTACTTTCAGCTCTAGTGTGAGTAATTTTTTCTTCTACTCTTAGTTTTGTTTTCTACAAATTTTTTTCTGATATGAACTAAGAAAACTAGCTTTACCATCAAAACATTAAGCTTCAACATTTGTCAACTATGTGACCAACAAATATCATGGGGTTCTGTAGCCATAACTGATAGGAGCAAGTCATATTTTTTACTGTTGTGTAGGAGATAAAACTGAATAGCAGGTTCAGTCGAAAGCTCCAACTGTTGGTGAAAGGTTATTTGGTTGTAGAGGATGAAACTTTTGGATGGCTGGAAGTTCCATTCCCTATAATTGCATCCAGATTTGCACACTGAAAGGATACTGACCATAAGTTTCCATGAACCACGATAAGGGTTCCGCAGCCAAGATTTAACCATACTAGCCTACAAATAGGGAGATGGTTTACCTTAGAGCTAACAACAATGTCTCCTAACTCTTGTTCATATCTTATATTTCTCATATAAGCCCTTAAGAAATTGAGCTGTTCATATCTATGCTATGTAAAAAAAATATATCAAGCTGGTCTTCCCTTTATGTTCAGGATATCTTGGACATAGCAAAAAGAAAAACCAAAAAAGATATCAACCAATATTGACTTCCTTATTCAGGCCATCACAAATGTGATTTCAATTTTGCATATGGGTGTGTGACTCTGTGTGTTATAGTCCTAAATAGCATCTTTTATGAGACTTGAAGCCATGACCCTCCATGTTCCTCTTTGAAGTTATGATAGCCACCATTAGGCAAAAGACCACTTGGTATATACTACGCTGTCACAAGTCCTGTTTTTAATGATTTCATTATGCACCTTATGTAATAGTGCAGCATAATCATGATTTATTCTTGCACTCGGCAAAATCCCTACTGGGTAATTCTATGGGTTATGTATGCAGCTTCAACCTGTCGGTTTGTTGGAACTTTGCTTTCATGTGGCACAAACAACTTTTCAACTACTTCATAGGCAATACACTTGCAAGATAATATGGGCAGTGCAAAGAGTGGATGATCTAGACACTTGGGCTGAATGTTTGTTTCCACACTCCCTATATAAGACAAAAGTCCTTCGTTATATTTCTTTATTTAAGTCCACCTCCTTTCAGGTCGAGGCAATTTTTCTTCTACTATCTTGGCCAACATTCATTTTGAGACTTTCACTAGCAAGGACTGGAAGAGGCTTCTGTCGTTATCATAGTAACAAAAAAAGGAGAACACTAAGTTAGTGTACTCAATTGGATGATAATATATTAGAAATTCGTTAGCTTCATCATGCATCCAAATTATTCTAAATTTATACACGTGAACAGGGATACATACTAACTTCTGAGATAGATGGAACCATTCAAATGAAGAGTTATCTTTCTGGGAATCCAGAAATCCGACTAGCCCTTAATGAGGAGCTGAATATAGGAAGCAGTGGCAGATCGTTATATGGTACGCGATCCTCTCAGTTTATTCATTTATCCAACACCAGAATGTTATTGTTAGAAAATTTTGAAATCTGTCTTGATATTTTATGCCCTTGAGATCATGCCATTTTGGGATGCAAACTGAGTGACCATGATGACCATTAACTTTTCGAAGCTCATAGTTAGTCTATAATCTATTGCGAGGGTTATCTGCTTTCAAAAGCTTATCAAATCATGCTTTCTATGACAGATTACACTGGTTCCACTGGATCAGGAGCAGTTATACTAGATGATTGCAATTTCCATGAATCTGTGCATCTAGATCGTTTTGATGTCGACAGAACTCTGACTCTTGTAAGTAATGTGATATGACTTTAATTTATTTGACATGCCTATTCAGCAATTTTGATGAATCTGATGTTAATCTTGCTCATGTTTATCAGGTGCCTCATGATGGTGAATTTCCTGTCATGAATTATCGCATGACTCAGGAATTTAAGCCACCTTTTCGTATTAACACCCTCATTGAAGAAGCTGGATCACTCAAGGTAGATATCTTCTTCCTGTAATTCTTTTTAGTAAATACACAATTATATCTCTTACATTATCCATCATTTGAGCCTTACTTTGGTTTACGTCTCTTTTGATGACTATCGCTTCTGTAGTTATCCTTCAGCGGTGCTTATCCTATTTTGTGCTTTGTTTTACTTCTTTGGCATACTAATGCCCATTACATAAGCATGCTCCTATACTATATCATGTTTCATTTCTATCCAAGGCTGAAGTGATTCTGAAAGTACGTGCCGAATTTCCTCAAAATATTACTGCAAATACGGTTGTGGTTCAGATGCCTGTGCCATCATACACATCCAGGTACCTTTTTCCTGTTTTCTGCAAACCCATTTTAATAATTTAATAAAAGATAGGCTTAATATATAGGGAGGCTAACAAAGTTTGCTGTAAGTTTTAAATAGGCCACCCAACAATAAACACGTCAACGGAGGCCACCCAACTTTTAAAAGATGTCATTTAAAAAATACCAAGGACTAAAATTGGTTTGGTGGTCAAAACATAAACATGTAAACTTTGGTGATTAAAAGTGAAACAAAAACTTGGAAACTAAAAACGGTCCCCTCCCCCCGGGGGGGGAGGGGAGGTGTGGTGGTGGTGCGCAGGGGGATGGGAGTGGTGGTGGCTGCTGTGAAGTGTGAGGGATGCTGGTAGTTGCGCATGAGGGGCCTCTATTAGCTTCTCTATATCGTTATGGGCTTCTGCAAGTGGCTTGGCTTGGTGAATAAACAAGTGTACTGGTCACTTGTATTTGAGGAAAGGAGCCTAGGCCACTCAGGTAGGCCTTGGTAGGCTATGGTGCAAGGATAATACATGGATACCAGGGATTTGGAGATTCTAAAAAAGTAGATTTTGGGCATGTGTTTATACACATGCATGTTTGTGTTTATATGTACAAAAAAACTAAAACCAATCTAATAAAAGAAAGAAGTTATTTCATGATTAAATACATTTAATATACAAGATAATACACACTAGAATCTAAGCCTTATCTTGTTTTTACTTTTACATAATTATGACCAGTGGAGAAGTATGTAAAAGTAAAAACATGCCAAGGCTTCTAATTCAAATGCAATCTTTAAGATGTCAAGTTTCAAAAATTTGAATTTAGATATTTATATTAGTAATAGTTATAAAGGCTTGCCCCTCAAGATGATACATTTTTTTGAAAAAAGAGCATGTTCAGCAAAAAAGCCCATAACCGGAAAAAGTTATATGGTAGCGTGGTGGATAAAGATGTGGGTGATGAAATCGACCAATGTTAGCCTTGAGACCATCCATTTCCAAGAAGAAAAAAACTATACATCACTTGACCTGTTTGGAAATGATTAAACCTATTTTTGATGCTTGTATTTATACCCCCTCCCTCAGTAAGCAAGTGTCTAAGGAATATTAATTTGTTGTACAACAATTTTCAGAATTAGCTTCGAAATGGAATCTGGAGCAGTTGGACAAGTGACTGATTTTAAGGAATCAAACAAGAAACTGGAGTGGGGGTTAAAGAAGGCAATTTCTCTTGTTAATGCTATCTCTATGTCCACATTCACCAAGTATTGGGAGGGATTTAATTTGGTGTAAAGTTACTGTGCAGATTGTTGGTGGATCTGAACATACACTACGTGCAAAGCTAACATTCTCACAGGACTCACATGGTAAGTTCTATTGCAAATATGGCAAATGCCTTATTCACGTGGGTTCATATTTTGCAACTTATTCGGGTTCTGTAATAGGGAATATAACCAAGGAAGCTGGACCTGTCAGCATGACCTTCACCATACCCATGTACAATTGCTCTAGACTACAGGTAACAAAACTCCTCTCCTCCCCTCTCGACTTGACTTTTCTTTTTCTTTTTGGGAAAATTGCATGCAAACGTAACATACTGTTACGTACTTCCATAAACCTTTCATTTTAATACCTCAAACATATAGATTGAAGTGCCTTTTAGTGCCTCCATTTTATTCTTGAAACAATTTAATGATAATTGTAACGGAGTTAGAGAAGTAAATGTGTTGATGATGCTTGTGATGTAGGTGAAATACTTGCAAATTGCAAAGAAGTCCAAAACATACAATCCCTACCGGTGGGTGAGATATGTTACCCAAGCCAATTCATATGTTGCTCGTATATGAGCCTCTCTCTAACTCATGTTGTATTCTCTTTCTGTTCTTTGCCTCTGCGTCTATGATAAAGCCTACCCAAAATCCTCTCTCTCTCCCTATAGGATTTATTGGGTTTATTTGGTTTGGTTTGGTTTGGTTTTGATAATAGCTAGTTGTTTATGTACTGAGAGAGTCGTGTAAAATTAACCAACTTTAAGGAAACTATGTGGTTTTTAGAATTCTTTTATAAAAGCCCCAACTGGTTGATATAGGCCAGGGCAGGTGTCATGAGGTTTGGTATACCTCCAAAATTTCAGCATATTTTTAAGTTTTTATTTTGGATAACGGTTAGGTGTTTACACGCACCTCGACCAATCCATGGGTCCTTGAAGTTAACAGCCGGAAAAACCTCCAATGGAGAGGAAACTTACGGTCCCACAAGTGACCATGGTGTTTGTGCGGTTTTGAGTGCCAACCAAGCTACTGATGTTTGAAACCTAGTATTTGCTTGGAATTTGGTTTGAAGCTTTTAACAAGGAAAGGAAAAAGTAGGGGGAAAAAAACCAATGAACTATTACGTTTTGAGTTATCAAAGTTCTTTGATTTTTTTTAACAAATAAATCCTTTGAATTTTTGAAATCAAACAAATAAATCCTTAAAACGTTTTAAAACTTAAGGAACCAAACCATCTTTTATATTTTGAACAATTAAGTCTCGAGATGTTTTTTTTGATCAAGTTCCTTACACTTATTAAAATGAATGTAATATATCATTTATCGATGTATCTAGATCAGTAACAAAGTACAATAAACCAAAAAAATTTGTTAAGTATTATTATTGTCTATTCATATTTTATTTTTGGGTAAATTGCATTAAAAAGTAATGTACTTTCACTTATTCCTATTTTTAGTAACAAATTTTTAAAACATTTATTTTGTTACCTCAATTGTAAAATATCAATCTTTTAAGTACCTGATCTACCTGATGACTTACAAATGTTGACTAGGATCATATTTTTATTGATGTGACATTGTTTATTTATGTTATCAATGCCAACTAAGGAAAAAAGTCCATGTCATTTTTAATTTTTTTTAAATATCTGTATTTTCTTCAACTAAGGAAAATTCCACATCATTTTTTTAATTTTTTTTTAATTTGTATTTTTTCCAGTTAAAAAATCCATGTCATTCTTTTAATTTTATTCTTTTGTGAAATACGTATTTTTCAATTAAGAAAAATTACATCTTTAGACCTATTATTTGTTTAAATTTTAATTAACTAAACAAGATCAAATAATAAAAACATTTATAATAATTGCTAAATATTTGATAAGTTAATTAACAAAAATATTCTAGATGGTTAAATATTTTAGAAAAATGACGTATCAATTATAATAAATGACAATAACATAACACCGCTATCAATTATAAACCAAAATGTTACTATATTTCGTTAATGCCCAACCAATATTACACCCGGCTCCACTTAGTCCTTTTAGACGCAGTTTCTTCCCCTTCTTTTGCTTCAACTTCAAATAAAAAAAAAGTCACGTTAATTACCTAATGACTTTTGAATAACAAATAGGAAAAATTTAATAAAAACACATGGAATCACAAGGTTTACTTACCACAATCGGTGGAATTGGACCAACCCTTTCCCTTTGAAGTCCTGTCGCTTGAACCTCTCCCTGAACTGCCTCTTGAACCACTGCCTCTAGGCCTACCCACCGGATTTTTTTGCATAGAAGGTGCATCCTTTTTCTGGTTTTTACAACCTCTTGAATTATGTCCAACCTCTCAACAATTTTTGCAAGTCATCTGCCTTCCTGTTCTTCCTACCTCATTATGTCCAAAATTGTTGGTCCTACTTTTACTACCACCTTCACATTCATCCTTCCGTCTAGATATTGAAGGTCTTCCGGGGATTCTTCTAAATTTTGGTGGTAAAGGCTTGACAAAATTTGTGGTCGGCCAAAGCTTGACGCCATTCAATGGATTGACCTTATGGTTGTATGTGTTTATGAAACATGATTTTGAAAAAAAGGGAGAAACATACTTATCTGGGTCTCGGTTAATGAAATAGATAGCCGCAACTGCATGAGCACATGGAATTCTAGAGACTTGCCAAATCCTACAAGTGCATGTCATTTTATCCGTATCGACAACGTATCCGTCAAGCCCCTTTTTTGCTTCAAAGAGAGTCCTGCCATTCGGGACAACCTGCCAAAATCTAAGCGAATAATTATAATGTAATAAACATATTAGGTAAATAATTTATCGCATCTATGAAACAAATTAATAAAAAAGCATACCTCATTTGATCTTTGTTTATCTCCACTTTCTTTTTGATTGACGGACAAATGTCACCATTCCATTTCTCAGCTTTCATGGCCATCTTCTCAAATCTTTCCATGATGGTTAATCTTATCTCTTCAAGCATTGTTATTATAGGTTTCCTTCTTGTTGAAACCATTTATGAGTTAAAACACTCACTAACTCCATTCTCAACCGCATCACATGATGTATCGGTCTTGAAAAAGGCTATTGACCATGTGTTTGGATCTCTTTCCAAGAGATGATCATAAGCTTCATGACTTAAGCCTTTCACTTCTTGCATTACACATCTAAATTCCTGAGGTGTACCCGCTTTTGATGCAGCCCAAAATAATGACCTGAATTGGATTCCGGTAAACCTTTTCCTGAAATTTGCATAAATGTGCCTAGCACATTGTCGATGTTCAGCCAGTGGGCCCATTGTCGATGTTCAGCCAGTGGGCACATTGTTGATGTTCAGCCAGTGGGCACATTGTCGATGTTCAGCCAGTGGGAAGACTTCTTTTACGGCTTCAATAAGTCCCTACGTTTTTACGTTGATGACTAATCAGTAAAAATCATAAAAGTAGATAACAAATTAGTAAAGAAAAAAGTAATACAATTAGATTACCTTGTGTTGATCTGACATTAATGTCACCCCTGTTGATCCTCTCTCTCAGTGATTTGATGATAATCCCTTTTCTCTTTCACGTTGTATTTGTGTTTCTGTATTTTCAGTTCCAACGATCTTCACTGAGTATGTTCAGTGATCACTGAAGAACTTGCATTGTAAATCTATCAGAGACATCAATACTTCAAGAAGACAACACTCACACCAAAGAACATTCAGCAAACGTCGAAGACTGAAACTGAAGATTAGAGACCGGCGAGTACGTGATCTGAAGCGATATTCAGTGATTACAAGCCTGTCTACATATGTGTGAAGACTGCTCTAGCTTCAGCGAATGATGTTGAGACCTTCAGGTCATTCCAGCATTCATCGATCAAAGGAAGCTTGCTTAGCACGATTGTTGTTGTCTTGTCCTTATGCACATAAAGGACAAAGCCCATACCCTTACAAAAGTTAGTACGGTATGGAGCCGATTAGTCGACTCTTTATCTACTAACTTTAGGTAAGGATGTCTACTCAGAAATAGTGCTTTTATACTATTCACTGTAGCAAAGGACAAGCCTTCCTCTTAAGGTTTGACACGCACTCTAA
>NC_037528.1:28403697-28405376 GCF_001531365.2 Cynara cardunculus var. scolymus | reverse complement strand
AGTCAATCTTTAACAGTCATCTTTCTTAAATCAAGGTTTACATCGTTTGTTTTCTTATTCATATACCTTGATTGTATTGGATTATCATCGATCTAATGGAYTGTTGGACGTTATATTCTCATAACTTCTTAATCGAACCTGAAAGTGGATAATAAGAAAATAAAATCAAATAAAACCGTTTTAGCTTTGAATGTTTGTGTATTTTAATGTATTTTTTAGTGTATTTTGATCGTTTTTTAGTATATTTTCATTTCTTTTTTAATGTATTTTTGTTTTAGAATGTATTCTTTTGATTTTTTTTTACTKTGTGTGAATATGTGTTGAACGGATACTTCACCGGACAAGATGATCGGAGTTCAATTCGATCAATCTTAATCCGGTTGATGATTGTCCGATTTATGTCTTTTGACTTAGTAATTTTGTGAGTACTTTGTTGTCCGGATTTCTAATCCTGTCACAACTTTGTTTTTTTTCCAAGTGTTTGTATATTTTGTAAGTTCCGGACTTCTAATCCGGTCAATCTGTTATTCAATTTTTTTTCTAAGTGTTGGTTGAAAAAAAAAATTCTCTTTATTTTTTTTAGAATTTAATTTTTTTTGTTGTGTGGGTTATATTGTGATTAAATAAATGGTTTCTAATGTTTTTAGAATTTTTACAGGTTAATGGCGGATCAACGACATCAATCTGACGAGGAATCTCATGTTTCTTCTGTCAGATCAGATAATATCCCTATACACCCGCCGAACCAACCTATTCCATCTGAAACCATTTTCCCTCAAATCCAATACCTTGATATAAAACCAAATAACCACGTCTTCTCTTTTGCTATGCCAGYTGAATACCCAATCATTATAGAAATCCTGAAAGGTCATCCAATTTCTTATTCTTTATCTGCAAATACACCAGTTCCAATGGTATATTTACAACAATTTTGGAGCACTTTGACCTTAGAAAAAGACGGGGATGCTATCTACTTTCAAGGCGAAGTTGACGAATTTGTCAGTCGTCTGACACTGAAGCGTCTTAGAAGAATACTTCGTCTGCCCGAACCAGGATCTACTGGCTTTGAAAATTTTATATCAGACGAACAATTATGTCTAGATATCAAGCGCCTAGGATACTCGGCTGTTCTGAACAACCCAACTCAGTTCAAACGACGTTTCCTGCCTTCAATCTGGCACTTACTGTTCTCTATCTTGAATAGATGCCAAACGTCAAAGACAGTGGACATAGACACATGCAGTAGCTCATTTCTGAAGTTCTTTCATGGTGTCGTCTTTTCAAGAAATTATGACTTTGCCTTGGTCATATGGAATGAGTTAGTAGAGCTAGTCAATACCAAAAGATTCCCGTCAAAAGTTCGAAAATTTGTGCCATTCCAGAGATTTCTACAATTATTCATTAAGGCCATGATGAATGCCAATGAGGATATTCCGGCCAGATCTAATTCTGAAAAAGGGCCAACATTCAAAATGACCAGAATTAGAGAGCATACTGAAGTGGAAGACCTGGATTCAATAATGCCAGTACCAGAAGAATTGATTGTCCTAGCTGATCAGACTGCTCAGAGCGTAATAGATTATAGGAGAGTGATAGATCTAATAGTTCAACTAGAACCGGTTGAACTTGCCCAAGGATGACCCCATGCCTCAGCTGAGAGAGAGCGGTTAGAATTAGAA
>NC_037528.1:28396856-28401092 GCF_001531365.2 Cynara cardunculus var. scolymus | reverse complement strand
TTGCACAACTACAAGTAAAGAAGTTCATGAGGTTTAGCGACTTGAATAAATATTCTGACAGTACGTCAAATTAGTGAGAAGGGTACTTGACTTGAAGAGGGTGATGAACGATAAAGTTGCTGAATCTGAACGGATGAGTTCTAAAGAAAGATATTTGCTGATCAATGCAATAAACTTGCTCGAGGAAAAGATCCAATATAGGAATGCTCTGAGAAGGCTGGAGAAGATTCTTGGACTGCGCAAAACGAAATTCACAAGAGTCCAAACTTGAATCCAAAGGAGGAGAATGTTGGGTTCAAGTTAGAGCATTAAAGTTGTATTCAAGTTTCTCCTTAGAATAGCTTTATTTTGTAATAGTGTAGTTTTACTATTCCTAGTATAAATAGTATTTCCCTTTGTAATTGTCATTAACBAAGTYATTAGCARAWYKGTAATCAAGATTAGAGCTGTAAATTTCTCTCTCTCAATCTAATCATTCTTTGATAATTCTCTCTCTACTTTTATGTTCATCTTGATTCTTGAAAATCATATCATATTTGTATGATTTCTGGACTTCACAAATGCACTCATTTTATACACTTAAGATCAAACCCATATGAAACCCTAACTCTATCTCAATATGCAATCCATAAAACAAGAATGTCAACCAAGAACAAGTGCAAAAATAGATTATACCTTACTTGATGATCAAATCCTTCCAATATCTTGTAGTTCCTCTTTGATTTGAGTTGAATCAAGCCTATATGTGTGAAAATCGCACCTCTAGTGTGTGTGTGAGTTCTGGACTTAGATGACATGAAAAATGGGCCAAAACTCCAATTTATAATGCTAAAACTCGAGTTTGGCCGGTTTGGCCCGGCTAGGTACCCATTTTGACCATCAATACTTAAATTATTCATAACTTTTCGCTCGGACCTCCGTTTTCTATGAGGTTTTCGCCTACACGTTCATAAATAGATAATCTATAACATCTAACAAAAATATTTCAGAAAATATGTTGGGTCAGCAGACTCGGTGTTCCCTCGGCAGGTCAAATCCTCGTCCTTAAACCCACCGCTCCTGTAGCAATGCAGGAGCATCCCACATCGGTGAGGCTAGGGAGTCTTTTCTTCCTTATAAGGAAGTGGGAGTCTTCTCCTACCAGTGATGCGTTTTAGAAAACAAAACCGTGAGGGGTTGTTGCCGTGCGGGGAAACCCCGGGGCAGCCCAGAGCGGACAATATCACGTGGGCGGCTCCCTAGTGCAGTTACCGGTCCAACAAAATATCTTCCAAGAAAATCAGTTTTACGTATTAATTTGCGTAAATTTTTTCCAAATCCTCTAATATATTCTTAAGAAATAAAATTTTAAAACTTCAGACTCAAACTCCCACTAAATCATAAGTTCTATTTAACCCAATAATTAAATATACTAAACAAATAATTTGGCATATTAGAAATTGGATGTTACAAATATAGAAAAAAAAAACAATTTAATTTTGAATTAAATGAGAACGAATAAAAGTTCATTAAGAATGCATGATTATTTTTAGCCTTGAAGAGAAGCTTGTAGGAAGTTCTTAAATATAACTTGAGTTCTTAAATTCGTAATTCATGTGTCGTTAATTTATAATTTTTTATTGGTTTATTGTAATTTATATTAATTTTTTTAATTAATAAGAGTAATAAAAGTTGATAAAAAGTATGTCAGACTCATAAAAAAATTGAAATATGTTTTTACAGTAATGGTGTTTTATCTCTTTTTAAATTCTCGTTTTATTGACATATCACTAATATACCAATAACAAGTGATATTATAAATTTTTTCCAAAGTTATTCAATTATAGATGTTAGCTTCTTTAGAATAGAGAAAATAAAGAAAATTGGGATTTTGAACCAATACTTTTTGCTCTAACAACTTCTCCAAAACAAGAAGAAAGTATGAAAAAGAAGAGTTTTTTCTCTAAGCATAGAGAACACTCCAAAAATGATCACCAAGTGAGATCATTCATCGAAAACTTTGAAAATAAATATTTAAAAAATTATTATTATTATTATTATTATTAGATTCTTTAAAATAAAGAATCTATGAAAGATCAATGCAATTTTTTTTTAGATTTTGATTTTTGATTTTTTGTTTGAAAAAAGTTTGAATTTTTTTTTTTTTTTTGATGGAGATACTCTCATACAAAAATTTACATATTCATATAACATAATTAGGTTGACTTTTTTAACATGAATATATACAAATTATCTATCGTCAACCTTTATTTTTCATGCATTATGGAAGCAAAGAAAAATAAATAATACAACAGAAAAATTAAAAAAAAAAAAAAAAAGATATTAAACAATTGATTGATGGGACAATAAGAAAATATGGAATTTGAGAAGAGTTGTTTTATATAAAATGTGTTTGGATTGGAGTATGTTGCATGTGAGGAGTAAAGGGTGGGATAGAGATGTCAAAAAGAGAAGCCAAGTAGTTGTGAAGGAAAAACGACAAAATGATCTCTTTCAACTCCTCCGACTCCGAGTAATAAATGATGGTGACTTTACATCTACTGTCCCATACTTGGACAACCAACCATAAAAAGCTAACTAGCTCCTTACAATCTAACTACACCTTCACCTTCACCTTCATTCTCTTTTATCATTACCATTTTTGTTTGTTTTATCGACTAAAACCCTCAACCAAAAAACTTAAATACGTAATCCAACTAATTGTTATAAGATATGATGCTTAATTACGTAACTCTTTTGTTGGATTAAATGTTGACTTGTAAGTGTCATGCCAGAAGTAAGTCGTCGACCCGTTTGCGTTCGTCTTCTTTCATGTTACGGAAGGTAAGTTTGTATTGACGTATGGCTTCATGTTCACAGTGTGTTGGATAATGTCGTTATAGTTACAATAGAGAAGTTTTGATGCCAAGTTATTTCAACCAAGAGACTTGTTACTCTCACTATGGGAGTTATTATTGAGTGTGCTATATTAATGCATACAAACATGTTTACATGCTTGGGATCATGTTAGACCTCCTAGTTATTGTGAGACCTGTAGGACCCTCTTGGAGCTCTTGTATGAGTTTTTTTTTAATTTCACGGAGTCTTCACAACAGAACACCGAATCTTCAGGGTAAAAAACTGAATCTTTAGCAACATACAAACCTTCACCGAAAACAAACATTTACATGAAAAATATTGATAGTTCACATGAAAAACATAACAAACTTTCGCATGCAAAAATATTGTGAACCTTCAAGAAAAACTTTGGACTTACAAAAAAAACTCGAACCTTCACAGGAAAACATCTGACCATCATAGAGAAAAAGTCGAACCTTCTGATAAAAACACCAAACCTTCAGAATCTGCACATGGAAAACACTTGATGAGAACTTCATAGAAAAACACTAAACCTTCATAGGGAGAATACGCAAAACCTTCACCATGGTCTTATGGGTCTCGTGAAATGTGGGTAACCTCACATAATCCCAAGTATTTGTGTATATGTGTGTGCGTGTGTTTGTGTGTGTATACAAAAAATAGAGGAAAATTTAGTTACAAACCTGATTTTCGAAGTTGTGAACCAGGAGACAAGAGCACGACATGTATCCTTATTTGTCCTCATTCACAATGAATAATGAAGGTGAATATTCTACAACATTTATAATAAATGATAACACCATTCATGATATATATCCTCTGAATATCCAAGACATGTGCTCTCGTTTGTCTCCAGCTTCACAATGGAAGTTATATTCACAACTGAATCTAGCCCTATATATATTGTTGGTCCTCCTATTATTGTATTGATTTGATGATAAAAGTTTAAACTGAAAACATGATGGTTCTTAGAGATGTTGTTCCGACCCATTCAAGGACGACCTAAGGAAACCAATGGTGACATGTGAACAAGTTGGTAACTCATTTAATGCACAATGCAAATATATAAAAACATTTCAGTAGAAGACAATTTGTGTGATAACCACTTTAACTAGTGAACAATCAGCGAATGAAAACTTTGTGAGCTTAGAATTTGTGTGTGATAAATTCTTCGTGATCTAGATCTTATATATCATATCCAAAAGATAATTATGATGGATTAATCTTTTTATGTTTGCAAAAGTATGTAATTTCATTATTGAGTAAAATTTATTCAATAAAAATTTATTATACTAGAAAACCTTATGTTTGTATTTACCATCTCTACAAAACCAATATATATACATATATATATATATATATATATATATATATATA
>NC_037528.1:28387442-28395219 GCF_001531365.2 Cynara cardunculus var. scolymus | reverse complement strand
GCTGCTTACTTTGGGCCTAGCTGATAATGAGACCAAAAACACAACAATCAATTTTCTCTTTTTTTTCAACTTAAATGGCCTCATAAGATTAAATATCATCTTAAATTAAAATGGACATTTTAGGCATCTAATCGACATTAATCTTAAGGTACTTTGACGTAAAAATGTATAAATTTTCACTTATCAAATTCTCCCACACTTAGATCGTTGTCCGTCCCGGCAATGACTTAAGTTAACACGTAGTTATAAAAATCAAATCTAACGAGAATGTCAACACATATAGCATATCATGAGTTTGAGATTTGCAACAAAGCATTGAAAAGAGGATGCACACGCAATCAAGTAGACACAAGCTAATCTCGAGAACTCTCACGAATGGGATTAACAAAGCAACACTCGATTCACTCCTTGGGTTAAGTGTATCGCTCAAATCGTCAATGTACTAGCATGTACCTACCATATACTTGAAAAGTCTCTCACTCTCCACTACTTGGATAAAATACATGCTTATAAATCAAAAGGTCTTAAAAGGTGTAATGAAAAACAAGGCTTTGGGTACGGTAGGGAAATATTTAGGAAAAGTGACTAAGACCTAACACCAATGGAGATCCGGCTACTCAACAACACTTTATTTTTATTTTCACAAAGGACTTTTGCATCTATCTTTGAAGCTCAATCCTTTTCGGACGATAGGGAATAGAAATGAAACGCTTATATTCAACCGTATCTTCATTTTTGTCGTCTATTTTATTTTTTTATTGACGACGTAATTTTGCTTTTCACATATGTATTTTTTTTTTCTTTTTGAATTTTTCTCTTCTTTTTCATTCATTCTTCCCTTTCATTTTTTTCATTTTTTTAGTATTCTCCAACATATAAATACAACTTTTTTTAGCATATAGGAAAACCGAGACTACTCCATTGGTGATTGGTCGGGTGAGTTGTGTTTGGATTAGTTCATGATGTGGGTGACAAAGGAAATAGGCTAAGGCTCAAAGTGGTGTGCAAAAAGGATAATGACAACATAAGGGGTAGGCTTAAGGCTAGTGGTTTAACACAAAAATGAGCAAACAACGACCTTTATCATGTTTATTAGCATGTAGTTATCATGTAGTCTTAAGGAGAGAAAAATCAAGTTCTAGAGATGTATATCTAGGCATGACGCAATCACACAAGAAATGAATTTGAGACTAATATCAATTATTTAGTCTAAATAAGCTCAAAGTCTCACGGTGTTCAAAACTAGTTCAAAAGATTAGCAATAGTCTACTTTGACCGATATGCTACCATTACTCAACTCTAAGTGCTATCAATCAAGCTCAATCATGCTATACACGCATCCACACTCATCGTCATCAAAAATTTAAGCTCGTTAAAAGCATGCTAACACATTGTCAAAACGGACAAAAACCCTCATTTAAGCACAAAATTTGCAAAAAGCAAAAAATTTACCCCTAAAACCATTAATAAACCCAATTCATGCAAATAACCCCCACCCCCACACTTAATTCATACATTGTCCTCAAGGTATGCAATAAGTAGAGGACACTCTAAGCAATGAAGGAAAAGGAACAGAAAACTCCCCTGATTTGATGAGTGACCTCCAAATGTAAGAATCCATGGCGATGGACGAGTCTCTTCAAGCGTCCAACGTCTGGGGCGAACCTGAGAATATAGAAATCCAAGAGTGAAACTAGAGAATCTAAAAACAAAATAAATAACTGAAAGCAATAAATAAGAAGAAATGGAAACTCGTGGGTTGCCTCCCAACGCAGCGCCTTTCTTTTATGTCTTTGGCTAGACCATACTCAGTTCAATTCTTGTAGCTTGGCATGTCCAAAGCTACCCTCTCTAAATCCCCTCCATCAAAGCCTTCATAGAACGGCTTTAACCTATGACCGTTAACTTTGAAAATCTGCCCCGTAGATAGACTTTGTATCTCTACTGCACCATGCTCAAAAACAGTTAAAACGACAAAAGGTCCTATCCATCTGGTCCTTAACTTACCGGGAAATAACTTTAATCTAGAGTGATATAGGAGAACTTTCTGACCTTTAGTGAAAGACTTACGTGAAATACGAGAGTCATGGAACTCCTTGGTCTTCGCCTTATAGATGCGAGCATTTTCGTAGGCATCATTTTGTATCTCCTCTAACTCTTGAATTTGAAGATTCCTATGCGATCCCACTTCATCCAAATCCATATTGCACGTATTCACCGCCCAATACGCCTTATGCTCTAATTCCACCGGGAGGTGGCAAGGTTTATCGTACACCAACCGGAAAGGAGACATACCTATAGGCGTCTTGTAGGCCGAACGATAGGCCCACAAAGCGTCATTAAGTCTTAAGCTCCAGTCTTTTCGGTTAGGATTCATAGTCTTTTCCAAAATGGACTTGATCTCACTATATGACACCTCGGCTTGTCCGTTTGACTGTGGATGGTAGGCGGTGGAGATGCGGTGGATAACCCCATACTTCTTGAAAAGCGCGCCGATGACCTTGTTGCAAAAATGGGTGCCTCGATTACTGATGATGGCCTTGGGCGTCCCGAACCTGGAAAATATGTGAGATTTGACAAAATCTGCAACTACATGAGAATCATCAGTTCGAGTGGCCTTTGCCTCAACTCATTTGAAGACATAGTCAACGGCCAAAATAATATAAAGATTACCACAAGATGCGGGAAAAGGTCCCATGAAATCCATGCCCCAAACTTCAAAAATCTCACATAGTAACATAGGAAATTGGGGCATTTCATTCCGGGAACTAATGTTTCCCGTCATTTGGCATCTCATGCAACTCTTACAAAAACGATAACAATCTCGCATATGGGTTGGCCAATACAACCCAAACTCAAGTACCTTCCGGTATGTCCGCTTATGGCCGAAGTGACCCCCACAAGCATGGGAGTGATAAAACTGTAAAACAGACTGAAACTCCCCTTGGGGCATACATCGCCAGATAACTTGGTCCGGGTAATGTTTCCAATGGTATGGCTCATCCCACATGTAGAGACGAGCCTCTCTCCTAATCTTTTCTCTATCGGGTCTAGATAACTCACCTGGGAAGCTCTTTGAAACCAAATAATTAACTATGTCCGCATACCATGGGGTTTCGCCCGAAATGGAGAAAAGGTGCTCATCTGGAAACTCATCAGTGAGCGGGTTTGGCTCTCCATCCAACACTAGCCGGCTAAGGTGGTCAGCAACAAAATTTTCAACTCCGCTCTTATCTCTAATCTCCAAATCGAACTCTTGGAGTAAGAGAATCCACCTTATCAACCTTGGCTTTGCCTCTTTCTTCTTGAGCAGGTACTTCAATGCGACATGATCTGAAAAGACAATCACTTTAGTGCCAAGCAGATAAGATCTAAACTTTTCTAAAGCAAAAACAACTGCTAGCAACTCTTTCTCGGTGGTTGAGTAGTTGCATTGTGCACTATCAAGTGATCGTGATGCATAATAGATAACATAAGAGCTCTTACTGTCTTTCTGTCCCAATACCGCCCCAACGGCGTGATTGCTAGCATCACACACAATCTCAAATGGCAATTGCCAATTTGGAGGTCGGATGATAAAGGCAGAAGTAAGCATATCTTTTAATAAATCGAATGAACTCTTACATACCTCATTGAAGACAAAGTCTACCTCTTTTTGTAGAAGTTCACAAAGGGGTCGAGTGATCTTCGAGAAGTCTTTAATAAAACGCCGGTAGAAACCTGCATGACCAAGAAAAGAACGGACCTCTCTAACACTCGAGGGGTAAGGCAAGGATTTTATGACATCGATTTTTGCCTTGTCAATCTCTATACCCCTTTCCGAGATAACATGACCAAGTACTATACCTTGGTTGATCATGAAGTGACATTTTTCATAATTTAAAACCAAATTAGTTTCAATGCACCTCTTTAAAGTTTTGGTCAAGTTATCTAAGCATGAACTAAACGAATCACCATAAACTGTGAAAACGTCCATAAAAACCTCAATAATATTATCTACATATTCTGAAAATATACTCACCGTACATCGTTGGAATGTCGCCGATGCATTGCAAAGACCGAAAGGCATCCTCTGGTAGGCGAATGTACCGAAGGGGCAGGTGAATGTGGTCTTCTCTTGGTCCTCTCTCGCCACCGGTATTTGATAAAAACCTGAATAACCATCCAAAAAACAATAGTGAGTACGACCGTCTAACCTTTCTAACATTTGGTCTACGAATGGAAAGGGAAATGGTCTTTCCTAGTCGATGAATTAAGCTTACGATAATCAATACATACTCTCCACCCATTTTGAACACGAGTGGGCACTAACTCACCTTCGGCATTCTCTACCACAGTAATACCAGTTTTCTTAGGAACTACCTGGATCGGGCTTACCCACTTGCTGTCAGAGATTGGGTAGATCATATTGGCGTCCAAAAGCTTGAGTATCTCCTTCTTGACAATTTCCATCATCGGTGGGTTCAACCTCCTTTGCGCTTCTCGGAATGGCTTATACTCTTCCTCTAATAGAATCTTGTGCTGGCAAAGTGAGGGACTAAGGCCCTTGATGTCGGCGATGGTCCATCCAATCGCCCTCTTGTGCTCCTTCAAAACATCCACAAGCTCTCTCTCCTCCTTCGGTGATAGTATGGCAGATATGATCACCGGAAGGGTCTCTTTATCTCCCAAATAGGCTTACTTCATATGATGTGGTAGCATCTTCAATTCTAGCTCGGGTGCCTGTTCAACAGAAGGCAAAAGTCTAGTGTGAGATATAGGCAAATCTATTTTAGAGACTTCATACCTTGGCTTTGGTACTCGCCCTTTCTCCATCCAAGACACCAATTCTGCAAAATCATCATCAAGCTTGTACTCTTGGGCAAGCTTCTTCAAACTTCCATTTCTTAAATCCTTGTCTAGAATTACTTCTAACACATCCTCATTAGATAGATCAAACATAGTATCAGATAAAGACTCGATAATATCAACAAAGCATAAAGATGAAACATCACTCGGATATCGCATGGCATCATATATATTAAATTTAATCATCTCACCATCGAATTCCATGGTCAAACTACCACTATGGACGTCTATCTTAGTCTTAGAGGTTTTGAAAAATGGTCTACCTAGCAAAAGCATACCGGCCTTGGAGGCATTTTTCTCCTCCATATCTATAACATAAAAATCTGCCGGAAAGACCAATTCATTCACTTGAACTAGCACGTCCTCTAATACCCCTTTAGGATAGACAATAGACCTATCCGCTAGTTGGATTACCACACCGGTTGGCTTGAGGGGGCCTACATCCAAAGATGAGTAAATGGCATATGACATAACATTAATTGATGCCCCCAAGTCCAACATGGCTTGATTTACCAAGACATTGCCTACCTTACATGGTATGGTAAACATGCCCGGGTCTTTACACTTAGGTGGTAGCTGTTTTTGCAAAACAGCAGATACATTTTGACTCATGCTTATCTTTTCATTACCCTTTAGTTTCCTTTTATTCGTACAAAGTTCTTTCAAAAACTTAGTGTATCTAGGAACTTGCTTAATTGCATCTAATAAAAGGATGTTTACCTGAACTTTCCGAAATGTGTCGAGGATCTCTTTCTCTTCACTCTCCCGCTTTGTCTTCTCGAACCGGCTCGGGAATGGCGGTGCTTGAACTATCACTTCGGGTGTCCTCTTCTTTGACTCCTCTTCTTTGACATCCTTTGCACCCGAAGTGGATGTCTTGACCTCTAACTCTTCTTCTTCCTCGTGACCCTTTTATTTCTTCTTCTTTCCAACCTCTTGAAGCTCCTTTCCGTTTCTCAGAGTGATGGCACTCACATTTGCCTTCGGATTCGTCTCCGTTTGAGATGGCAATTTACCCTTGTTTGCTAATTGACCAACGGTGGCCTGAAGGTCCTGAATACTCGCTTGAGTTTCCTGTTGAAATTTCATCATGTTAGCAGCCATAGACTTAACTACATCCTCTAATGACATACATGAGCCACTAGGAGCTTGCGGTGACACTTGATGTTGATGTTGGGCACTCGGCTGAAATGGTGCCTTTGGTTGATGTGTTGAAATCCCGGTGGTGCTTGGAATTGTTGAGGTTGAAACTGTTGAGGTTGATGGAATGAACCTCTTTGCTGAAATTACTGACCTTGTCCTTGCCTCGGGGCATAGCTCAGATTCGGATGTTGCCTCCAACCGGGTTTGTATGTGCTTGAGAAAGAGTCGGGAGCTCGGTTGTTTGAGTTTTGAAAGTTGCCACCCCCAATGGCGTTCACTTGCTCTTCTTCTTCATGTAAAGTCGGGTATGCATCGGTGGGGTGTGCCACTGATGAGCAAAATCCACATGCCTTGACTTGAGGCATATTACCCATGGCAAGCTGTTTCACAAGGTTAGTCAAATCAGTTATTTTAGTTTCTAAAGATTTAACATGTACCTCACTAGCGCCCCGGCCAATGTCACTCCGAACTCCAAATTGCTTGGAGTTTTCCGCCATGGTGTCTATCAAAGTCCTTGCTTGAGTTGGTGTCTTGTTCACTATAGCTCATCCGCTCGCGGCATCCATCATCTTTCTTTCCATCGGTAGCAACCCTTCATAAAAATACTGAATTAGTAATTCATCAGAAATTCCATGTTGATGACAACTTACACAAAGGCGCTTGAAGCGCTCCCAATATTCGTATAAAGACTCCATGTCCTTCTGCTTGATCCCACATATCTCTCTTCTAAGCCCGACGGCTTTGGATGCGGGAAAATACTTGTCGAGGAATGCTCTCGCCATTTGCGCCCAAGTAGTGATGGATCCCGGCGGTAAGTAGAAAAGCCACTCCCTAGCTGCATCAACTAGGGAAAATGGAAATGCCTTTAGCTTGAGATTCTCCACCGTCGTGCCTTGTGGCATCATCCCCAAGCATACCATGTGGAACTTGGTCATATGCTTGTACGGGTCTTCGTTAGCTAAACCATGAAAACGAGGCAGTAAGTGTATTAAACCAGTTTTAAGTTCAGCACTTACCTCTTCCGCCGGATAGGTGATGCAAAGAGGTTGCTCGGCGACGTTGGGTGCTGCCCATTCCCTCAAAGTGCGTTCGGGAGTCGCCATTTCCTCTTCAGTCTCGATGACCAGTTCTTCTTGCTCAGAATGAGGTTTCTCTTCTTCTTCCTCCGTTTGGTCTTCTGAATCGGATGACAACTCAATATCTTTCCAAATATTGAGAACTGGTGAAGAAGTAGACGCGCCTTGCTTCTAGCGAAGCTTAGCTTGCTTTCTTAGCTTATTTACGGTTTTCTCAATTTATGGATCAATTGGCAATGGTGAACCTGCACGAAACGATCTTGGCATAAACAGTTAAACTTGCCGAATCCCCGGCAGCGGCTCCAAAAATTTGACGGGTGTCGAGTCCGGCAAATAATAGAATTTTATAAAAATAAGCCTATTATCTCTAAAATACAACTTGTGATAGCGATAAGTAGGGTCGTCTCCTCAGGGACTCGTGTTAACCGTAAATCCAAGACGTAACCGAGTGCAAATTCATAAAAATGTGTGTATATATAAAAGGGGGGGATGGAAGATTGATAAATGGCCTAATTACGCAAATTAAATTGAGTACTTTAAACAATAATGAATAAATTCTAGTGATGAGTATAACTAGTTCTTTATAAAATCATGTATCATTGACTTGTATACAAACATTTTCTCAAAAGATTTTAGACCGGTCGTGAGTGTCGGCACGTGCCAAACACTCCGCTTGTCTTTATAATTAAACTGGCACGAGAAGCTCGGTA
>NC_037528.1:28380580-28386357 GCF_001531365.2 Cynara cardunculus var. scolymus | reverse complement strand
GCTGCTTACTTTGGGCCTAGCTGATAATGAGACCAAAAACACAACAATCAATTTTCTCTTTTTTTTCAACTTAAATGGCCTCATAAGATTAAATAGCATCTTAAATTAAAATGGACATTTTAGGCATCTAATTGACATTAATTTCAAGGTACTTTGACGTAAAAATGTATAAATTTGCACTTATCAGCATTGTTTTCTATTATATATGGAAGTTATTAATAAATCTTAATTAAGGTAACATAATAAAAGAAAATTTTATAAATGGTAATATTTAAATGTTTATTTAAATTAGAATTTTAAAAATTGAATTTTGTTATTTTGTTTCTTGGTTTATTATTGGTAATAAAATGAAAATCGAAATTAATTAGATTAATTAATCCAGGAAATCAGTAATATATGCAAACAAATATTAATGAACCGGTAAAAATATAATTACATGTGAAACAGATTCATGTTAGATTTGTTCATGAAAATGTTATTGGCTGATGAAATAAGTGCATGATGTAATGGGTGCATGAAGAAAGTGAAAATGCTGATGAAATGGGTGTATCATGAAATGGGTGCATGATGAAATGGGTGCATGAAGAAAGTGAAACATTTCAGAAATGATAAGAAAATGATTTGTAATTAGCGAAAAGTGAAGTAATTTCATTATTATGATGAAACGGATCCATCTACCAATAACATAAAAATGACAAATGACTCATCAGGCATTACGTTGATTAGTGTGTTGATAAAACCATGAAACCATGTTGGCCGATGAAATGGGTGAGTGAAGAAAGTGAAATCATTTCATAGTTGCTAAGAAAATTTTGTGTAATTAGCAAACAATGAAACAATTTCATCATCACAATGAAACGGATTCATCTAACAATAACATGAAAATGACAAATGTTTCATCATGATTACGTTGATTAGTGTATTGATGAAACTGTGAAACTATTTCGTTTATGAAATCTTTTCATCTATGGTTTAAATCGTTGCATAATATACTAGGATACGAAATATATTCTTGGATAATATTGTTTCATTATCAACAATTGTTGATGAAATCGTTTCGTTTTTTTTTYCCGGGTTATCTGGTTCACTTAATGGTTATTGATTTGTATGGTATGGTTATGCAGTATTTTAATTGTTATAATTTGTGAAACAGGTTCATGGAATGGTTATTATAAACGATTGAGATGTTAACGTTAAGAACATGGTGTTTAATAAGCAAACAGTGAAACCATTTCATAATAAGATTGAAATGGATCCATCTTCTGAGAAAATGAAAATGACATATGGCTCCTCTAGAAAGACGTTGATTTGTGTATCGTAAAAAATACGGAGAAATCATTTCATTCATTAAATGTAATAGTTAAAAATATTGTTTCCTTATTCAAAATGGGGTTGATTAAGGAAACTGATGATTATACCCGATTTATTGATATAGACGGTTTTATAATTTTATCCTTTTTCCAATTAAAAAAAAAATTTATTTTTTTATTTTTAACTTTCTAATATAAACTAAACTAATCTTGACTATTGATCAAGAAAATGGATAGATGAGATTGGTTTATATGGTGTATACAAATGAGGGCGGTTTTCATTTGATCGCTTAGGGGGCTTAGTGGTGTAAGGGCGACTTGACCTACAACCTAGATCGCGTCAAAAGTCGTTCACGTCTCTGATTTAGTATCACATGTGTATCATATGTACTGGAATAATAGTATCACATGTGATTGTTTATGGTAAAAAGGTGTTCTCGCGTTTTCGTAAAATAAAAATGTTCTCGTTTGAACCCTTCCCTATGTGTGTGTGTTGTGTGTGTGAACTCCTTTTCATAAAAAACTTGAGAACATTTCTAAGTCGTATCCGATGGAAATGATAACACATGTTTTTGTTGTAAAGAAGAAACACTTTCGTTTTCTTTTCAAGGGAGACTATCCATACATTTTAACTCGCTTTCATTTGCCTTCACGTACCTTCTTGTATCACCATGACTAAACCCTTGAAGAAAAATGCATGTGAAGTATACATATGTAATTAAAGGTGCTAACTGAGGTGGGTGAAAGTTCGGTCTTCTTTATAGCCTTGCCTTTAAAGTTCCACTTATTTAAAAAAAATACCGTTTAAAATTAAAAAATCATATAAAGGTTCAAAAATGTTCTCCGCAAACTCAAATTTTATGAAACGATACCAACTATATATATATATATATATATATATATATATATATATATATATTAGGGTTGTGTTTCATTGAAAACACGTTGTTTTTTCATGACAAAGACCTCAGTGTTGTTAATCTTTGTGATTTGGTGGAGCTGATTGGACACATTTTTGTAAAGGAAGGACATTTTCATCTTTTTTGCAAGAGAGATCGGACCTTCACCCACCTTCACTTTAACCACATTTATTTACCTTCACATACCTACTTATATCACCATTAGGAGTGCATAAAAACCCATCCCGACGCAACTCGGAGCCACCCGATGAATAATCGAGCTATAAAATCCTCAAATTGTAGGTATTGAGTTGGTATTAGTTTGGAGTCATTGGAACTCAACCTAACCCGATGAACTCGATACCCTTATATTCTTTCGATTTATATGTTTGTTAAGTCCCTTTATTCATATGTGCATCACACCATCACCATTTTTATATACATGTACTTTAAATCTTTTCTCCATTTTTATATAACTCTTTAGTATATATGTCAATAAATATGGTCATATATACATGTAATTAAGAAAAACAGCTTAATGCAATTTACTTGAGTATGATTAAGCTATATCATTTGACTGATAATGAATAAATGAATTATGAGTAGAGAAACGCTATACTCAAGGTAATAAACATACGTGAATAATTTGATGTATGAAGGTTTCAACCCGATTAACTTAACCCAACGTGTACGGTTTGGGTTAGGTCGGGTTAGGTTGTATTTTTGTCTGAGTTAAGTTTGTTACGTTGGGTTGGGTTGTACTTACATTTGGGTTAGGCTGGGTTGAGATTTCTAAATTCGTAAATAATAGGTTGGGTTGCTCAAATATCTCCGATTCGATTAACCCAATATGAGTTTACATCTAGTCACCATGACATAAAAGTTAATAGATTCATACACATGAAAATGATTAAAAATGAACGTAATTTAAGAAGGTGGATGAAAGGGTCAGCCTCTTTAAGGCCATATCACTAAGTTCTATCTATGAAAAAATGTCATCATAGATTAAAGGCCATCAAATAGAAAAACATCTCCAAAAAGGTTAGAGATGTTTCCACGGTTTAATAGATTACATTCTTCTCACATGATCTTAATTTCATCGTCCCTTTCTATAAATAAAAAAAAAAAACACACACACGTATGTGTATATATACATATATAGTTTTTCATTTAAAGCTTTTATAAATAAGTCAACTAGCTGATATTTTGTGTTTACAAAATATATTTCAATAGTTCCTTTTTCAACGTGATCTTTAATAAAATGATATCGGATAGCTATATGTTTTATTTTAGTATGTTGAAGAGGATTACAATAAATAGCAATTGCACTCTTCGAATCACAATAAATTGGGATTTTATCACAATAATCTTTGAGCTGCGTGCGCATCCAGATAACTTGAGAACAACTAGTAGCAGCTACATATATTGCTTCAGCAGTAGAAGTGGACACACAATTTTTTTTCTTTGATGCCCAGCTTACCAGTTTATCTTCTAAGAATTGAACATGACCCGAAATGTTTTTCCTATATATATATATGTATATGTATATACAGATAAAGTTTTAAACGAGAACGTTAACTATTTAAGAAAACAAAAAGAAGGTCATTAATATACAAAATCACATGTGATTTTATATTAAATAAAAGCTGGCGACTTTTAAGGCCACTTAAGTCGTATGACAAAGTCATCATGATCATATATGATTTTATAAATTAACGATTTTTTCTTGTTTTCTTGTAGTTAGCTTTTTCATGTGAACATGCCCTTATATATATATGTATATATATATAAATAAACAAACATAATCAAATAAGAATCTCATATATATGTGAGAATTGTATGCGTGAACTTTTATTTTAAGATATTGTTCTACATGATTTTTTACAATTAAAACTAAGATTTAAAATTCTGATTAACATATACTAGTTGTGTACCCGCGCAATGCGGCGGTAGGAGCCGTGAATTTTAACGATTTTGAAATTTCACTGGTTTTATTAGAGAAGATTTAATGATGATATAAGTCACTTGGTTTTTACATATTAATACAATTTGAATAAATAAGAGTTATGGTTCCAATTACACTCTATCGATGAAAAAAATTGTATGACAGTTTAAAATTCAATATATTCAAAATCCAACATATTTAAATGACTTTACAAATATATTCGATTTACACCGAGGCAAAGAATCAAGAAATCAAGAACGAGAAGGAGAGTTCTAAAACAATTGAATGAGAGATGAATGAGAAAACTTTTAATAACTCATGGTGAATATTATTTTGAATCTCACATTGGGGGATGGGGAGAAGACATAGATGTATGAGAGGGTGAAGACATGAGTGAAAGATGTTTAAAGTATATTGGAAACATGAAAAGAGAAGGTAATAATATGCATCGGTAACTTGTACTATATGTTATTGTAATTGTAGATTAAGAGATTTTAAAACTGAATGCATAAAGTAGTACTTAATGCATTATGAGTTATTTTTAAAACTTTTAAGATTTTGTGTATAAATATATAGTACTTTATGCATTAAAAATTGTTTTTAAGACTTTTGATAAATCTAGTTTATAAAGTAGTATAGATTTGTTTGACATGTTTTGCTTATTTTTTATTAAAAATATTTTTTATTTAAAAAAATATGATTCTAACTATTTTGTTAATCAAATTTGTTCTCCAAAAAATTGTAAAATAAAGTTTTGGTTTTGTGTATTGTTCCAACATATTCTCTACTTTTTTTGTAAAATAAAGAAAAGAAATTTAGAAAAAACTTTAAATATAGAGAATTCTGTAAAGTCCTCACCAATAGGATTTATTTATTAGTTTTTATATGAAGTTTTTTTTTTTTTTTCCCTAAAAGATGATAAATCATACAATGTTTTAACAATAGTTGATGTTGAACTTTTTTAGAATAATTAATCTACTGGATTTAAATTCAATTTTCATAAATACTTTGATTTTAGTTCCAAATTTCAGATAAAGAATAAAGAATCTATGTATGCTTATGCTCTAACAATTTAAATAAGGGATAGAGAATATACACTCTTAGAAATTTGAATAATTATAATATTTCACCTTTATGTCTTCTCTCTCTTATTTTTTGTTTTTGTTTTTAATCAATAGATAATAATAATAATTATTATTATTATTATTATTACTCTATAGTTATTATAATTTTTATTTGTATTATATATATGAATCAAATTTAAAACTAAAAATACAATATACCTTTTGTTATTTATAAAAAATAATATATTATTTATTTTGTAATTTTATAAACTTTAACCATATGCATATAGTCGATGGCTTATAAGTATAAAAATCGAATAAAAACTTTAAAATTCATATACTAATTTTTAATTTTCATTTTGTGTATATTGTCATATAATATATATACAAAAAATATTTATCCTCTTTTTCTGATTTTAAAACTTAAACAATAACCAATCAATTCTTATTTAAGTTTTTGAATATTCAGATAATAATTTTTTCAGTTTTTTATCGATCTTTAGAAATTGAGGTAACAATTTATTGCTTTTTATTAAAAACTTTAAATTTAAATTAGTTT
>NC_037528.1:28373946-28380333 GCF_001531365.2 Cynara cardunculus var. scolymus | reverse complement strand
TAATATAGTAATATTACATTTTCAGAAAAATAATAAAAATTAGTAATAATAAGAGTTGGATTAAATGAAATAAAAGTATTATTAATGATAAAAAATAATTAAAATACAAAATAAAGTTAAGTAATGATGTAAGCATTGAGTTACGATTAATAATAAACTAGTTGTGTATCTGTGTAATGCGGCGGGAGCTATGTATTTTAACGATTTTGAAGTTTCACTAGTTTTATTAGAGAATATTTAACTATGATATAAGTTACATTTAGTCTTTACATATTAATATAATTTGAATAAATAAGAGTTATGGTTCCAATTACAGTCTATCGATGAAAAAAATTGAATAACAGTTTAAAATCTAATATATTTAAAATACAACATATTTAAACGACTTCACAAATGTATTCGATTTACACCAAGAGCGAAGAATCAAGAGATCGAGACCGAAAATTCTGGATCAATTGAATAAAAGATGAATGTAAAAAACTTTTAATAACTCATGGTAAATATCAGTTTGAATCTCACATCGGGGGATGGAAAGAAAACATAAAGGTATGAAAGAGTGAAGATATGAGTGAAAAGTGCTAAAAGTATCTTGGAACATAAAAAGAAAAGGTAATATGTACATTTGTAACTTGTATAATATGTTATTTTAATTGTAGATTAAGAGATTTTAAGACTGAATGCATAAAGTAGTAGTACTTAATGCATTATGAGTTGTTTTTAAGACTTTGTGCATTAAAATATGTTTTAAGATTTTTGACAAATCTAGTTTATAAGGTAGTATAGATAAGGATAAATGTTTTCAATATATAGGTAGGGAGCAAATATTCTCACACACACATTGATGTCAAAATTCATTTTTTTACATAATCAATATATGCATCGACCTGATTTTAACATTAAATGATAAAAATGTCAATTTTTTTTAAATAGTCTTTATAATAATATTATAAATAAATAAAAACGGGAAAGCATTCAACACTTTCGACCGTTTGGATTCGACATTTATTTCTCAAAACGAGGAGAACGACTGGACTTTTTTTAAACAACAAAAAACATCTCCATACATTTATTTTCATGGAAAATAATACTTTTTCTTTCAAAAGCATACGTATATTTTTTTATTTTTTAAAATATATAGTGATGTTTTGGTAAAATAAAACTGTATGTGATGATATAAATAACTTTGCTAAGAAACTAGGAGTGTTCAAAATAATGGTTCGATCGTTTAAACTGGTTGAATTAAGTTAAACCGGTCTGAGAAATAGTCAAACCGTTTGGTTTGGTTTGGTCTGACCTGTAGTTTGAACATTTTTATAAGCGTTCTACACCGAAGGACCGCCAAAAGTACACATGTATTAATTATATATAGTTTTCATGTTGTAGGCTCAACTTTTATGACCCAATGAGTAACAATCCATCAAAGGCATGATATGTTTAGTTTTCATTTCTCTGCGTTATCTAAATTGATAAAATCATGAAATCCATCAAAAATCTAATGTAAAATTCCAGATCGTCCTTCAACTTGCTCAATATTTGTTCTTCCAACTATTGTATATGGAGTTTTTTTTTTAACATTTTTTCAATTTGCTAAATGTCTTTTTATTTTAGAGATAAACGTTTCTTTTATAATTTTGTGTAATAATGTTATGTTAGTAGAAATTTCATTTTACATATAAATTTATATTTTTTTTTGCTTAAAGCCCATAAGAGGGCTAAAGCGTCTAAAGTGGTCAGACCAGACCGACTTTTTGTGGTCCAGTTTGACCGGTTTGATCAATTGTGGCTAAACTGCTCGGTTTGGAAAATTTCTAAATCGCTATTATTGTTTGCTTTGTGGTTTGGGAATTAAACCGCACAAAGTGGACCGCAAACAGCCCCAACAGAAACGTTATTCTTCTATGTTCCTCTTTTTTTCCCCGTCTTCTATATGTTCTATGTCCTGAAATTGCCAATCTACAATCAAACTTTTAATCAAGTCGAAAAATTCTCGCCGGTCGGTAAAACCAAGACTCATTTTAGCCAGGAGCTTACTTTAACTACTTATTTAGCTACTTTAGGCGTTGTAGTCCATAAATAAGAATAAAACTTTAACAGAGCTTGCAGCTTTCTATTACTTCGCCTAGCAGCACGACGATTGGTTAGGTTGGCAAGTTGAAAACCTTTAAACAAACTAATAAAATGCTTACGATTTGAAAAATCTCAGCTTAAATCCTAGTAAAACTACAAACCAACCCAATCCAAACCGTACCGTTTGGGTTAGGTTGAATTTTGTTATATCATTTTACAATCTAACTAAACATTCGTGTTTAAGCCAAGTAAAATCAAAATGCTAAACATATAAAAAAAACCTAACAAACTAAAAAAAGTTGAAAGTTCATACAAATAAGAAAGTAAAATTACGGCTGAAATAATAATATAACATTGACTTTTAACACCTCTATTCTTATTCATCAATACGAGAAAACTTAATAAACGATTGAATAATAATAAAGTGAAAACGTCGAAACAAATACCATAAACTATTAAATGAATCGAATTCAATCAATTAAAAAGACAATAAAAAGCATAATATATTAAAACTATTGAAAACCCTCAGTTCTGGCAACTCAAAACCATTTTGTAAAAAACCAATTCATAGATGGTTATTTTTTCCACTTTTTCTCGATTACACCCTTTTTACTTTTATTTTTTATTTTTTTAAATATCTATTATTTCATCAACTAACTTATTAAATAACAATTAATATATAGTGATCAAAGTTCAACCATTTAACGCCACCAAGGTTCCACATAGACATGTTTGAACTACCTCAGAATGAATTTTTACCCTCCCGATTGCACCATCTCCATTATTGTATCTGACCACGATTGAACAATTGATCGCACCTAATTTTCTAAATCCAACATTCCATATAATCATCGATCAAGTCGAATCTAACCAAATATTCAACACGCTCAACTCAAGGCCTTCGGGGAGTTCATTAAATTCACCAAGAGTAGAAATAATTTTGTGATGGGAAAAATAAAATGAAGTTCAACTGCATGATTGACAAAATCGAAAATAAAAATTATTGCATTTTTGAAGCAAGGTTATATGACATGAAAGAATTGTTGATTAGGGCAACACCTAGAGAGACCACCAGATAAACCCTAATGCCAATTTGATTGGACAACAATATATTGCCACGTAGCCAATCAGGTTTCATGAAATCTTGGATTTTTTTTTAATTAGACATCTATTGCAAAATAAATAACCAGCTATCAATTTATTGGGTTACCATAAGTTGATCCTGCAAGCATTCCACCACCGGATGATCCATAAACTTCAGATGGGTCGAGCAGTGGGGAAGATGAAGAACCACCTACATTCCTCCCTGCACCGCCACCGCCACCTCCACCTCCACCTCCACCTCCAAGATGCAACTCCGAGAAATTGGGGAAGTTGGTGTGATCTCTCGTTTCGATTCCTTGATCATATAGGAAGCCTTTGAAGACATGTCCACCAATTGTGGCACTCGCTTGGTATGCATATTCGTCGTCTCCGTCTTCCACCGCCGTCACCCTCACGCATTTGAACACCGCCGGAGCACGTACTTGTCCTGGCAACGATTCCTTGAAATTTGCATCTAAAAACCACCCAAAATGGTTATGGAATTCATTCGGATGTTTTTTGGATCATGGATTCAAAAACTAATGTTTTGCAAATACATAATAATGCGCTTAAATTCAAAAGTAACAAGTTTAAAGTTGAAAACGGAAACGGGAAAGATGAATGCTTTGATACCTTGACGATGACTGGAACTAGTGTCGAAACTTCGAGGAGGTGTGGTGTTGGAGGTAGAAGTATGTGAGGTGGTGGTTGTATGGGAAGTGAGGCGAGGTTTCTTGGGACCAGAAGTTGAGGCGGAGGAAACAGTGGCGGTGCCGGTAGATGTCATGAGTTGACGTTCACGGCGGCGAGCGGCGGGTACCCAGGTGCTCTTAACGTGGGTGGCGCAATCAAATCCTCTACTTTTGCAGCAAGTCCTGCACCGCCGGTGGCTGCAGTCTTTCTTGGCCTGGTTGCCGCAGTCTTGACAAGTCATGGTGGATCCTGAAGTTGACGTCGACCCACCAACACCACCGACGCTGCCTTGGAGAAACCCATGATCGGAAATGATTGGTTTGTTCAAATAATTATGTGGTTGTGTTTGTGGGTGCTGCTGCCAGAACTGAATGCTGAAATTACTGTTATTATTGGTATTGCTACTCCTACCACCGCCACGATTATTTAACATATCTTCTTCCACGTTGAGACAAGGAGAGGCGCTTAGAAGAGGGATGACGCCGACGCCGACGCCGAGTGCCGTTGCGGCGGTGGCGTTCACGACAGATGCGTTTATGGAATGTGGATGGGTATGATGATCAGCAAGATTATGATGACTGGAAGGAGCAACGACAAACACATCACGAAGACCCAACATGCCCATTTCCGGAAGGCCGTAGTTGATTTGTCTAGCGGATGTGGATGACGACCACATTCCGGCAGTGGCCCCACCGGCGGTGGCGGGACCGGCATTGAAACCTAACGAAAGATCTTGCTCAGAAGGTCTGAGAGCAGATGAGGAAGAAGGATTAGCAACCCAGTCTGCAAAAGCACCTGAATCTGAAGGTAGCCTACTACTCCTGCTAGTAGCCACAACTGCTAAAATTTTGATCGAAATCTCTCAGATTCGTCAAAAAAGAACACAACTTTATTACTTCAAAACCCCAATTCGAATATAGGGTTGAAGAAGATGGAAGATCTGAGAAGATCTACAAGTCTGTCTATAGATATTATTACCATGATGGTGGGGTCTCTGAAATTCTCTTGAACACAAAGAGACTTGCAGACAGCAAGAGGTAGAGAGAGACAACACAATTACTGCTCTGATACAAAGATTTGCAGTAAGATCAGAGAACACTGCTACTGCTGCTCCCACAAACTACCAAAACATAAAATGGAACTTGGTTTCTTAGCTTTTCTGAGACACAAAAAGAGATTGAAAGGAGGAGGAGGGCATATATGTGTTCTTATCTTTGTGGTTCGTTTCTTAACTTCAACAGCAGCAGCAGCAGCATCATCATCACCATCGGCTTTTCTTGCATAAATCCTTTGTGTTTCTTTTGAGTTCTTGGAAAGTGAGAGGTGGGTTTTGGGTTCTCTTTCTTCCTCTCTCCAATAATCACACCAAGAAAAGGGTATAAAGACTTTTGTTCTCTGGTTTTTTGTAATTATTTGGGCTACTACTACTGCTAGTCTACTACTACTTCTGTGCCCTCTTCTGTCTACAAAAGAAACAATAGCCACCTTCTCCCTTCATGCGCGTGGGCAGCTTCTCAATGCAACTTTCAAAACTACACCTTCACATTATGAGTCTACACATTAACACCCTTTACATTTCAAACTCACCCTTATGGCTAGCACTTTTGCTAAACATCTTCTTTTCCTCCGTCTTTATATGCTTAGTTTTGATTTCAAGAATGGAGATTCCTGATGTTTTAGAAGATTGATTCATCTTCAATACGGAGATAGAATGTTAAAATGATTAGAATTTGTTAACATTCAATTAACCTCCATTTTGTACATAAACGCTCCTAAAATATAATGGTATTGATTCCTGTTGATACTAAGACGTTGTCTGATAAACATAAGTTTGGATGATAGCTTATTGAAAACGCTATTTAGAGTAGTGTGTTTTAAGAATTTATTATCACTTTTTCAAATTGTAACCCCCTTAATATATATATATATATATATATATATACTAGTTGTGTATCCGCGCAATGCGGCGGGAGCCATGAATTTTAACGATTTTGAAGTTCCACTGGTTTTATAAGATAAGATTTAACGATGATATATGTTACACTTGGTCTTTACATATTAATACAATTTGAATAAATAAGAGTTATGGTTCCAATTACAAACTTTCGATAAAAAAAATTGTATGACAATTTACAATCCAATATATTTAAACGACTCCACAAATGTGTTTGATTTACACCAAGAGCAAAGAACCAAGAAACTTGAGTTTTAAGATAAACACTCAAAACCAATAAAAAAAAACTACAAATTTGACAGATCATAAGTCATGAAAAGACAAAAAAAGATGGGTTTTAGAATGAAATTTCAACTGCTTACCCTCTTTCTTGTTCAGAAACTCAGATTAAGGTTGAATTAATATACATGTATATATATATTTCAAAAAAACCCAAGAACATATTAATTCAAAACATATTATATAGTGCAATTTGGACAGCCTAACCCCAAAATATATAGTATATATATAAATAAATAACTATAAAAGTATAAATCTTAAATATTAAAAGTATTTTTTCACAATATATATAATATATAATAATATAATTA
>NC_037528.1:28373425-28373796 GCF_001531365.2 Cynara cardunculus var. scolymus | reverse complement strand
AAGGTTTAAAATGAAACATTTAAAAGTAAATGACGTAAAATAAATAAATAAATTAATTATAGGGGTATAAAATGTAAATTTAAAATTATAATTTTAAAAAAATCGGTTGTGAGAGGGTGAGTGTATGTGAGGGGGTGAGTGTATGTGAGGAGAGGAGGGGGTGAAAAAGTGAGTATAAAGGGTATTTTGGTCATTTAGAATTTTAAGACTTTAAGACTTTTGCTAAATTTGCTTAATAAGATAATATAGATATATATATATATAGGGGCCTAATCAAATGAGAACTAATTAGTTTGTGGTAACTGTGAGAACCAATATTAACCACAAATCAATAGATAAATTAGGAAATTTATAATTTTGGCAATTTTGGA
>NC_037528.1:28365399-28372374 GCF_001531365.2 Cynara cardunculus var. scolymus | reverse complement strand
CATATTATATTATTAAGGATTTGTTTTAATTATCTATATTACCTTATAAACTAAATTTGATAAAAGTCTTAAAAACAACCTTAAATACATAAGGTACTACATTTTGACGCATAAAGTCTTAAAGTTTTAAAAACAAATCATAATGCATAGAGTACTACAAATTTATGCATAAAGTATTAAAAATGATGAATCTATACTCCCCAAGCCAATGTTCGCTTCCAAAAAATCCATTACGGCTCCCAAAGACGTCGATTCCTTCTCCCCAAGGCAATGATCTAGCTCATTCCTTCGCCCCAAAGACGTCAATTCCATCAATGCTTCCCTCTCAAAGAGGCGATTCACGTTCTTGAAACCATCACTGCTTCCCTCCTCCCTCTGCGTCCTTGTCACCTCTCCTCCTATCCTCTGGTGTTCCTCCTTGCTGGACGGCCTTCATTCTGAGAAAATGAAGAATTAAAGAGAAGGAAGAGTTAAAATCGAACAAAATTGAAGAGTTAAATGAAGGTAAGAATCAAAACATTAGAATCCAATAAAGATTAGGGTTCTTATCAAATGCCATAAATAAAGATTAGGGTGTTTATTCAGTAATACTGCTATTCATGTGATTGTTTTAAAACCCACCTTCTACTCTTTCAGTAGGCGACCGTCCTGCTGCTAAAGTGCCAGAAATGATGAACCTAAACAATTTAAAGGTTATTGCTTTTCTATTTCCTTTTCTATAAGTTGTAAATGTAGACACTGCTTAATTTTTTTTCTTTAGCTTGTTCCTGATGCAACCTTTATTTACATAATGCATCTTCTCAATCGCTTCTTAGTATTGTGCATAAGATTCTTGATGACAGCATTGAGTTTAGGAAAGATGATGTACCAGATGTAAGGCAATTCTTGGCTTCTAACAACACTTGTGATTTCACAATTAATCATTAGATCATTAAATAATTCTGTAAATTCATTTTCTTTTGTGTAGAGAGTCATCTGTCTATTGAAAAAGCTTGTTCAAATGATTGAGCAACGGATTTCAAAACAAGCAGAGGACTTCAAGAAGGTAAAACTTGAAGTTATTCTTGTGTGTACAAATTCCACTCTTAACACTTGTAAATGACGGTTTCTTTTATGTACCTTTAGCAAAACAATCTACATAAGACTTGAGAAGAGAGGTATCCATTGAGAATTAGAGTACTTGAAACTCTTGCAACCAGGGCTGCAGAAGAAAATGAGGTAGCTTGAGTTTGATAGTTGTCTTGGAGGTGGCATACTTGTTTTACCTATTCTTTATTTTAACTAAAAAAAGTTTGTTATTTCTACTAGGTCATTATGAATCAACTCCAGCATATAAAGGTGCCTTTTCTATTCCTGCATCATGTTCTTAATCACAAATAATGATAACTTATTAATGTTTTTGTAGTTAAAATCCTAAGGATTTCAGAAAGATACATAAAATAGGATTCAGATAGACAGTATGTACAAACTTGTTTTTGTGTTGGTCTTCTCCTCCTTAAAGTTTTCAAAGATTACAATTTAGAATGTAAAAAAGTTATCGATGTCGAGTTGGATTAAAAAACTTTATGTCCACTTGGTAAATACTAATAGTGATTTATTTGCAGGCTAAGAAGATTAACATAGAAGAGAAGAAAAGGGTTGAAGATGTAGAATTAGTTAGGCTAATGAAAGAGAATGATGACACTAATTTAGAAATATCATAATCAAAGGCATGTATATATATGAGAAGCATTGTCTATAGCTTGAAGATGATGTTATGGAAATATAAATCTGAGCTAGAGAAGAAGATGATGGATCTCGAGAATCTTCTTACTATTTCAAGGAAGAAGGTTAATGAACTTGAAAAGTTTATGGAGTCTAAGTTTCTAAGATGGAAGAAGAAGAACGTGTCTACAAGAATTTTATGGATTTTTAGTATGGATCTCTACAGGTTCGTATAAA
The DNA here is from genome assembly GCF_001531365.2 of Cynara cardunculus var. scolymus. Lineage (NCBI taxonomy): Eukaryota > Viridiplantae > Streptophyta > Magnoliopsida > Asterales > Asteraceae > Cynara > Cynara cardunculus. The sequence goes on along the minus strand of NC_037528.1, from coordinate 28,370,433 downwards.
CTATTATGCATCTATCTTTAAAAGGTGTCAAATGTATCTAGAAGATGTTATGAGCTTCTAGAGCTTAATTGGCTAAGCTAGGATTAAGTGAACATGTAAATGGTTCATTTAAATGTACACAATTTAATTGATACCATATTATTATTGTATAGTAATGCTATTTTATAGTTTCGTTTACATAAATATTATATTATTATTAGTTACGCTAAGAGGGTATTTTAGAACATTGTGCTTAACATGGAATTGTGGAACTGGCAGGGATTGAGGATGGTTTTTGAGAAATTAAGCAAGAAATTTTGAAGACATGACAAATTTACTCGGAAGAAATCAATCAATTTGGTAGCTGGAAAGAAATATACACTTGTCATTGTTGATGAGTACTTCAGATACACTTAGGTCTTCTTTCTCAGATCCAAAAGTGAAGCACCTGAAGAAATTTTCTCGTTCATCAAAAGAATAAAAGTACTTAACAATATTAAAGTACAGTCTATTAGAAGTGACCATGGAACTGAATTCAAAAACAATACTATGGATAACTTATTTGAGGACAAAGGAATCTCTCACAGCTTCTTTTTTATGAGAACTCCACAACAAAATGGAGTCGCTGAAAGGAGAAATCGAACAATCATTGAGGCTGCTCGATCAATGCTCAACGAATCTCATCTTGTTACTCTTTTCTGGGTTAAAACTGTCAATAATGCTTGTTTTACTCAAAATCGGTCGTTGATCTTTAAGAGATTCAAGAAGACAGCTTACGAATTCTTCCATAGCAGAAAAGCCTTCTATCAACTTTCTTCATATATTTGGTTGCACGTGTTTCATTCTCAACAACCGTGACCAACTTGGAAAGTTCGATCCCAAAGCTGATGTAGGAATCTTTCTTGAATATTCTTAAGTATCCAAATCCTTCAGAGTATTCAACAAACGTTGACAAACAATAGAAGAAACTATTATGTCACCTTTGATGAATCTCAATAAGCTAATTCTAAACCCATCATTAATGATGATGAAGAATTAGAAAACTGAATGTTCTCTCATGTTGGACAACCTGAAGCTTCCTTCAGCAATCAACCCAATGCTAATATTCTAGAAGCTGATGATGATCCACTTATCATTCCAGTTGCAACTAATTACCGAAGCGAATCTTCTTTAGAGATTGTTGTAGTGCCCATTAGTTGCATTCCTCCCTCTACTTTAAACAATGACCAATCAGTGAATGAAATGCCTTCAACATCTGAAAACCTTTATCAGTCGCTGAATCTCTCACTGAGGCTCCTTTAGCAATTCTACCCATTGCTGAAGAATCTGAATGGACCAAAGAGATCCATGTGCAATAGCTGAAGTGGAGAGGTCACTGAAGCGATTTGCTTAGACTTGAAGTTAGCTCTTATCTGTTTTCCTTTCTCACACGCTGAGCAAAGAGATTCTTTTGCAAAGGTGTTTTGAGGAAGACCAGTGACGAGATCATTTCGAGACAACTCACTGAGTGTCTTGAAGTTGAGATGAGAGAGCCGTTTTGGGCCATAGCCAGTTGATATCTGACGAAGCTTTTGAGAGAAAACAGTTGTTCTTAGTAAGAGGAGAATCCATGTTGATGATATATATGTTCTCTAGGCGAGAACCGGTTAGAGCAACTTTATCATCCTTGTCGAAAACGAAGCATGAATTCTTGGAAAATTTTACTATGAAATCTTTATCACACAGCTGACTGATGCTAAGAAGATTGTGCTTCAGTCCTTCAACATATGCATCAAATTTGAAAGTAGTTGCACCGTTGGTTAATACACCAACATCTTTTGTATATCCTTTTCTGTTTCCTCCAAAGGTTACGGAAGGGCCTCTTTCATCCTTGTAATGAATGAGTAGGGATTTATCTCCAGTCATATGTCTTGAGCATCCACTATCAAGATACTAAATGCATTTGACTTCATGCACACAAAAATAGATTAAGATTGCTTTGGTACCCATTTCTATTTGAGTCTACTAGTGTTAGGGGCAACATCCACTGAAATTGAAGACTCAGAATTAGTAGAAGTCTTCACTTAGCCCGAAGAAGAGGCTTTAGTGGTATGAGGAACAACAACCCCTGACACTGAAGACTTAGAGTCAGTAGGTGTCTTCACTGAGCCCGAGGAAGAGGCTTCAGTGGTTTTCTTCACTTTAGTTGTTTTTACAACTTTAGTGGCAGATTTCACCTTGGTAGATTTCTCAGCCTTGGCTACTTTCTTTCCCTTGGCGGCAGAACGACACTTGCTGGCAATATGTGTAGCTTCACCACAATATCGACACTTCCTATAGCTGAAACCAGCTTTAGGGCCAGGAAGTACCAAAGGAACATAAGAGGGAGAAGCTCCAAGGATTCCTTTCTCATTTGTTCTTGAAGGAACAACTGAGGATTTAAAGTCCTTAGGTGAAACATTCACCTTGAGCTTAGACTTAGATTTCTGAGAAGATTCAGATATCTTGATCCCAGAAGAAGAAGAAGAAGAAGAAGAAGAAGAAGAAGAAGAAGAAGAAGATGCATAAGCTGAAAGAATAGATCTTGATCTATGTGACTTGTCAGCTTTCTTGGGAATTGGTGATTTGACAATGGATTTACCTTTGTCTTTGTGACCTGAACTCAAAGGAGTTCCTTCAAGATGACTCTCAGTGATAGAAGATTGAGAGGAAGAAGTGTCATGAATAGAAGAGATGAAGGTGCCAAACTTCAGCATGGACCTGTCAGTGACACTATCTTCTTGATCATAGGAGAAGCCTAGACCAGTCTTAATCTTGGCGGGAAACTGAGCGTTAATGATCTCAGAGGCTTTATAGGAAGCTTTACACCACCCTTCAATGGTAGCCTTCTCAGCCTTGAGTTCAACAATAGCTTGCTCACGCTCAGCTATAGCCTGTTCACCCTCAATAGTGATGGTCTGGTTTATAATGACCCGATCCTTAAGATTTTCCTCGATCTTAGTCAGCTCTTGGATCTTAGAATGACAAATCTTCAACTGTTCTTGAAGATCAAGATTAAGCATTTCTGCTTTTGATTTGCCATTCAGGGCATTGTAAAGATCAACCATCAACGTATTTAACACTGATAGGCTATCAGGGACAGAAGAAGAAGAAGAGGTTCATTCATGCAATATTCGGGTTTCATAATTTTGGTTATTGATTTAGAAATTAATATATATATATATATATATTAGATGTGTGTGTGTGTGAGTGATTGTAAAATATTTTTTATTTTTATTTCATGGCGGTTTATGCACTTGCTATATATAGCAAGTGCATATGAGAATTAAAGGCTTGGCTGAAATTCTTGRGTACAAAATCAATTGAGAGAGTGCAGACTGATAAATCACTGGTTCAAATCCGTTCAACATCTTTTGTAAGGTGAGTGTATTAAGCTTTGAGTATAAATTGTTTGCATACAATTTAGTAGTTATTGGAACTGGTTATTATGATTTATATTTCATATTGTGCGGATTTTTTTTCCTTAAATCGTCCAAGTGTTGACCGGTTTATTCTTAAACCGCTCAAGTGTTGTCCGGACTCAACCCTAAACCGATCAAGAGGTGACCGGATTAACCCTAAATCTCTCAAGAGGTGTGCGGATTAAAATTAAACCGCTCAAAGGAATGTGATGACCGGATTGATATCCGGACAGTTTTATCCTGATTAGATCTCCGGATAGTGTACTTATATGTGATGACCGGATTAATATCCGGACAGTTTTATTCGGATTAATATCCGGACAGTGTTGTCTGGATTAGATCTCCGGATGATTGGCCGGACTCTAAATCCGGTTAAAGTGTTAGAAAATTTAGGGATGTAATAGCCGTGTAACCGCGAGAGAGAGATGTAATGACAGTGTAACCACGAGAGAGATGTAATGGCGGTGTAACCGAGAGAGAGATGTAATGGCGGTGTAGCCGCGAGAGACATAAATAAGTTTATGTATCAAAACAGGTTTGATTCTGAACTGATTGTTTGGAAAGTATGTTGTTTGTTTGAGATTTATACACTCATTAGACCTTTTTGGTCTAACGCTCAGTTGTTGGATTAACCTGGTTTGCAGGTCATCATACCTTGCAAGATAAAGGCAATGGAAAATATTAGAATGAATAACATTTAGTTACTCATAAATGTAGTTTTAGAAAGTTTTTGTTAATCTACTTTTTGTAAACGATGTTACATTTTGTGTTATAATTATGATGATGTGGATTATCTGTCTGGTGGAAATTGTGGGCTATTACAGTTGGTATCAGAGCCTAGGTTTAAGGGATCTGGGTATTTGCGAAATACTTAGACTTAAACTAGAGGTGTGTAAAGTTATGATAATAGGTTTCACTGGGTCTATGAACATGGAAAATATGTTATAGCTGAAATTATTATGAGAAAGATAGATTATATATGATTGATATGATCTAAGTTATGGATAGACTTGAGGATGAATGTGTTATTATGTTTTGACTATGAAAATAATCATGTGTGTTTAAATGTGACAGAAAGAGTTATATATTGAGAAATGGCAGATAATCCCAATCAATCAGAAAGGACCTCTACTGGTTATGGAAGAGGTCGGGGAAGAAGAAACGTAACACAAGGAGAGGACCCAGAAAATGTGATGACGATAGAAACGTGAAGTCGTAGTAGGGGTCGAGGAAGAGGTAGAGGTACTAGACAAGAACATGAACTGTCAGCTCAAGAAAGTTCAATGTCTGGTCATGGAAGAGGAAGGGCAAGGGGTGGACACAATGTTCCTGATCCCGTATTTATTACCCAAGAAATGTTGGCAGCAGAGTTGGGAAAATTCCAAGAAAGTTTGGTGAATTTGTTGAGGCGTACAACCCAAAATAATCCAGAAGTGGTAAGAAATTCCGATTATCAGGAGGAAGCCGGAGCTAGTACACCGGTAACTGGTACATCTGTACCCCTTACTTTATCTTCAGTACAAAAAGGAGGAGATATCAAAATGTTTCTTGCTTGTAAACCTCCCAAGTTTTCTGGTGAGCGTGATCCTGTTAAAGCCATGTGTTGGCTTAAGGA
>NC_037528.1:28352032-28363079 GCF_001531365.2 Cynara cardunculus var. scolymus | reverse complement strand
TTTGAAGATATGGAGGCACTATTTATGTGGAACGAAATGTCAAATCTTCACAGATCTAAGAGCTTACAACATCTGTTCCATCAGAAGGATCTGAATATGCGTCAGAGAAGATGGTTAGAATTGGTAAATGATTATGATTATGAAATTTTGTATCATCCAGGAAAGGCAAACATAGTGGCCGATGCGTTAAGTCGACAAGAGAAAAGTGGAACTATCAAAGCTATAGCTTTACGAGTTGAGTTATTACCCAATATTCAAGAAGAGTTACGAGAATTTCAACATGAGGGAATGAAGGAGGATAAGATCAAACAGGAAAGATTGGGTGGATTAATATCTAATTTGGTGAAATATGACAAAGTATTCTGGAAATTCCAGAACCATGCTATGGTAATCTCAGAAAACGTATTTTGGGTGAGGCTCATAAGTCATGTTTTGCAATACATCCAGGTACAAATAAAATGTATCAGGATTTGAAGCAACACTATTGGTGGCCATGTATGAAAAAAGATATTGCTAAATATGTTGAGCAATGCCTGACATGTCTTCAGGTAAAGATTGAATACCAGCGTCCTTATGGTAAGTTGCAATCTTTAGAAATTCCAGTTTGGAAGTGAGATCATATCACTATGGATTTCATAACCAAATTGACGAGAACATCGAAAGGGTATGATGCTATATGGGTGATAGTAGATCGATTATCTAAATCTGCACACTTCTTACCTATGAAAGAGTCATATTTGATGGAGAGATTGGCAAAATTATACATTGATGAGGTAGTGACACGACATGGTGTTTCTCCATCAATTGTTTCTGATAGAGATAGTCGGTTCACTTCTATGTTTTGGAAGAGCTTCCAAAGAGAAATGTGTTCGCAAATTAAGCTAAGTACAACTTATCATCCTCAAACTGATGGACATAGTGAACGAACTATCCAAACTTTAGAAGATATGCTTAGAGCATGTGTAATTGATTTTGGAGGATCATGGGATAGTCATTTGGCTCTGGTGGAATTTGCATACAATAATAGCTACCATTCAGGTATTCAGGCAGCACCTTTCGAAGTTTTGTGTTGGTCACGGTTCCAGCATCTTCCTAAATCGAAACGTGGCGCTGGTTGCTACGCTATAAGGGAAATAAGGTTGCACTTTCACCAAGGCAATTGCTTTTGGTGTAGTGGGTAAGTGCTTGATCCTAACAATTGGTATCAGAGCAGGTCACGGGTTCGAATCCTATGGTGTGCATAATATGCAAGGAGTGCATAATTATGAGAAAGACATGATGCGCGGCCATTGACTTCTAACGAAGCTCTTATTAGTACCAGCAGATGCTGGGGGGGATTGTTGGTCACGGTTCCAGCATCTTCCTAAATCGAAACGTGGCGCTGGTTGCAACGCTATAAGGGAAATAAGGTTGCGCCTTCACCAAGGCAATTGCTTTTGGTGTAGTGGGTAAGCGCTTGATCCTAACATTCTGTATGGGCGAAAATGTTGAACTCCATTGTGTTGGAATGAAATAGGTGAAAAACAGTTAGTTGGGCCTGAGTTAGTTCAACAAACTGCAGATAAAGTTGGAATAATACGGGAACGAATGAAAACGRCRCAAGATAGACAAAGAAGTTATGCAGATAAACGTCGGAAGCCGATTGAGTTTCAAATGGGTGATAGAGTAATGTTGAAAGTATCACCTTGGAAAGGAATGGTAYGTTTTGGRAAAAGAGGGAAGTTAAGTCCAAGATATATTGGACCATTTCCTATTGTGGGAAGAGTTGGGGAAGTAGCTTACAAGTTAGGACTTCCATTAGAGTTAAGTGGGATCCATGACACATTTCATGTGTCAAATTTGAGGAAGTGTCTAATAAGTCCAGTTATGGCAGTACCTTTACTTGAGATTAAGGTGGATGAGAGATTATGCTTTGAAGAAACCCCTGAACAGATTACTGACTACAAAGTAAAGAAGTTGCGAAACAAAGAGATTGAGTTAGTAAAGGTTCAGTGGTGTTATCATAAGGGACCAGCCGCCACCTGGGAATCAAAATCAGATATGCGGATGAAGTATCCTTATCTGTTTACTTAATGGAATTCCGGGACGAAATTCTTATAAGGAGGGAATATTGTAATATTCGGGTTTCATAATTTTGGTTATAGATTTAGAAATTAATATATATATATATATATATATTAGATGTGTGTATGTGTGTGAGTGATTGTAAAGTATTTTTTATTTTTATTTGATGGTGGTTAATGCACTTGCTATATATAGCAAGTGCATATGAGAATTAAAGGCTTGGCTGAAATTCTTGAGTACAAAATCAATTGATAGAGTGCAGACTGATAAATCACTGGTTCAAATCCGTTCAACATCTTTTGTAAGGTGAGTGTATTAAGCTTTGAGTATAAATTGTTTGCATACAATTTAGTAGTTATTGGAATTGGTTATTATGATTTATATTTCATATTGTGCGGATTTTTTTTCCTTAAATCGTCCAAGTGTTGACCGGTTTATTCTTAAAGCGCTCAAGTGTTGTCCGGACTCAACCCTAAACCGGTCAAGAGGTGACCGGATTAACCCTAAATCGCTCAAGAGGTGTGCGGTAAAATTAAACCCCTCAAAGGAATGTGATGACTGGATTGATATCCAAACAGTTTTATCCGGATTAGATCTCCGGACAGTGTACTTATATGTGATGACCGGATTAATATCCAGACAGTTTTATTCGGATTAATATCCGGACATTGTTATCCGGATTAGATCTCCGGATGATTGGCCGGACTCTAAATCCGGTTAAAGTGTTAGAAAATTTAGGGATGTAATGGCGGTGTAACCGCGAGAGAGATGTAATGGNGCGAGAGAGATGTAATGGCGGTATAACCGCGAGAGAGATGTAATGGCGTTGTAGCCGCGAGAGACATAAATAAGTTTATGTATCAAAACAGGTTTGATTCTGAACTGATTGTTTGGAAAGTATGTTGTTTGTTTGAGATTTATACACTCATTAGACCTTTTTGGTCTAACGCTCTGTTGTTGGATTAACCTGTTTTGCAGGTCATCATACCTCGCAAGATAAAGGCAAGGGAAAATATTAGAATGAATAACATTTAGTTACTCATAAATGTAGTTTTAGAAAGTTTTTGTTAATCTGCATTTTGTAAACGATGTTACATTTTGTGTTATAATTATGATGATGTGGATTATCTGTCTGGTGGAAATTGTGGGCTGTTACAATTCAGAGAACATACCTGAGCAAGAGAGGATGATGAGGGATCACTGGAGGTTGATGTCTCAGAAGTTACTTCCTTGACATCCTTGGCCATTAGACAGAGATAGGTTGTGTCTTCTTCATCTGAGGATGATTTGTTAGACGAATCAGCCCAGTCATGTTCTTCAGCGACAAGACCTTTGCCCTTTCACTGAGAACTATTCATCTTCTTATACTTCTCCTTCAACTTCAGATATTTATCGTCTTTGGACGTGAAGGAGGATGAGGTTTTTGAAGATGGCGTCACAGTCTTCTTTAACCTACATTCACTCACAAAATGACCTTTACGCTGACAATTGTAGCAGATCGCTGAAGCCTTGTCAATAAGATCTGACTTTGGCTTATCCTTGATGGTTAGCGAAGGAGATATGCGGAAGTTATGTTAGACCCCATCACTCTTATTATAAAAGTAATGAAAAACATACAAGTGTGGAAGTGCAGAAGGCTGATGGAAGAAAAGCCTGAAGAAATCCTAAGTGTCTAGGCCAACCAGAGATCCGATGAAGGTCCATAGGTGCGATGAATAGTGCATCTCCATAACCCCTCTGGTCTCTAACACTTAGAGTTTTCAACAATAGTTCAACCAGAGATATCCTTGCAAGAAGCCTCATGAAGACTTATGGTTGAACACGCCTCCTATAAGACAGTTGGAGATGACAAATCGACAGCTGGATTTTCATTGCTTTATATAAATTGATATTGTTTCCACAATTCTAGATTGATATCTTTTCTTAGAATATTTTCTAGATATCTTCCCTAGATAGTTTTCTCCTAAAATAGATTACTAGTATAAATAGCTTTTTTCTTGTACTCGTTTACGCTTCGAATTCATAAAATCAATAATAGTGAATCATTTGACGCTCCATTATTCTTTGAATATTTTTGAGTTGTTCTTCACTATTTTTCATCCATACGACATATTTAGGTTCTTCATAACTTGAATCTCCGTGTTATTGAGAGATCTGAGATCAACAATTGGTATCAGAGCAAATTGATTGATTTCAATCAAAACGATCAATTTAAATCTGAATATTCAAAAATCTCTCGATTTTCTCCATTCATAAAATCGTGTTCTTCTCTTCCAAAACTTTTTAATGGCCAACTGGAATTCTGCTTATAGTGTGAGTTCCCTCACCAAACCTCCAACTCTTCAACGTGAAGAGTATCCACAATGGAAGATTCGCATGGTGAACTTCTTAGAGGGGATGGATAGAAATCTCCTCAGATCTGTTATGGAAGGCCCATATGTTCCTCAAACTCTTGTTCCAAGAGTTCCTGGAACAACTACCACTGTTGAAGTTGCTGCTTACTACATGGTAAAAGATGAGAGCAACTGGGATGAAGATGACATCGAAAGGGTAGAAGCAGACAGAAAAGCCAAGAAGGTGATCATCATGGCCATTCCAAACGATATATTCCAATCTCTCGATGCTTGTACAACAAGAAAGGAGATATGGGATGAATTGGCCAGTCAACTGGAGGGAGGCGCTAAGACTAAAAAGAACCGTAGGGCGCAATGCTTAAACGAATACAAGAACTTCAAGGCACTGCCCGATGAATCGATTCAAAAGATATATGATCGTTTCAACACATTGATTAATCAATGTCACAGAAATGACATAGCTAGGACGAAAGAAGAAAACAACGTCCTTTTCCTCAAAACTCTCGGCGATGAGTGGACTCAACTGTCGATGTCCCTCCAAGCAAATCAGGACGTAGACAGTTGGTCACTTCGTGACATCTATGGAACTCTTGCTGCTCAAGAAAAGGATATTCTGAAGAGGAAGGTGTCCATCGGTGGACCCCTCACCCTAGCCGCAGAAGAGAAAGAGCTTACAAGGAGCTCTTCCAAAGATCTCAAGAAAAAGAGCAAGAAGGCATTGGTCGTTGAGTCAGAATCTGAAGAAGAAGCATCTGACTTTAATGATGATCTCAAGGAATTTGCCAAATCTCTGGCCTTGATAACCAATCAGTTCCAGGTCAAGAAGCCCTATGAAAGAGACAGCCGCAGAGACTCTAGGAAAGAAAGATATCAGCCATCCTATGAACAGAAGTCTCTGAAATTTCATCAGGGAGATGAAAGAAGAGAAGGAAGAGAAGACAGAGAAGAAAGAAGAGACGACAGAAGAGAAGGAGACGGAAAGAAAGATGGTTTTCGCTGCTACCGATGTGGGAAGATAGGCCATTTTTCCAAGGAGTGCAAAGGACGACTGGTCAAGGATGCAGACTACTACAATAATAAGTACAAGTACAACCCTAAAGAGCGAAACTTGATGGCTGAGAAATAAAACTGGGTGTCTGATTATTCGTCTGATGAAGAAGACAACACACTCATATGCCTTATGGCTAAGTCCCAGGCAGAATCCAACTCCGACGACCAAGTATGTGATTCTTCCCTCGATGAAACCAACTCTGCTCCATCAGAGTTAGAGTTAAGGGTCATTAAACTTTCAGAAGATTTTCTCAAACTAAAAGAAAAACTAAATTTTGAAAAATCTGAAAGAATAAAAGCTGAAAAAGAAGTTAATTTCTACAAAAGAGAGACTGGTCTTCTTACTGAAGAAAAGACTGATCTGGTTAAGAAAAAAACTCGCATTGCATCACTAAAAAAAATCAGAGGAAGAAAAACTTATGGATCTGAACAAGAGAATAACTAAAGATTTAGAGAAAAAGGTAAAAACCTTGAAAGAATCTGAGGCAGAAAGACTAAATTCAGTGGCTCTTAAAGATTTCTTCCAAAAAGAAAGGGAAATTATTCATCAGAAGTTTTAAACCAATGAACTCTTGATGAAGAAATACAAAAATGCCCAAGATGTTTATCAAAAATTAAATGGACAAAAAGATTACCAAGGAATCGGATTCAATGATCTTGACTCTTTCATCGAGACCATGAAATTCTCCCTTGAATCCACTTTTAAGCTTGGATATGTTCAAAAACCCGACTTTTATCCAAAACCTAAAGCAAATTTCAAAAGGGTAAAAGTCAATGGAAAAACCATTCTCTTGAGGCAAAATTTTGAGAACGTGGTTTATGAGAGCAGCACAAGTAAGAACACTGATGAAAAGAATGATGCCTCAAAACCAGAAACCGATGGAAACCCTATGGTTAAACCAGAGCCTCTGGTTATCAATTCCACAAGTTCATCAACAAGTGTTGTCGCTGGAACATAAACTTTTAGTAAGGAACCATCATCTGTTGGATCGATGAATAATTCAAGTAACCTTGAAAATTCATCTAAGAAATCAGAAGCGATGGAACTCCCAAAAGACATTTCTGAACCTTCAACCTCAGAACCCATCTCTTCCAAAAACATCCATGAAAACTTTGACTTTCAGAAATCTGTGAGAGACTTTCTTGATTCTGACTCTGAAAAAGAAATAATCTGTGAATCACTAGAGATCATTGTGAATTAGAAACCTCAAATTTCAAAAATCCCATTGAAATTTGAAATTCCAGAAGCTATGAATTATTCAGACAAAGGAAAAAGGAAAGCTGAAAGATGTTAAGTCTGCCAAAGAAACTTCATAAGGCCCGAACCTTAAATCTAAACTCATAAAGTTTACTCGTGAACAGAAACAGAAATGGCCTGCTTCTGAAAATTCTAAACTGCATTTTTCTTCTCCTTTAGCTAAAGGGAAGAAGCCTCTCCTCAGGAAAGAAGTAAAACCTATGCCTGCCCTTCAAATAAAAAGTCTGCACTAGATAGGAAGTTTCTAAAAACAACCAATGCTAGGACAGAAACTTCACCATCTTCTTTTGCTTCTTTTCCATCGAATAAAAAGAAATTAGTTAAACACTCTTGTTCAAAAACTCCTAACTGTCAGTGTTTAACTATTTTGCAAAACCTGAGGAATCACATGTTAAACCATCGATGCATATTTTCTGAGCATGTTTATCGATATAAAAATGTTAAGCCTCTTGAAAATATGAAAAAGCCCAAGCCTGCAAAGACCAAGGGCAATGGAAATAAACCCAAGTCTGCAAAGGCTAAAAGTAATGGAAATCAGCCAAATTTCAAGAGGGCTGATGAAAAGAAGGATGTCAAATCCCCGGCTAACAAACGTGGACCCATTATGAAATGGGTACCTATAACCCCTTAATTTGTCTTGCAGGACCAGCATGTGCAACGATGATATATGGATTCAGGTTGCTCCAGGCACATAACTGGTGATAAAAGTCAGTTGTCCTCCTTCATCAAAAAATCAGGAGGCTTAGTTACTTTTGGAGACAACAGCAAGGGAACTATCAGGGGTGTTAGGACTAAAAATCAGTATTAAATTGTATTCGTCTTGAAAGTTAAATATTGTCTATAATTGTAAAAGTCATCGTGTTTGACTTTTCTTATAGGAGTTTGACTTTGACTTGTGATTAGAGGTTTGACCCTATAAATAGGGTAATGTCTTTGTAATTCTTGTAAGTAGAGAGCTTATTGTAAATCTGATATTACGTAAAGTGAGGTTTGACCAAGTCTTGAAGTTTGACTTTCTCTCTCAACTCTCATATGTGTTCTTAATGTTCATATCTAAATCTGCCATGATTATGGAGCTTAATATGAAGATTGATCATTGAAGTGGGACACACAATTGGTATCAAAGCAGAGTTTGCAAGAAATCAGAATAAAAGAAATCAATTTTTGAAGATTTTTTGAAGTTTTCTTTTCTGAATTTTTTTGAGTTCTTCGTGTTCTTCATTTTTTTTTAGATTTTGATCCGATTTTTTCTTAAAATCTTGTGTTTTTGTGTTAAAAACAAGATCAAAATACTCGGAATTGAATTGTGAATCTTTGTTATTCACAAACTTTTGTGATTTGATCATTTTATATCAAGATTTAATCGGTTTTTGGGGTTTTAAAATTTTTTCGTGTTCTTGAATTTTTTTTTGAATCAGTGTTTTTGATCCATTTTTTTAAAAATCTTTTATGTTTTTGTGTTTTTGATAGCTTTTGATCTGTTTTTTAATTTTGAGTTTTCTAACTTTGTGTTAAACCATTCAAAAGCCTAATCCATTTTAAGCCCATCCGGATATTAAATCGTCCATCTATTTCTTCATGGCCTAACATACAGCTCTTGAATCAGTCTTATCGCAACTTGCAAGTCATTCTTCATCGCAGACTAAATCGCAGAAACCTTGACCGGTGTGTAAATCGTTCATTTCATCAATCAATCCATCCGGTTTACTAAATCACTCAGGTAAGTCTTTCAATCTCAGCGATTTAGGTTTAATCTTTGAGCGGTTTATTCCTAAACCGATCACTTCTTGACCGGTGTTCATATAAACCGATCACCTCTTGACCGGTGTTCATATAAATCGATCACCTCTTGACCGGTGTTCATATAAACCAATCACCTCTTGTCCGGATAAGTAATCGATTGATTGTGTGATTGTTTTGTGAGTGATTTAAGCAAAAGACTTGAGCGGACTGATGACCAGATAGGTAAATCATTTGGCTTAATCGAATTTGTGATTGAGACTTCATTGCTTGAGCGGAGAGTTATCCGCACACATCTTGAGCGAATTCTGAGTTTGCCTTGAGCGGACTAGTGTCCGGATAAGTGTCCGGTTTATTAAACCGCTCAATTTATCTCACCAGATATCCAATCGTTCAATCCATTTCACCATCTGGATTCTTAATTGCTCATCAGGTTTGAACGATTTAAGGTCTGTATTCTAGTTTCAAGCTCAAGCCACCCCTTCTGTTTCAGTGTTTTAGCAATTATCTTCTATTCGATTTCATTAGATCATTGTGTCTGCTAAGAACCCTCTCATCTGTAGCATTGAATGAAATACCATTCGGGTTGCTGATTCTGCATTGACAGATCTTTAGGCTGCCTTACAGCATACACAGTTTCATCATACAAAGTAAAATTCTTCAGGGTCATCGAGTGAAGACAGCTTCATAAGAGTTATGCAGAAGGCTGTGAATTAGAGCTTTAGATTTCTTTGTTTTAACAGTTTGTACAGTTTAGCAATATACAACACGTTTATATATAGCAGGTTTCTGTTTTGAGCGTATTTGGTTGCAGTTTTGATTTTGATCTTGACAGTAGTAGACAGTGGACAACAATCTCTGGTTGTGACAGTTTTGGTGATTGGTTGGATGATTTAATCTCTTGTTGTGATAACAATTTGAGAAGGGTACAAAAGCAACGGTGGTTTGAAGCAATTAATTGAGAAGGGAGTCTGAACAGCCTGTTTGAATAGACTTTGACCAACAGATTCTAAGGCAGTTCGTGGTTTCTGCTACTCGTTGAACTTTATTCAGCCACTGTCTTTGTTGCCTTATTTTGCATTCATTCAAACAACATCTGTTTGTTTCTGTTATCATACAATCTACTGTTAAACATAAATCTACTGGTTTAAACATAAAGTGAGCTGTAGGCTGTTAGTTTTTTAGCAGTTTACAAATCATTAAACTGTTTTTAAACAGAAGCTTTCTATACTACAGGTTTATATACAACATATGTTGATCATAAGGAGTTTGAGTGCTGGCAGTGTGGCACATTTGTTTTTGAAAAAGCAATTCATCATGGCCTATGAAGCTTTCATCAAATTAGATGTTCAATTGGCTGTAGTCTTTAAGAAGAAAGAGTCTATGTGAAGCAGCTACTGTGGATTCTTTTGACTCAACAGCAGGATTTAGTTCTGTGCAGAATTTAGTTCTGGATTGATTTGATCATAGTGTATTAGTACCTGTTTGTTGAAGTGTAAAGTGTAAATCGTGTAGCAGATTTATTTGAATTGCTTGTCTTAGTCAAGTGATTTGTGTTTCTCGGTTGTTTTGGACTTGGACATTTATTTCTTGGGTTTATAGTTGTTGTGTCTTTGGTTTTGAGTTTTTTAGTTTTTGTCTAGATTTTAATTTTGGATCATTTCGTTTATCTGTTTTTAGTGTTTTTCAATTCTTTTTGAGCTTAATTGTTCTTGTTTTCTTTTATCTGATTTCATCGCATAGATCTTTAACTGATCAATTTTTTTATTGGCAGATAGTCTAAAGGAAATGAGAGAGAAGATTACTGAGCTGGAACAGAGCATTGTGAACTATAAATATTTAATAAGGGATTATATTAAATATATTAAAGATTTGAAACTGGAGCATAAAGAAGAATTAGAAAGAGTTGAGAACCCTCTTGAGAGAAAAAATACAGAGACTGGGGACTTTACTGGAAAAATTCATAAACAAGAAAATGATTTGATTGAGTTAAGAAAATTATTGGAAATAGAAAAGGAAAAGGTTTTAAATGCTGAAAAGGATTTAAATGCTGAAAGGTACGGAGAAAGAAAAGAAGAGGATTATGGAAGTTGAGAAAAGATTTGATTCTGAACGAAAATCCTTTGAGAATAAGATTAACTCTCTTGAGCTGAATGCAAAGATGCTTCTAAAGCAGATTTTGGATTTTGAGCAGCTTATCATTTTGGAACGAGCCAAGAATGATAAAGAAAAGAAAAACATCTTCGAAGACTGTCAGAGTCAACTACAAAAATTGTCTGAAAGCATTGATCTAAAGCAAAAGGCTTTAGACGATGAGAAAAAGCAATTTGCTCTTGAGAAAAGAAATACTTCAAAGAAGTATACAGCAATTGCTAAAGAGCTTACTGAGAAAAGGAAGTGGCTTGACATCGCTTCGGAGAATGAAAAGAATAGCTCAGATGAAGAGAAACGAGAGTTAATAGATCAGAAGAGAAAGTTTGAAATACTATAGAAGGAGTTAGAAGGTAAACTCCTGGATACTTCAAAGAAATTGTCTGATCTAAAGACAGACCTTGAAACTGAATTGAACATGAGAACTGAA
>NC_037528.1:28334946-28349728 GCF_001531365.2 Cynara cardunculus var. scolymus | reverse complement strand
ACAGAAAGATTATTCATGTGCTACATCGACTGAGAGTTTTTGAATGAGAAGATCAATRTTTCAAAAGTTTACAAAGAAAAWGTCTGAAGATTAATTTTGAAGATCCTTTGAAGATCACATCTTGTACATTGTTTCTGAAGATTGTTTTTGTTATTGTTCTAATTTGTCAAAAGAGAAGATCATCGCTGTTCTAAATTCGAGGGGGAGAATGCTAGAAGATCTATCTCAACAGTTGATTGCTTGATGATTTCTTTAAAAAAAAAGACATATTGTGCTTAAAGATTCAAAGTTCAAACAAGACTCAAAGTGCAGAATTTCTTTCAAGTCTGAATACAAAGGGGGAGAATGTTAGGACTGAAAATCAGTATTAAATTGTATTCGTCTTAAAAGTTAAATATTGTCTATAATTGTAAAAGTCATCGTGTTTGACTTTTCTTATAGGAGTTTGACTTTGACTTGTGTTTAGAGGTTTGTTTGACCCTATAAATAGGGTAATGTATTCTTAATTCTTGAAAGTAGAGAGCTTATTGTAAATCTGATATTACGTAAAGTGAGGTTTGACCAAGTCTTGAAGTTTGACTTTCTCCTCAACTCTCATATGTGTTCTTAATGTTCATATCTAAATCTGCCATGATTATGGAGCTTAATATAAAGATTGATCATTGAAGTGGGACACACAAGGGGATATGACACTCTCATCAAGGGCAACATCTCAATTGCTAAAGTGGCTTACGTTGAAGGATTGAAGCATAATCTACTAAGTATAAACCAATTATGCGACAAGGGACATGAAGTAAGATTTTACAAAGGTTTCTCCATCATCGAAACAAAGCCCGACCAAACCATCATCAAGGCAAAGAGAGAAGGAAATCTTTATCTTCTGGACTTTCAATCTTCTGTGGGTTATGACACTCTCTGCCTTGTCTCCCATAGGAGTGATGAAAATTGGCTATGGCATCAAAGATTCTCACATCTAAACTTTGATGTCCTAAAGAAGTTATCTAAACAAAAGCTGGTCAAGGGGATTCCTGATCTCAACTTCGAAAAAGACCACCTCTACTCAGTCTGTGAGATGAGGAAGCTTAAATGGGCTTCTCATAGAACTAAGTCAGAAACCTCATGCTCCAAGTCCTTGGATATGATTCATATCGACCTCTGTGGGCCAATCTCCACACAAAGCCTCTCAGGAAAGAAGTACATCCTCGTACTTGTTGATGAATACTCTAGATACACACGAGTTGAATTTGTCAAGAAGAAATCAGAGGTTCCTGACCTCCTCATCGCGGTGATGAAAAGGCTCCAGTCCTTCTATAACGCAAACTCATCAAAGTTAGAAGCGACAATGGAACATAATTCAAGAATACCAAAATTGATGAATATTTCATCAGTGAAAGTATCTCTTAAAACTTTTCATCAACCAGAACTCCACAGCAAAATGAAGTTGTTGAGCGAAGGAACAAAACCCTAGTGGAAGCAGTAAGGACCATGCTCGCTTCATCTTAGCTACCAATCTTCTTCTGGGCTGAAGCAATTTTAACCGCATGCTTCACCCAGAACCGTTCCATTATCAACAAGAGGCACCAGAAGACCCCATATGAACTTATCAACCAACGACGTCCAAATGTCAAATACTTCCATGTATTTGGGTGCAAATGCTTTGTACTAAATGATAGGGAATATCTTGGCAAGTTCGACAAGAAGGTTGATGAAGGCATATTTCGGGGTTACTCTCAAACTGCCAAGGCCTACAGAGTATGTTGGGTCTGAATTTCAGGGTTAAATTGTATTTGTCTTGAAAGTTAATATTCGTCTATAATTGTAAAGACGTCGTGTTTGACTTTCCTTGTATTGTTGACTTTGAATAGAAGGGTTTTAGTTTGACCCTATATATACTTTTGTCTTTAGTGATTTTAGTAGGAGAGCTCAATTGTAAAATTACGTTCATAATAGTAGTGTTGACTATTTGACAAATCCTCTCAAATCCTCTCAATGTTCTTAATGTCTATCTTGAAGATTGCCATGGATTCATAGAGTTTTATGAAGATTGATCAACTTGTGGACTCACATTTGGTATCAGAGCGGGTTATGCAAGAAATCACAAGAAGAAATCAACAGATTTGAAGAATTTTTGAAGAAATTTTCTGGAATTTTAAAGTGTTCATCTCTTGTTCTTCATATTCTTAACACTTTGATCCGAATATTTTTTTTAATTTTTGAGTTTTAGTGTTAAAAACATGATCAAAGTGTGCGTATTTGAATCATGAATCTTTGTTATTCACACGATTTTATGATTTGATCATCCAATTTCAAGATTTGGTGAAATTTGTGAATTTGAAATTTTTTTTTGTGTTCTTGACTTTTTTTTTCAAGAAGTCAGTATTTTGATCCATCTTTGCATAAAAAGTAATATTTTTTTTTTTTTGTGTTTTTGGCTTGATTTGATCGGATTAAAGTTTTAAATAGCTTGATTTTGTGTTTGGTTTCTAGTCTTAGCAAAAAAAAATCTCATAATATCATTTTTTGGGGCCTTCTTCCTTATTCAAATTTTTGGGCCTTCTTCATTTTACAAGAATTCCTCGGTCAACATCTTGACCGAATTCTTCATCTTCATCGACTCTCTTACTCCCTCACCTGTATTGACCTAAATCGAAGACACATCTGTTGATCGACTCAACATAAATCGCTGCATAACTTGACCGATTTCATCTAAATCGCATGCAATCCTGTCCGATTTCACTTTAACTCACGACTTCCTTGTTTGTTTTTCTCTAAATCGCAGGCTATGTTATTCCAATTTGAGATTCATCGCACACAGGTTTATTCGATTTTGAGTTTAATCGGCCAACTCTTTTCTATATCTCTTGCAGGGTTACACGATTTAAGTTTACATTTGCTCAAAGGACAGCCATATTTGAGACTAGTCTAACTCGGCCATAGTCCCATCCGTATTAGAGGTAAATCGCACAAAGGTTTGAACGATTTAAGGTCTACCTCGCACAAGGGCATATCCGGATTCAAGTTTATCGCTCATAAGCTCATCCGGGTTCCATAGTTGTTTCACAAGTTTGTTATCCATACATAAGCCTCACCGGATTTAATGTTCATCGTGTACCAGCTTGGCCGGATTTGAGGTTAATCGGTCACAGTATTGGTCGAGCTTAGGACAAGTCACAACCGTTTTTGACAGTTCTTTTTTTGCTTCGGCCATCATTTGTCACTTGTTCATCACATCATTTGGACTTGGCTACATTGTATTGTATTCTGTTGTTCATCCCTGCACACCTATCCACATTTGTTGTTCATCGGACAAAGACTCTCAAGATTGGATAACCCCTTGCTCGTATTCAAAGTTCATCATGCAAAGGACTAGCCGGATTACACATTAATCGCACAAGGTGTTCTGTATAGCCGTTTAAGGTTTACCGCATAGAAGGTCAGCTGGATTTGAGCTAACTCGCACGTCCCTTTGATCGTACAAGACTTGGTTGCTCACTTGTATCACCTGGATATTGTTCTCGGATAAACTTTAGTCTCGATCTTGAATTTTTTTCGAAGTCAAATCCATGCCATGTTCGGATTTAACCTTCCTCGGCCAGATTCTTTGCAACCTTGTCCGGATTTAAACTTGTCCTTGTAATTTACTTGGTCGTGTCTTGCTTTGAACTCGAACTTAAACTTGTCCGGCTTAGTTCTTTCCTCGGTCAAAAGGAAGTCGTGAGTTAGTCTTAATCGCTCAATCCCCGTGTCCAATTTCATTCATTCTTGGCCAACCTCGTCCATTATTGTGTCCGAGTTTCACCATTCCTTGGTCAATCTTTCTTGATTCTTTATACGGCTATCGCATCAAGTCTTAGCCAATTTTTTTGTCGATTTTGAGCCTATTTTGACAAAAAATTCAATTTTTTCTTCGTTTTTGGATCATATTTTTTATGTATTTCACGTTTATCTGATTTTGAGAAATTTTGGACTGTTTTTGAGATTTTTGATCTGAATTGAACTGTTTTGAATTGTTTTGAATTGCTTTTGAACTGATTTGTGTCGTGTAAACTGTTTTTGATCAGTTTTAACCGTTTTTGACTGTTTTTAACTATTTTCAACAGTTTTTGACTATTTTTACTGCTTTTTAAATGCTTTCGCTGATTTCTTATTTTTGGACAGTTTTGAACTTTTCTGATATATTTTTTAGCTTACGGATTGTATCTAAAAGATTTTGTTGATTTTTGATTTCTTTGAGTGATTTCTACATTACATTAGATTCTTTGATCAATCGCTGATTTTGGAAATGACAGTCTATCTTGAGAAGGAGAATAGAGAATCGAGAGTTAAGATGTCAGAGTTGGAAAAGAGCGCAAAATACATTAAAGATAAATATATACATATGTTCTCTGAAAATCATGCTAATGAGGAATTTATTGCCAATTTACATAAGGAGCATAAAGAAGCATTCGAACGAGTTGAGAATTATTCCAAGTTTTGGATTAGCAAACTTGAGAAATCTTTAGATGATGTAAGAAAAGAGTGTGATGACGAATTGAAAACTTGAAGTAAATCAAATAAAGATCGGTTTAATAAACTTCAAGAGGTTCAAAGTGCATTGCAGACTGAGAGAAACTCTCCAAGAAAACATACCGAGATCGAGGACTTCACAGAAAACATAAGTCTGAGAGTGATTTGATTGAGTTAAGGAAATTACTGGAATTAGAACAAGGAAAGGTTTTGGAATTTGAGAAGATTTTGAATACTGAAAGGAAAGAAATTGAGAAAGAGAAGAAGAGAATAATTGAAGTGGAAAAACGTTTGATACTGAACGCATATCTTATGAAAATAAGATCAACTCTCTAGAGCTGAATGCTAAAATTCTATTGAATCAGATCTCGGATTTTGAGCAACTAATCATCTTGGAACGAGCCAAGATTAACAAAGAAAAGAAAGAAATTAAAGAAGAATGTCTGAGCAAGAACATTGAATTGTCTGACTGCATTGCTCAAAAGTAGAAGACTTTGGATGAAGAGAAGAAGCTATTTGTTCTTGAAAAGAGAAATACTTCTAAGAAATATCCAGCTATCGCCAAAGAGCTTGCAGAAAAGAAAAAATGTCTCGACATTGCTTCTGAGAATGAAAAGAGCAGCTTAGATGAAGAGAGACGAGAGTTTGATAAAGAAAAGAAGATGTTTGAGAAGCTGAAGAAGAAGTTAGAAGGTAGAATCCTGGATACTACAAATAAATTGTCTGATCCGAAGACAGAACTTGAAACTGAACTGAAAATGAGAACTGAACTCAAAGAGAAGTATGATTTAGTTGCTAATGAACGAGACCAACTTTTAAAGAAAGTTAAAAACTTTTCTTGTGCTCAAAGCTCAACTGGTTCTCCTTCACAGTGTAAACCAAGCTTTTATGGCTGTTCTAAATCTAACAGTTTTTCTAGCAGTCTTAAATCAACTGTTTCTAAGAACTATTCTCGTTATTCTAATCAATACTATCAAGGGTATGTCATCGAATCACCCAATTATCATTCTTCTAAAGTTAAAAGTGTTTGGGTTAATAAATCTGAATTTGTTTCGTCTCGTAACTCTGTTGTTACTAACAATAATCTTCCTTGTTTTGTGAGATCTACTAATGATTTGATAAATCTTAGCAAGAGAAGGATCATATGCTCCACATGACAAACCACTGATTTTGTGAACAGGAAGATGTACAACAGGTGGACTAGAGACAACAGATATTAGAAGAACTGGAAAAATAATAACAGGTATGATAATAATAACTGGTATGGATCTTATTATGTACATGATCATCCTGTTAAAAGTGCGAAAAAGAAAACATCTAACAAGAATAGATGATTTGGAAGTTACAATATCCCACAACCTGATAACAAAGAAGAACCCAAGTTCGTTTGGGTACCAAAATCTGTTTAATTTGATTTTGCAGGTGCGTTATTACAATGCTGATCAGAATAACATGCTTATGATGCACTAATGCAGGGGAAGTTGTAATTTGTCCAAACGAGCCTTTTGAATATATTTGTTTAAGACCCGTGCTTGAATGAATATGGCTTCTAAACGATACAGTTCAGGAACCGAGCCAAAATGGTTTCATTTTTTTTATTTTGAGCTGAACTGAAATATTACTCAAATCTATTTTCTAGGGGGAGTCTCTAGAAATTTTAATAAATGTTTTCGGAAATGGAACTGTTTTCTGAAACGAGTACATTTTCTGAGCAGGTATTTTCTGAGATTTTACTTGCGTAATTTCTCATCAAACATAATTCTGATACCTGTTTCAGCTATTCTTGAAACTGTTATTATCACGTCTCTTATCTAAAATTATTTTCGGTGATAATACACTCGTTTGTAATCAAAGGTTGTTCTTTCTGATAATTTTTTTACCTTGATTGATACACATTTTATAATTCTTTAAATATCAGAGTCTGTAAACTTGTTCTTACAGATCTTCATTCATTTATCTCACATACTGAATAATCTGAGTATTGATTGTTTGTGTTTAAACGTTATATTCTTCTTGATCAATTTTATCTGATCATTGTGCTTTATAGCAATAATATTTTTGATCAACTGCTTGTGATCATTTGAGCATACAATGTTATTTTAGGAGGGACTGACTGCTTCACATAAATACCTCTATGGAATGTCAGAACCGACAAACCTACCCAAGAGGACAACCATATCTGAGTGAGCTTAAACTCAAAAAGGGTTTGTGTGCAGATCTTAAAATGAAAAAGAGAGGGGTAGTTATTGTGAGCCAAAAGAATTAATGAGAGTTGTGTCAGAATTAAAAGATTATAAGAATCCAGTTCCAAACTTCTGAATTCTGGACATACCACATAATATGTTAGTTCTCAATTTTTTCGAGACTAATATTGAAAAAGGCAAAGCCCAGGCCAATTCTTGTCACATCCCCACCAGCTACTCATTTATCTCTTAACAAATAAGTATTTCAGTAACACTTGGGGCACACAGCTCACAATCTATTAGTTTCTCATTCGGAGAAAGTTGATATTGAAACAGAAGGATATATGTCCCCCCTTCAAGTCTTTTTGATCACGAATTAAGTCAGATAAATTTGTATAGTCCATACGGTTTATCATTTTGAGCCTAAACAGAAGCACATGTTGCTTTATCTTTCTACACTACACAAATTTTGCAAATTATATGTTATTTTGCCGAAACATTCATAGATATACTTTTTATAAGATATCGATGATTGAATGGAAGACCTGGTAAGATGAACCTCATAAAGTCTCATATATGAAGTACATCCGTTGTACTGAATATATCTGTTATATTCACATGCAATCTTTTTGTGAGATTGAAAACAATTTCATAAGTTGAAATTGGTTGTTATTTTCCCATTCTCTTAATCTGAAAAGATTATACAAGTGGATTTGAAAAGATCTACTTACAATTTTATGAATTGACGGCTCTCGCTTAAAATTTCATTCATTCTAGTGTATGATGCTAATGATTCTCATTTCATCATAAGGGGGGAGTATGAAATAATGAATGAAATGTTCAATTCTGGATGTTATAAGGGGAGTATGTTATAAAGATCAAGGGGCAGTAACATCAAAGGTCGGCAAAAGACTTAAAGAAGTTTGACTGAAGATTATTACTGAAGAATATTCATGTGCTACAATGTCTGAGAGTTTTTGAATGTTAAGATCATCTTTAAAAAAGTTTACTGATAAAGATTTCTCAACGAAGAGAATATTTAATTTTGACGAAGAATGTTTGTTCGTTATCTGAAGAATTACATTTTTGGAGAGAATTTTAGAATCTGTTATCTGAAGAAGAGTCTTGAAGATCGTATCTTGAAGATCACTTTCTAAAGATCGTTGCTGATTTTGTTCTACACTGTCAAAAGAGAAGATCGTTGCTGTTCTACATTCGAGGGGGAGAATGTTAGAAGATTTTCTCAACAAAAGATCGTCTGAAGATTTCAAAGTGAAGATTGTTTTTGAAGATTTTGAAGAAGTTATAAAGAGCTTAAAGAGACAAAGTTCAAACGAGATTTAAAGTGCGCAAATTCTTTCAAGCCTTAATACAAAGGGGGAGAATGTTGGGTCTAAATTTCAGGGTTAAATTGTATTCGTCTTGAAAGTTAATATTCGTCTATAATTGTAAAGACATCGTGTTTGACTTTCCTTGTATTGTTGACTTTGACTAGAAGGGTTTTAGTTTGACCCTATATATACTTTTGTCTTTAGTGATTATAGTAGGAGAGCTCAATTGTAAAATTACATTCATAATAGTAGTGTTTACTATTTGACAAATCCTCTCAATGTTCTTAATGTCTTTCTTGAAGATTGCCATGGATTCATAGAGTTTTATGAAGATTGATCAACTTGTAGACTCAAAGAGTATTCATCAGAAGGACAAAGATCGTCATAGAAAGCATCAATGTGTTCTTTGATGATTCATCACCAATGACTTCTGGACACACCAGTTCAGAACTCGGGCTATCACAAAGAGCCTCTGATTCATCACTTAGCAAACCCAACGAATAAGAGTTGGCTCATTTATTTGAAGACATCTTTGAAGAAGAAGCAGTCTTGGGACAAGCGCCCATTGCAGAACTTCCTTCCAGAGCCGATAAAGCACATGAGATTTCCAATGCTGAAGGTACAACTCTTTCTGAAACTCATGTTAATTTACTCTCTACTTCTTCTGTGTCTTCAGAACCAGACCATCATTCTAGAGATGATCTCTTTGAGGGGGAGCAAGTAGTTCCATCGGCCGATGAAGAATCGCGTCCTGTTGCTCCAGAAACTCATTCTTGCACCAAGTGGACAAAAGACCATCCTCATCACCAGATCATTTTTGATCCATCATCCGGTGTCAAGATGAGATCCAGAACTACCAATGAATGCCTCTTCGCCAACTTTCTGAGTATGATCGAACCAAAGAAAATTTTTGAAGCTCTACAAGATCCAAACTGGATAGACGCCATGCAAGAGAAGCTACTCCAGTTTGAACGAAACAAAGTATGGTCCCTCGTGCCTCTACCCAAAGGGAAAACGACCATTGGGACCAAATGGGTCTTCAGAAACAAGAAGGATGAGGATGGCATAGTGGTAAGGAAAAAAGTCAGGCTTGTTGTAAAGGGGTACTGCCAAGAAGAAGGGATATACTACGATGAAACATTCGCTCCCATTGCTAGATTTGAAGCCATTAGAATATTCCTTGCCTATGCAACACATAAAGGTTTCTAGGTCTATCTGATGGACGTCAAATCTGCCTTCCTTAATGGAAAACTTCAAGAGGAAGTCTATGTGCAGCAGCCCCATGGGTTCGAGAATCCCAAGCATCCAAACTATGTCTATTTTCTAGACAAAGCTCTCTATGGGCTGAAGCAAGCACCTATGGCATGGTATGATACACTCTCTACCTTTCTCATTGTCAATGGATTCGAAAAAGGTATCATCGACACAACTATCTTTCTCAAAAAGCACAAAGGTGATATTTTACTTGTACAAATACATGTGGACGACATCATCTTTGGTTTTACTAACTCCAAATTTTGCGAAAGTTTCTCAGAGCTAATGAAAAGCAAATTTGAGATGAGTATGATGGGAGAACTCTGTTTCTTTCTTGGTCTTCAAATAAAACAAACTTTAGAAGGAATTTTCATCAATCAGTCCAAATATGTGACTGACCTTCTAAAGAAATACTCTCTCTCAAATTCATCATCAATGAGAACACCAATGGCTACAGGAGCTAAGTTGTTGCTGATCCATCAGGTAAATCTGGGGATGTAACAACCTACGGAGGCATGATTGGATCACTCCTGTATCTAACAGCTAGTAGGCCAGATATTATGTTTGCTACATGTCTTTATGCAAGGTATCAAGCCAATCCTAAAGAATCTCATCTCTCTGCAGTCAATAGGATCGTTAGATACCTTAAGGGAACCCTTTCATTTGGTCTCTGGTATCCAAAGAACTCTGGCTTTGATCTAATAGCCTATACAGATGCAGATCATACAGGTTGCAAACTTGATAGAAAGAGTACATCTGGAAGCTGTCAACTTTTGGGGGACAAGTTGGTGAGTTGGACATCCAAAAAACAGAATTATGTCTCAACCTCTACAGTAGAAGCAAAATATGTTGATGCTGCTAGTTGTTGTTCACAAGTGATCTAGATGAAAAACCAACTGAAGGATTATGGGTTTCAATATGAAAAGATCCC
This sequence comes from Cynara cardunculus var. scolymus, assembly GCF_001531365.2. NCBI lineage: Eukaryota > Viridiplantae > Streptophyta > Magnoliopsida > Asterales > Asteraceae > Cynara > Cynara cardunculus. The sequence goes on along the minus strand of NC_037528.1, from coordinate 28,339,523 downwards.
TATCCTATGTGACTCCAAAAGTGCCATAGCTATCGTTGCAAATCCTGTGCAGCATTCCAAGACAAAACACATTGATGTCAGGTACCATTTTTTCAAAGATCATGTAGAAAAGGGAACAATAGAGATGTATTTTGTTCCTACAGAGATTCAACTTCCTGACAATTTTACAAAAGCACTAGATGAGAAAAGATTTTTGTTTCTTGTCAGCAAGATGGGTATGCCGAATCTCACCACTTAGAGGCAAATTATCTTACCAAACCAGAGATTCTTAATATCTCTTGGTTATATCTAAAAGTGATATATTAAAATGGCCCTCATAACCAAGTACTCTAAACCAGAATCTCTGGTTCTAAAGACCAGAGCCTCTGGACAATTTGAAACACTTGTCTATAATTGGCCAAAATTCATTCCCTTTGGAACTAGAGCCCCTTTGGTCCAAAGTAAAGTACTTTGTAATTTTACTAAGTACTCCCCTTCCCAACCAGAGCCTCTGGATTCCAAGTCTTTGTGACCAGAGCCCCTCTGGTCCAACTTGGTCTCCCTCATTCGTTTTTCAATGCATTTAACTTAGTTTTTCTACTCATTTTGCAACTAGAGCCTGTGGTTGCAAAGACCAGAGCCTCTGGATTCCAAGTCCTTTAGGACCAGAGACCCTCTGGTCCAACGTGGTCTTTATAAGTCATCATTTTCTTCGAATTATCATTGCATTTTATTTCATCCATGCAACCAGAGCCTCTGGTTCTAAAGACCAGAGCCTCTGGATTCTAAGTCTTTGGAACCAGAGACCCTCTGGTCCCATAGACCCTCCATTTTAATCATCATTCATACTCATTTGCACTATCATTCACAATCAGAGCCTCTGGTCGTATAGACCAGAGCTTCTGGTCATCTCTTTTATCTCCCTTATTGGTTCTAGGGGGAGTTTTTACTCATTGCACATCCCCTTGCATCATTTGAGGGGGAGTCATGCACATCCCTTTCACCATTAAGAATCCAAATTGAACCAATCATCCCTCTGGTTGTAAATCCCAATTCAACTAGAGACCCTATGGTTCAAGTCCTTGGTTCTTTATCTTGCATTTTCCCACCCAGAGTCTCTGCTTCGTCTATCCAGAGCCTCTGGATCACAAAAATGCTACATTAATGATCTATTTCATCCCTTGCATTCAACCAGAGACCCTCTAGTCCTTCTTGAAGGGTATGTTTTTATTTCAAGGGTTTACAATGATCACCCAGAGCCTCTGATTCGTCTACCCGGAGCCTCTGTCTCATCAAAACCCAACATTTCATTATGAACTTGTTCATCACTCACAACGAGAGACCCTCTGGTTCCCCCTCACAAATGTCATGACCAACCAAAGCCCCTCTGGTTCCATGATAAATCAACTTTTCCAAAAAAACCCATCTTTGATTGAAAACATTTTTAAGATTATACAATATTGCAGCTTTTGTGACTAAAAATCATTCAACATGGGTTTTTAGAAGATCAAAACTTCGTAATTTGTATTTATCTTCCAATAAAGATGGATTTTTAAAATTAATTTTGTTTGGGATTATTTTTTTAGAATTATCCTTGGGATTATTATTATTTTTTAATAATTTTCCCTAAATAACCCAACCGTCATCCTTTTGTTCAACTTCACGTGCCTGACACACCAAAAGTATGTTCCCTAGACACCCCTTCATATTACCCCACAAACCACCCCACGTTAACACGTGTCCCTATAAACCTGCACCATCATGATCGTGAGCAGACTTTACGGCTCACGATCACACATCAATCCTACTTTTTTCAAACGTCCCCCACCATCATTACCCCAAACATAATTTAAATATTTTTTTGGAAACCAACCTTTCCTATCCCCCTCACTATTTATACCTTTCGTCCCTAACCTCTCACCCTTTACGCTCACAAAAAGCTTTCAAGAACTCAAATAGCAAGAAACCTGCAACTTTTTTACCTGCAAAAATGGTGTCCTCCACAACAACGATATCCACGTGCAATCATCCGGCGCCGACAGCCGTGCAATAGTGTTCCTCCCAATCAAACCAAACAACCATGCTATTGATCTCCGCCCTCAACGTTTCAAAGACAGGTTTGCAATCCTCATAGAGTTCTTCCAAAATTGTATCCTCTAACCGACTCTCACCCTCTCTGACAACGAGGTGCCGGTAAAGTATGTACAACAGTACTGCTAGACCTACGATTTCTACCCGGAGAACCGCGGGATCAAGGGTGACATCGATGTCCCCAACGACATGGTGTGCTCTATCAAGATCTCCCGCGCCAAAATTTCAAAGGTACTGTTCATCCCAACCCGACAGGAGCTCATGATTGCCCACTACACCGAACCACCAACTAGCCACGACATTCTATGCTTTATTAGAATGTTGGGCTACAACAGGGATCTTCGCAATGCCTTCGACTTCAAGAGGTAGTTTCTTCCACCAATGTAGAACGTCTTCTTCTCCGTCCTCAACAGAGCCTTGACATGCAATCTTGGGAGCATGGACCAAGGCAATATCAACATAATGACCATCATGTATGTTCTCTTCTTCAACCTGCCCTTGGACTATGCTCTTCTCATCTACAATGAAATACATGCTACTATGGTGAAGAAGAACAAATTCATGGCCGCTGGAAAACCTATTACATCGGTGCACTTCCCGCGTTTCCTTACCCTCTTCATCAGGGACGCGATGAAGACGCACAAACTACCAAGCAATGCACCATTCACTCCTCAATTCCTCATGAATGGTCATCGCCCAACCATCTCCAAGGATGGTTACCCTGCAGAGAGGCCCTTGTCAATGGCCATGTTGAGTGTCATTCCAGACACCTCTGCTTGTCGTAGGACTTATGAGATCTCTCTACTGGCCCAACAACCGAGGCCAGCTACCCTAGAGCACATAGAGCCCTCCCTTGACACAAGCGAGGGAGCACAAGAGGAGTCGTCTTGATCGGATGATGAAGATGATGATGATGACACTCCTCCCAACTCCCTCGGCCCTATACACACTTCAATTCCATCACCCCAACCTCGGGCAACCACATCTTCTACCCTTGGCAACTAAGGCCAAAGGAGTATTGAACAAGGACCACCCAGTCCAATCCTAACCCAACCAAGCTATCTAGAGGCCACTCTTTGGGCCTCTGGAGATGAAACAACCGAGGCACCCCAACATCCATCGCCTCTCTCCCAACAGGGGGTGATGAAGACATAAGAACCACTTCTCCTCATGGCTCGCCACTTCCCTCACACACAGAAGCATTCGTTGCTTCTGCCTTTGATGTACCCATCAATCGTTCAGAGTGATCGTCCCTTCGAGCACAAACCAAGTCGATTCTTGGTCTAGCGATGGAGAAACATATCTACTTCCGTTCATCGGACTCTGAATCCGATGAAAAAGAGGTACATGTTGCAACATCACGAGGTAGTTCCTCTTGAAGACTACCAAGGACGTGATGGAAGTCCTCCCGTGCCTCCCTCTCCATAAGGCATTGATGGAGGCACCTCTGGAACTGAGGCCCAACCTACAACATTCGTTGTTGTAGGGGTTACCCCCTTTGCAGAATTGGTCACAAAGGCTAAGTTCCAAGCCTTTGCTGACTTAATTCAGTGGTCCTTGGATGACCTTAAACTCAACTTGGCGAAGGTTGTTGAATCCATCCCATTAACTGATCTTTCATCGATTCAACAATCACTTGCGTCCCTTGACGCTCAATCGAGGGACAACACAACCAGACTTCAAATTTTCCAACAACTAGTGGTCCAACAGCACAATTTCATCTCCAATATTTCGACCACCAGGAATGAATCCATCACCTCCAACCTAGCCCCCCTCTCGGCCCAAATAACAACAAGCGATGAATCCATCGCCACCCTTACCACCCAAGTAAACAACCTCACCAATTCCACCGCCACCCTACCCACTACCATCATTGCCAATTTATCACAAACAACCCCACCTCCACCTCCCTCTGCAGCACCCACCAATGATGAAGCCTTTACCTCCTTCACTGTATAGGTACACACCTTATTTCTTCCATCACCATACCTCTACCTACCTCAACCTCTACCTCCACCCCTTTAGACATGGTCACGAGAGCAGACCTCTGTGCTCTCTCAAAGGCCTTAATCTCAAGCTTCAATGAGATAAGTGCCAATTTCGTCCACAGAGCCACGAAGCCAGCCAAGGCCCTCACCACGAGCCTTGATATTCAACAGGCACGCACCAACTCCCTCCTCCAATCGATGGAGGCACATGAAGAAGAAGGGCACTAAGAAAATATCTTGCTTCCTTCAGAATAACAAAGAAGAGAAGCAGAGCCTCTTGCTCCACAAGCCGGCCCCTTAAGAGGCCAAGGCATGATGTCCCAAACCAGGATGATCATTGTCGTGGTCCTCATGAGGGGGATAACTTTAACAACCCCCAGTTTCCATATACAGATAATCCACATATATATACTCATAATACTAAAAATAGTATTGTTACAAAACACGGACTAACAAAAAAAACTTTCTTTACTGCATTTATGAGTAAACAAATGTCATCAACATTAAACTTTTCCCTTT
>NC_037528.1:28331836-28334181 GCF_001531365.2 Cynara cardunculus var. scolymus | reverse complement strand
TTCCTGTTATAGCAAGTGTGTAAACTTTTTCATCTAACTCCATTTTCTATATCTATATATAGCAAATGCAAAGAGTGATGATGGTGGTGCTTCATTAGCCGACTTTCCCTTCCCTCAAAACAAAACTTTTATTAAATCCATCACACACATCCCACCCTCCTAACATACATACACATATATATATATATACATATATATATATATATAAACTATATATATATATATATATATATTCAAAAATCTTAAATCAAAACTCGTAACCCGAATATTACAACATTCCCTCCTTAAATGAATTCCGTCCCGGAATTCCATTTAAGCAAAAAGGTAGGGATACTTCATCCGCATCTCTGATTCTGATTCCCAGGTGGCGTTTGGTCCTTTGTGATATCTCCACTGAACCTTTACTAACCCAACTTCTTTATTTCGCAACTTTCTTACTTTGAAGTCGGTAATTTGTTCAGGGGTTTCTTCATAGCATAACTTTTCATCTACCTTAATTTCAGGTAATGGTACTGCCACATCTGGACTTATTAGGCACTTCCTCAAATTCGACACATGAAACGTGTCATGAATCCCATTTAATTCCAAAAGAAGTTATAATTTGTAAGCCACTTCCCCAACCCTTCCAATAATAGGGAATGGTCCAGCATATCTTGGACTCAATTTTCCTCTTTTTCCAGAACGTACCATTCCTTTCCAAGGTGATACTTTTAACATCACTCTATCACCTTCTTGGAATTGAATCGGCTTCCGACGTTTATTTGCATAACTTCTTTGTCTATCTTGTGCCGCTTTCATTCGTTTCCGTATTATTGCAATTTTATCTGCAGTTTGTTGAACTAACTCAGGCCCAGCCAACTGTTTTTCACCTACTTCATTCCAACACAAGGGAGTTCGACATTTTCGTCCGTATAGTACCTAGAAAGGTGCTGCTTTAATACTTGAATGACAACTATTGTTGTATGCAAATTCCACCAAAGCCAAATAACTATCCCATGATCCTCCGAAATCAATGACACATGCTCTCAGCATATCTTCTAAAGTTCGGATAGTTCGTTCACTTTGTCCATCAGTCTGAGGGTGATAAGTTGTACTTAACTTAATCTGAGAACTTTGGAAACTCTTCCAAAACATGGATGTGAACCGACTATCCCTATCAGAAACAATTGACAGAGGAACACCATGTCGTGTTACTACCTCATCAATATATAGTTTTGCCAATCTCTCCATTGAATATGACTCTTTCATAGGTAAGAAGTRARCARATTTAGACAACCGATCTACTATTACCCATATAGCATCATAACCTTTTGATGTTTTCGATAATTTGGTTATGAAATCCATAGTAATATGATCCCACTTCCACATTTGAATTTCAAAAGATTGCAACTTACCATAAGGGCGTTGATGTTCAATCTTTACTTGAAGACATGTTAGCATTGCTCAACATGCTTAGCTATATCCTTTTTCATACCTGGCCACCAATAATGTTGCTTTAAATCCTGATACATTTTATTTGTACCTGGATGAATTGCAAAACGTGACTTATGAGCCTCATCTAAAATACGTTTTCTGAGATCACCATAGCATGGTACCCAAATTCTATTTTGGAATTTCCAGAATTCTCTGTCATCTTTCACCAAATCAGATATTAATCCACCCAATCTTTTCTGTCTGATCTTATCCTCCTTTATTGCCTCATGTTGGAAATCTCGTAATTCTTCTTGAATAATGGGTAACAACTCAACTTGCAAAGCTATAGCTTTGATAGTTCCACTTTTCTCTTGTCGACTTAATGCATCGGCCACTATATTTGCCTTTCCTGGATGATATAAAATTTCACAATCATAATCATTTACCAATTCCAACCATCTTCTCTGACGCATATTCAGATCTTTCTGATGGAACAGATGTTGCAAGCTCTTATGATCTATGAACATTTGGCATTTCGTTCCATACAAATAATGCCTCCATATCTTCAAAGCAAACACTACTGCCGCAAATTCCATATCATGAGTAGGATACTGCCTTTCATGATCTTTTAACTGTCTAAAAGCATAAGCTATTACCTTTCCATGTCGCATTAGTACACAACCCAAACCCATCTTTGACGTATCACTGTATACCACAAAATCATCCATTCCATCTGGCAAAGCCATCTTTAACAACCCCTAGTTTCCATACACAGATAATCCACATACATATACTCATAATACTAAAAATAGTATTGTTACAAAACACGGACTAACAAAAAAACTTTCTTTACTACATTTATGAGTAAACAAATGTCATCAACATTAAACTTTTCCCTTTCCTTTATCCTGCGAGGTATGATGACCTGCAAA
>NC_037528.1:28314798-28331140 GCF_001531365.2 Cynara cardunculus var. scolymus | reverse complement strand
TTATAGCAAGTGTGTAAACTTTTTCATCTAACTCCATTTTCTATATCTATATATAGCAAATGCAAAGAGTGATGATGGTGGTGCTTCATCAGCTGACTTTCCCTTCCCTCAAAACAAAACTTTTATTAAATCCATCACACACATCCCACCCTCCTAACATACATACATATAATATATATATATACATATAATATATATATATATACATATAATATATATATATATACATATAATATATATATATATATATAAACTATATATATATATATTCAAAAATCTTAAATCAAAACTCGTAACCCGAATATTACAATAACCCATCCGGGGCACCAATGGAAACTGCAGCACCACCACTACCACCACATGATCAACCAAGCAACCAGCCAACCCAAGGAACCGAAGCGAGGGAATCAGAGGCTCAGCCCTCTGATGATGTACATAATGTACATATTCCCTCTGCTTGCACCCAAAACCCTCTACCCATAGCCAATGAGTCCTCACCAATTTTGGTGAGTTCTTCATCATCTAACCATCCACCATCTCCCCAACTAGAAACAGCCTTACCCTTTACCCCATCACCTACACCACCTCCATCACCCACTCAACCAGAACCAGAACCCTCCACCTCTTAACCAAAATAACCAGAACCCACCACTCAACCAGAACCATCTACCATACAACCATAACCTACCCTTTCCCAAACAGAAACCACTCTCACCCAACCATCCATCACCCAAACACAACTACCCATCACCCAACCTACCCTTACCCAAACACAACCACCTATCACCCAACCTACCCAGAAGGTGCCTGCAGACATCCTATCTTCATCAAGGCAAGCTCCAACAAGGGACAACGTCGAGGAAATTGTCGCTCAAATGGAGACGCTAAGGAGACGTCCACCGGTGTCACCAAGGGAACCTGTTATGATGGAGAATATCCATCAATATCTCTATCACGATCACGATGAACAGCTAGTTCTCAATCCTCCCAACATATCACCTGAGTCGATGGACCTACTTCGTCACAGATTCATGAGACTGGCGACATCTTCACCACAAGTCGTCTTTTCAAACGATGGAGTCAAGACAGTCCTAGACATTAAACTGCGGACCTTCGTGAACAAATCCATCAAATACATTGAGTACACCATGGAATACGCACATGGGATGATCAACATCTTCAACGATAATGATCTCATAAATCTTAATCCATGGGACTTGATCAATTTATATAGCCACAGAACTCAGCGGCAGGATCAAGGGATAAGGTATGGGATGGCCAACAGAGCGATTGTAGAGACAATAGGGACCTTGGTGAAGTTTAGAGCTAAGAATGACTTCCAAATAGCTCTTGAACTAGGCATCGAAAGACTATCCTGCACACCTCCAAATGAAGACTCTCCAGGTCTACAGGAGACGCGCTGTGCATCAGTCCTAACTCAACCACAGCTCGGCTTGGTCTTCAAGAATGAGTATGGAATTAAAAACGATTTTAGACTAACTGAGGCCTTCAAGTATTCAACCGATACACTTGAATGGATTCAGAAGGTCATTCGAGAGAGACTGGGCAGAGTGCATGTTCCAATAAAGGAAGGTCAAGAATTGATCCATGATATCTCTATAGTCATCCGTTATAGAGGATGAATGATGCGTTATCTTTAGTGGAAACCATGATTGATGTACTTTATTTTTGTATTTACTTCCACATTGTAAGAAACCATCCAACTTTTCGACCAATGAAAATATTTGGCAAAATGATGTTTCAACTAAACTAGTCTCTGTTCTTTATAATTCTCTCCATGTTTCATAGACTAGTCTTTGTTCATTTTTTTATTACTTAGGGGGAGACTGTTAGACCCCATCACTATTATTATAAAAGTAATGAAAAACATACAAGTGTGGAAGTGCAGAAGGCCGATGGAAGAAAAGCCTGAAGAAATCCTAAGTATCCAGGCCAACAAAAGATGTGATGATGGTCCATAGGTGCGATGAACAGTGCATCTCCATAACCCCTCTGGTCTCTAACACTTAGTGTTTTCAACAATAGTTCAATCAGAAATATCCTTGCAAGAAGCTTCATGAAGACTCATGGTTGAACACGCCTCCAATAAGACAGTTGGATTTCCATTGCTTTATATAGACTGATATTGTTTCCATAATTCTAGATTGATATCTTTTCTTAGAATATTTTCTAGATATCTTCCCTAGATAGTTTTCTCCTAAAATAGATTACTAGTATAAATAGCTTTCCTATTTCTTGTAATCGTTTACGCTTCAAATTCATAAAATCAATAATAGTGAATCTTTGGACGCTCCATTATTCTTTGAATATTCTTGAGTAGTTCTTCACTATTTTCCATCCATACGACATATTTAGGTTCTTCATAACTTGAATCTTAGTGTTATTGAGAGAATTGTGATCAACAAGTTACTTGTTCTGGAAAATCTTCTAAATGATTTGGTTAGAAGAGCTAGTGATTCATCAAAGTCTGCAAGATCAGACTCTGACAAATCCCCAGAGTTAGTGGGATCTAACTCCGTTAAAGAAACTATTACGACTGTATTTTAGTGATAAATTGTATTCGTCTTGAAAGTCTATAATTGTGTATAATTGTATAGTTAGCGTGTTTGATTTTGTAAGTAATGTTGACTTTGACTAGAAGAGTTTATAGTTTGACCCTATATATACTTTTGTCTTGTAGGGAATTAGAGTAGAATTGCTTATTGTAAACATTACGTTCATTTGAGAGATATATAGAAGTGTTAACCAGATTGACTTTTCCTCTCAAGTTCTTCATAGTGTTCTTATTGTTAAATATGAATCTGCTATTGATTGTATGAAGATATATGAAGAGTGATCATTTTGTGGACTAACAATTGGTATCAAAGCAGGTTATGCAGAGAAAACACAAAAAGAAATCACTATTTTTAAGAATCTTTGAAGAAAATTTTTTAGAGTTCATATTTTTTATCTTGTGTTCTTCATCTTTTAAACATTTTGATCTGATTTTTTTTATTTTTTTATGTTTTGGTGTTAAAAACGTGATCAAAATGTGCGTAATTGTGTTGTGAATCTTTGTTATTCACAAAGTTTTGTGTTTTGATCATTATTTTTCAAGATTTGATGAAATTTTGTGAAGTTTGAAAACTTTTTGTGTTCTTGAAAAATTCTTGAAAAGTCAGTTTTTGATTTGAATTTTTGCTAAAATGTTGATGATTTTATGTTTTTGCTGATCTTTGATCGACTTATCTTGGAGTAAATCGTTCAAGAATTAGAAGGTTTAGTGTAAATCGTTTATTTTTCTTACCTGTTTTAGGATCAAGCAGCCGAATTCTTTACTTAGTCTATTTTTAAAGTTGTAATCCGGATACCCCTGTATCCGTATTTGTTGCTAAATCGGTCATAGGGGTGACCGTATTCAAGGTTTACCGCTCAACATCGCATTGTCTCACCCGGGTTCATTTTGGTCGCAACTTTGTCCATTCCCACATCTATATCTGGACAACTAGTCATTCGGATTACACATTCTTCGACCAAGTGACATCCTTTCTCGGACAACCCTTCAAGCATACTTGGCTTCCTCACACAACAATCTAACCGGTTTACACTAACCTCGGCCAAAGACTTGCACGGTTTAGCCTTACCTCGCTCATCCAGTCAATCGATTTAAGGTTAGTTTGCACAAAGGCTCTACCATATTCTAGGTAATCCGGACACAATCATAACCGGATTTGGTTTGGTCGCGACTCTCCTCTCTCGGACATACTCGGACATGCATCACCCGGATACCTTCCTTGAACAAACACTTAGTCGTGATTTGTGTTTTTCTCGCATCCTAATTCGGACACTGCCTTGTCCGGATTGTGTGACTCAGCCAAGCGACTTGCATTCCTCGGTATTGTCGCCTTAGTCACGATCTTCATTTCTCAGGCATACCCGGACACTACCTTGTCCGGATTGCTTGCAATCTTCGGCCAGCGATTTAAGTCATTCTCGTGTACCCCTTGTCCGGATTAGCATCGTCTCGTGCACCTGCATTGCTCAAAACCAGAAAGCTTTGGATGAAGAGAAGAAGTTGTTTGCTCTTGAAAAGAGAAATACTGCCAAGAAATATGCAACTATTGCCAAAGATCTTGCAGAAAAGAAAAAAATGGCTCGACATTGCTTCTGAGAATGAAAAAAACAGCTCAGATGAAGAGAGACGAGAGTTTGATAAAGAAAAAAAGATGTTTGAGAAGCTAAAGAAGGAGTTAGAAGGTAAGCTTCTGGATACTACCAAGAAATTGTCTGATCTTTAAGATAGAACTTGAAACTGAACTTAAAGAGAAGTATGATTTAGTTGCTGATGAAAGAGACCAGCTTTTAAAGAAAGTTAAAGAATTTTCAAGTGCTCAAAGCTCAACTCGTTCTCCTTCACAATGTAAAAGAAGCTTTTATGACTGTTCTAAATCTAACAGTTATTCAAGCAGTCCTAAATCAACTGTTTCTAAGAACTATTCTCATTCTTCTAATCAGTACTATCAAGGATATGTCATTGGATCACCCAATTATTCTTCTAAAGTTAAAAGTGTTTGGGTAAATAAAGCTGAATATGTTTCGTCTCGTAATTCTGTTGTTACTAACAATGTTCTTCCTTGTGTTGAGAGATCTACTAATGATCTGATAAATCTTAGCAAGAGAAGGATCATGTGCTTCACATGCAAAACCACTGATTTTGTGAACATGAGGAGATACAATAGGTGGATTGGAGACAACAGATATCAGAAGAGCTGGAAGAATCATAACAGGTCTGATAATAACTGGTATGAATCCTATTGCATATATGATCAACCTGTTAAAAGTGCGAAAAATAAAACATCTAATAAGAATAGATGGTTTGGCAGTTACCACATCCTACAGCCTGATACTAACAAAGAATGACCCAAGTTCGTCTGGGTACCAAAATCCATTTGATCTGATTTTGCAGGTGTGTCATTATTGCACTGATCAGAAAATCATGGTTATGATGCACAAATTTAGGGGGAGTTTGTAATCTGTCCAAATGAGGTTTCTAAACACTCAGTTTAGGACCCGTGCTTAAATGAATATGGCTTCTGAACAACTCAGTTCAGAACCCGTGCTAAAAATGTTTTTATTTTTGTTTATTTTGAGCTAAAATGACTCATTACTTAAATCTATTTTCTAGGGGAAGTCTCTAGAAATTTTAATAAAAGTTTTTGGAAAGTGAATTGTTTTATGAAAAAGAGTACATTTTCTGAGCAGGTATTTCCTGAGATTTACTTGCGTAATTTCTCATTGAACATAATTCCAAAACCTGTTATTATCACGTCTCTTATATAAAATCTTTTTCGGTGATAATACACTCGTTTGTAATCAAAGATTGTTTTTCTGATATTTTTTTACCTTGATTGATATACATTTCATGATTTTTTTATCAGAATCTGTAAACTTGTTATTACAGATCTTCATTCATTTCTCTTATATTTTGAATAATCTAATTTTAATACTTCACTCCTTGATTGTTTGTGCTTAAATGTCATATTTTTCTTGATCAATTTTATCTGATCATTATGCTTCATTGCAATAATGTTTTGATCAAATGTTTGTGATCATTTTAGCATACACTGTTAATTTTTAGAAGGGACTGAGTGCTTAACAGAAATACCTCACTAGAATGTCAGAACCGACAGACCTACCCATGAGGACAACCATATCTGAGTGAACTTAAACTCAAAAAGGGTTTGTGTGCAGAGCTTAAAATGAAAAAGAGAGGGGTAGTTGTTGTGAGCCAAAAAAAATGATGAGAGTTGTGTCAGGATTAAAAGATCAAAAGAATCTTGTTCTAAACTTTTAAATTTCGGACATACCATGTAATCTATTAGTTCGCAATTCTTTCGAGACTAATATTGAAATAGTCAAAGCCCAAGCCAATTCTTGTCACAACACCACCAGCTACTCATTTATCTCTTAACAAATAAGTGTTTCAATAACACTTGGGGCATGCAGCTCAGAATCTATCAGTTTCTCATTCGAAGAAAGTTGATATTGAAAAATAAGGATATATGTCCCTCCTTCAAGTCTTTTTTTATCACTAATTGAGTCAGATAAATTTGTGTAGTCCACACGGTTTATTTTTTTGAGCCTAAACAGAAGCATACGTTGCTTTATTTTTCTACACTGCACAACTTTTGCAATTTATATGTTATTTTGCTGAAACATTCATAGATATACTTTTTATAAGATATCAATGATTGAATGGAAGACCTGGTGAGATGAACCTCAAAAAGTCTCATATATGAAGTACATCTGTTGTACTGAGTATATTTGTTATATTCATAGGCCAATCTTTTTATAAGATTGAAAACAATTTCATTAGTTTAAATTGGTTGTTATTTTTCCATCCTCTTAATCTGAGAAGATTATAAAAGTGGATTTGAAAAGATCTACTTACAATTTTATGAATTGACGGCTCTTGCTGAAGATTTCATTCATTCTAATGTATGATGTTAATGATTCTCATTTTACCATAAGGGGAAGTATGAAATAATGAATGAAATAATCAATTCTGAATGATATAAGGCGAGTATGATATAATATAAAAATCAAGAGGGAGTAACATCAACGGGGAGTATGAGATAAATATTAAGAACCGGCAAAAGACTCAAAGGAGTGTGACTGAAGATTATTACTGAAAATGATTCATGTGCTACATTGTTTGAGAGACGTTGAATGTGAAGATCTCATATTTACAAAAGTTTACTGATAAAGATTTCTTAACGAAGAGAATGTTTAATTTTGGGAGAGAATGTTTGTGAACTTTTAACTGAAGAAATTCATTTATGGGAAAAATGTTAGTGTTTTGTTATCTGAAGAAGATTCTTTGAAGATCATATCTTGAAGATCATTTCTGAAGATTGTTGCTGATATTGTTCTTTATTGTAAAAAGAGAAGATTGTTGTTGTTCTATATTCGAGGGGGAGAATGTTAGAAGATTTTCTCAACCAAAAGATCGTCTGAAGATCATAAAGCTGAGATTGTTAGAAGATTGTTTTTGAAGATTTCAAAAAAAGTCATAAAGAGCTTAAAGCGTCAAAGTTCAAACGAGATTCAAAGTGCGCAAATTCTTTCAAGCCTGAATACAAAGGGGGAAAATGTTAGGACTGAATTTTAGTGAAAAATTGTATTCATCTTGAAAGTTTATAATTGTCAATAATTGTATAGTTAGCGTGTTTGACTTTGTAAGTAATGTTGACTTTGACTAGAAGGGTTTATAGTTTGACCCTATATATACTTTTGTCTTGTAGTGAAGTAGAGTAGAAGAGCTTATTGTAAACATTACGTTCATTTGAGAGATATATAGAAGTGTTGACCAGATTGACTTTTCCTCTCAAGTTCTTCATAGTGTTCTTACTGTTAAATATGAATCTGCCATTGATTCTATGAAGATATATGAAGATTGATCATTTTGTGGACAAACAGAAACATAAAAAGCAAGTGGAATAAAAGAAGAAGATGGGAGATCAGCTAAAGAATCTTCAGAGATCAAAGTTAAAGGTGAGCTTTTCATTTCTCTGGAATCTTTGATGAGATTCCTCTTCAGTTGACGAGACTACTCATGATTAAGCAGTATCGCAAAAAGAGAACTTAGAGAGAGGGATGACATACCATTGGACATTTTGAGACACATAGAATATGTATCCCAAGATTCTGGCAAACATTCCAGAAACTTTGTCAAAAGTTTCAGAATTAGAATATTCCCTGCCAACAGTCCTCAAGTCGATAAGAAGACAATTAAAACATTGATGTACTTCAGACAATGTTTCATTCTTTCCACAAAGAAAACTTTCGTATTATCTTACTAGATTAATCTTCCTCGACTCTTGTACTTGGGAAGTACCTTCATATTGAACAAAAAGAGTGTCCCACATGGATTTCGAGGTTCTAAGTTTCATAACAGAATGATAAACGTCGCCAAGAAGAGACATGGTTATTATAGATCTCACTCGAGTATCTATAGCCACTTTCTTCTTGTCTTCACCACTCCATCGATGAGGGACCTTTGGAATCTGCCGTTCAGGAATTGCGGCAGTCGTAGCTGTTTCAGGAATAGCAAGAGATATAGCATATGAAACATAAGGTCCATTCTATATATAGTGTGGAATCTCAGGATCCACACCCTCCAAAAAGAGAGACATCTGATTTTTCCAGAGACTGAAGTTGTCTCTTATAAATCGGGGAGGTTTGGCAAAAGAGCCATTATCATGAAAGTTTGTGTTAGTGTTTTGTAAAAGCCATTTGTAAAGCAGTAAATTATCTAGAGAAAGAAGAGATAATAAAATGCAGATGAACAACTAAACAAGACGAGAAGAAAACACTGCTTTGATACCACTTGTTGGTCCCAACCGGATCTACAAGAGTTAAGAGGCGAAAAATTTGTAGAAAAGGAGGGGGGGATGAATAAAAACACAGAAAACTTTCATTTTTAAAAATATATATTGATATAGAAAGATCAATACAGATTTTTATAGATTGTTTGCGGAAATAGAAAAGGTAAAGATAACTTATCAAAAACAATCTTGGATTACACACAAATACACTTAGCAAATATAAGAAATTTGTCGAATAAGATAAAGACAGAAAAGTGTTCTTCTTGGGTAAGAACGTTAGAATTTCAGAGAAATTCTAATTTGCTTGAAGATAAGCATATGTGTTCTTTTGTGTGTTGTAGATGTAGTGCCTGAGGAGAACACTCAACTATTTATACCCATTGCATTAAATACAATTCAGAAGGGTTAGAACACACATCAAGCTTTTAGAGGAAAGCTTTTCATTTGCAACAGTGAATAGTACTATTGTTTATTCATGAACAGACAACCTTTCATGGAGTTGGTGGGCACTAGAGTCGACTAGTCGGCTCTGTGCAGTACTATACTCTTGAAAGGGTATGAGTTTGTCATTTGTGTATGGAAGGACAAGACAAACAATCATGCATGGCAAGCTTCATTTTATCATTGAATGCCGGAATAACACTGGAGGTCTCTTCAACATTCACTGAGGCTTGTGTAGTCTTCACACGTACGTTGACCAGATTGTAATCACTGAATACCACTTCAGATCACGAACGCGCCAGTCACTAATCTTCAATTTCAGTCTTCGACATTCACTGAAGGTTCTTGGGTGTGATTTTTGTCTTCTTGAAGTATCGTTGTCGCTGTAGGATTACAGTGCATGTTTCAACGATCACTAAACAGACTCAGTGATGGTCGCTGAAACTGAAAAGACATAAACATAATACTTCGAAAGGTAAAAGGGATTATCATCAAATCAATGAGAGAGAGGATCAACAGAAATGAAGATTTAATTTGTTCTATAGCAATGTTAGAATTACTTGCATTGTAACTGAAATTGTCTAAAAGATGGGATTTACATGTGCAATTGTGTGGTAAATTTTGTGATGCAGATCGATTGGTAGCAAGTAGTCTATGATTATTATATGTATTTATATTCAAATCAATGAACTCACTTTGCAATCTTGGCAAGATTTATCTGTTGTCAATGAACTCACTTTGTAGTTAAATATATTTATTTAACAGATTTTGTTATATAAAAATATTGAAGATTCAGGGAAGAATTACATGTGATGGCTTGTTGTTGTTTTGAATTAGGAATTAGGCAAAATCGGGTTAAGAATTGAATTAAATAAGTTGAGTTTTAAGACATCACTCTTTGGCTTTCGGTGCTCCCAAATGCTAGCAATAATATATGAAGTTGTAATTTGTTTGGTGATGCATATGATCTAAAGTTATCATTTGATAAAATCTCAAATCCCTCCAATTTCAAATCCTTCTACAAAATCTAAATCGCTCAAAAACATTCCATCAAACCAAATGGACCATTAGTGTTTACTTTTGTCGTTCGACAAACTTTTAATGACAAGGTTGATCTTGATCAGTTTTGAAAACAATATGCGGAGACATGCCATCAAATATAACAGGGTATCAAATTATGTCTCATTTGAAAGAATACTCCAAATATATTTTGGGTACACATTTTTTGTTTGTAAAATTAGATTATGTATGATCTAATTTTCAATCATTATGAATAAAAATCGACTTGAAATAAGAATGGCTCAAAACCCAAAAAGTTGATTTAAATCACCACATCTTTAATGCTTGTAGCTTTTTTTTTTTTTTTTTTGATATCTTGCCTTAGAAAGGATTTGGAAAATTGAATTATATTCTTTCCACTTATAACTACAATTACAAAGGGGTTTGTTATTATACACATTCCATATAAAAGATCTGTTTTTATACGAATGATTGCAGAAGCGACTAACACCAACATTTCGCATAAATGATTATTTGAATTTACTGTAAATACAAATTTTTTAAGCTTTATAATATCTTAAAAAATTTGATATTTCAAAGTTGAATAAATTTTAATGAACTTTTACATGCTACCCCGATACAAGAGTAAACAACTAATCTATGCTTCTGTATAAAAGCATATTAAAAAAATTGAGGTAAATTCTTAAATCTATCGATTACCAATTTAACCGCTTAAGGTACAACTCCATCAATGCCCTCTCACAGATCACAACCCTATTATTAACAATGTCAAACGCAAATTCCCAAAACAGTGGTTATCGCTCAGAGGTGCAAGATCACGATTTAGCTTATTCAGGACGACGATTCATACTCTCAGAGATGCAGGGGGGTTTTTTATATGTGGTCCTATCCGTCTTCTCATACGATTCATCTCACTCCTCTCCACGATTGAAAACCAAGACACAAATCAAGTAGATATTTTAGGGTTTTCTATTTGATTTTCTTCGATCCCTTCTCGAAGGTTTTCTCTCCCATTTTGGGTTTGATTTTGTTCGTTGCAAACACATCGATTCACCATTTTCTGATTTTATCCTATTTTTGTGCATCGATTCACCGTGGCTTGGTTTGATATTGTAATCTATTTTACATCTTCAATTTTTGTTTACATGTATTTGAACAGATACATTCTGTTGCACTCAATTTACTCGAGTCTTTATTGCACTCAAATTACTCCAATTATTCTGTAGAGGTAATATTAGTTTGCACTTCAACAACAGTCTTTTGGGCATTTCTGGTCACACCTTATACATATAAAATAGTCATGCAAACGTGAATATTGCTACGAACATGTTCTGCATGTTTAACCAATATTTTTCAAGTAACACAACATGGTTATCAAAATCCCACTCATATCTTGGTCCAATCTCTCTACAAAAAATACAATAATGTGTCAAAACCCGACTCGTATCTCTTGCATATGGATATGTATCACTGTGTGTTCAGTCGGTGGTTATCGTTCAACTGTTGTTTTCGAAAACTTCCTTCATATTTGAAGTTTGTACTGACAGTATCACTGTCATCATATGCATTTTCCTGTTTCACATCGATATATCCTCCTGTTTTTAGAATCTGCATCATTTTTAGAATCTACGTCGATGTATTCTTGGATTCTGGTTCTTCATGGCTCCATCTCAGTTTAGGTTTTATCGATCGCATACTCTTAATTTTGATCATCTTCATCATTTTCTATATATCCTGTCTTCCCCAAATGGTTATGCATTCTGTTTTTTGTTGTTCAATACAATCTTCAATCACTGACCAGCAGATGTTAGCAATTCTGTAACCTTTCTCTAGAAGGATTTATCTATGACCCTTGTATGATTTTGTTGTCTGATTATTTCCACTTGACAATCTCTTGGCAATTAGATACTTTGGCCATAAAGAATGGTGGACAAATTTAAACATTGTATATTTTAGGATAAAAGCAATATCTTGGTGGTTAGGACCTAAATGTGCACATTGCTATGTGATTAGGATTACGACAGGGTTTTTAAACTAGAGCTTTAATCATTAAATTAAAATCTATTTGGGTATGTATGGTCTTCTTCTTTTCTTGATTCAATGGTGTAGGATTTTTTATTTAGATCAAGTGATGTGATATTTAAATATGTTCTTTGCATAGATGAACTGAATCATAAACAAGTGTTGGAGTCATTGTTGAGGTGTTAGAGTGCCTAAATTATTGGATTAGCTATCCTTAAGTTATTTTGTTTATGCATTACGATTTGAAATGTTAGTCAAAAATATGTTGAATACTGTAGCATGTGAGCCTAAATTTGTAACCTTTTGTGTAGAATCACAGTTTCGATAATGTGACTGTACGGCCATTCTCGAATAATACATTTAGAAGAGTGAACATAAGCTGTTGTGGCTGGAACTTGTGTGGATATGGGAGTCCTCTACATAGATATGGCCTATAATTATATGCTTTTCAATGGATTGTTGAAGTCAATGGGAAACCAACTCCTTGTTTATATGCCTTTGTTGATGTAACAAAGGTACGTCTTACTAAAGCAAAATCAAGGTGTGATTCTACAAAAAAATTAGTATTTATAAATAATCCTGAAACTTGATTTGCATTTCAGGAAATAGAATACGAAGAACTTGTTCATGTGAAGACAGTACACAGCAACGCGAAGCCACAAGTGCTGACACTGAAACAGGACTTGCTCTACTCACGTACTTGGGAAATGAGGTTTGATCCCGAAACTGCAATGTCACAGCGCAAGATGACGAATAAAGCATTATGAGGTGTATATATACACACAGAGAAAGGATCACAATGATATATTTAGGTCATCAGTGTTGTATTAGATTAAGAGCTGATGACACGAATGATTCAAGAACCAGTATCTCTGTTCCTGAAGTTTCATGTTGTAGGTAGATTAAAACATGTAGCAGCATTGAAGTTTTTAAAAAAAATTACTTTCATTGGTAACTTTCTGCATAATGGTTTCACCTGTCGTGCACCATTTGTTGTTGCACAAGGTACAAGCTACACATGTAATGCACTGGATATAGATCGGGGAATTACCGCTTCTATGCTCTCTACGGAAACAGTCTATTTTCTATTCAAGGCAGGCGTACAGTCTACGGATACAGAGACCCTATTATGTATGAAATTTACTAGATTTGTTTGGTTTGGTTTTGATTTTGATTTGCAGTACAATGCTTGTAAATGGAGATCTAAAAATCCAATATCCATTTCAATATCTACTTCACATCTCACCTGTTTTTATGTTCATATAGCGAATGCAAAACAACAAAAGAAAGAAGAGCAAGACGAAAGCCTACAAAAGGTGTCCATGTCTAAAAGAGAAAACAGCAAAAAGGAAAACATGAAAATTGTTTCATTCGTTATACAAATATGTTCCTTGTTCACATTTTCACAACATATCAAAAAGACGAAACTTGACCACATATTCTAATTCATTTGATATATTTCATTTCAGTTTCGGTCTACCAAATGCATCAGATACTATCTTATATGCATTGAGCTCTCGTTGTCCACAGTAATTACTGATGGGAGGCAGATTAGATTGTTCATATGTTGACAATATGGTTTGATGAATATTGCTATGGTTACTTATTGTGGTATTTCATATCAAAATTGGAGTAAATGGGGTTTGGTTTCAAATTGGTGGTTGCTTATTCATGGAAATTGGTGGTTGCTTATTCATGGAAATGGGTATTTTAGGTCTTTGGCAGATTCAACATCTTTCATTTTTTCCTTTCCTTTGTCTGAAGATTTCATCGATGAAGAATTACCAGATTTCATTGGGGACTTGATGTGACAGCAGTCAAATTCGAAATCCCAAGTTAGCTATTATTAAGATTATATTAGTATTATTGAAGTTATTTTATAGATTAGGAGTTAGTTAGATTAATTTAGTTGAGAAATTTTAAGAATTTCYGRTAGTTGCTTAGAAAGTCCGGTTCCGGTCCGAAATTATCCGAAATGTCCTATACAGTACCAATTGCTCTAATTTATACCCAATTTATATAAAACACTAAGATTTAGTGTTTTAAATATAAAACCTTTCTATTTAAATAAATTTAGTCATCGTGGGCTTTTAAAGTGAAGAAAAATGTCAAAATAAAAAAATCGGGCTTTTGTGCATTTTGGGCTTTCCTTTTTATAAAAAAAAATTATGTGTGAGGGTGGGCTTGGGCCCTTATGGCTGGCCTTTTTTCCCCCATTTCCCTCCCTTGGCCACATATAAATACATTTGTTTCTTCATTATTTTCATTTCTCCATTCAAAAATTCAAAACTCTCTCATCTCTCTCTCCCTAGAAAACCCGAGAGTCACATTGAAGATCCTTTACTCCACCCTCTCTATTCCAGCCGATTTTCACTCCAATCTTCATCATCAAGGCAAATTTTTGAAGTTTCAATCATAATCTCGTACAACACCCAAGGTAATACCTTCATTCCTTTTTCATTTTCTTGTATGTTTTGGGAGAAAAATTCATTTTCTTGCATTCTTCATCATYTATTTCATGGGTTTCGAAAATCTTGAGTTTCAAGGTGAGATTATACACCAAAAACATKTAAAAVTKTTTATTTGATGGTGGTAATCCATGACCCAAATGATATAACTCAAAGATATAGGAAGAAATCATGATTTTATGTGGTTTATTTCATGAAAACTTAATTTTTGGTGCTGACAGATTMTSTGTATGTGCMCAAAATCGTCCATATCTTTTAAATGGCTTGTTCAAACGTTATGAGKTTYCCTTTAAAMGTWTRTTTACTGAGTTGGGGTTGCATTGCATTTGGTCTCACTMAMAATCATTGAGTTTTGACCCCCCAAATGCTCAAAACATTATATCTACGCATATGAGATTTTCCAGTAGGTAAATCCTACTTTGAATGGTCATAACTTTCTGKTTAACCATCCAAAATTGTTGATTTTTCTTCTAGATGTTAGTTTATTGAGATAGCGTTCAAATACCACCGAWTTCACTCAAAATGGTGGTGATTTGAGGTTTCATTTTCYTAAATTAAGATGAACATGCAATCTGTCCGATTTTGACAGATTCGTATATGTGTGTTACATCGACCATATCTGTCTCATAACTCAATGAAAAAGGATGAATATTCTTTTGAGAGTTATCTTTATGGATTTTCTGTTGTATTCAAGTGGAATCACATAAAATTATGGAGTTTTGATCTCCAAAAACCTTAAAATCTATAGGTGTGTAAAATGTAAAACCACCAGTAGGTAACCTTTACTTTGTATATTAATATCTTTCTACTTATTTGTCCTTAATGTATGATTCTTCTTCAAAAACTTTTTTTTTATGAGTTAGGGTTCATTTGAATCCAGTCTCACTCTAAAATACGATGTTTTGGGGCATGAACCGATTTTTATAAGTTAGGTGTGCAATCTGTCAATTGATGGCAGATGTGTGCATGTGACTTTAAGGTGTCATATCTTCCTCTCAACTCATCCAAAATGAGTGATTCTTAGYTTAAAAGTTTCGTATAAGTGTTAGGTTTCCAATCCAACTTGAATCTTTGCAGAACACCCAGTAGAACTACTCTGTTTATGAGTATTTTACTAACTTGGTGCAATCTGCCATTTCAGTTRTGATAAGTTGCATTGCATGATTTATTTGAAGYATCATCTCTTACCMAATCTTCATGAAATTTGGTCACGATGGCTATAACTCCGTTCTATAAACCATATAARAAGATAGTAACTTAWCTCATTTTTTAAGTCTCTTTATTGGATCATTTTTGTAACCTAAGTTTCTGTCCAGAATCTGAAATTCTGGATTTGGATAAATATTGTAAAAATTGATATTTTATGGGATTATAGCAACATTTCCGGTATGAATTAACCCCCTTTAATGAGCATATGGACATTATGTATATTTGGACTATGGACAATTATTTGGAACAAAAGTGGACAATTATGGACTTAGGATTTARTAAACCCCATAGATAGAGTTGATTCAATAAGTAATGATTTTGGTTATTCCTATTAATAGGGAACCGTTGATTTAGCCCRGTAATCGGATCGCATTGCTTTATCTTCAAAGCTCTATATCGAAAGGTGAGTTTCACGACCCTTTTTACCAATTTCTCGTTTTGGGGTGAAAAGCATGATTGAAATCGTTTGATAGATTTATATCGTTATATAAATCTTGTTATAAGCATTTAAATTGTACACACTATTGATATGTTGAGTAAAGTCCCTGTTTACACTACTATTAACTCTTTTGAGCCTATGATTCTTGCGGATAGCGCTATTTGGTTGTCATACCCACCTTGTTGCCGTTGAGTAGGGGTGYACTTGGTCATTAAATTTGCTCTACCCATGTGACACGAAGCGGTCACCTCTGAGGTAGTCYGTTAGGAGTGCTACCCATGTGGCACGAAGTGGTCACCGCTGAGGTAGTTCGGCATGAGTTCTACACATGTAGGGTTCGAGTCCTCACTGCTGAA
>NC_037528.1:28310650-28311864 GCF_001531365.2 Cynara cardunculus var. scolymus | reverse complement strand
GTTATGAATAACCAAATTATAGTGATTTTACGAAGAAAGTTATGAAAACTCAAGATTAAAGTAAGAACATTCAAAAACAAACTTGAGCTTCAAAGGTTTTACTTTATTTAACGCACACATATTACAATAGACCTAGTCGTCTATTTATACTAGATGGCTAATGCTAAGATAACTATCTGTTGCTACTTTCTGGCAAATAGTCTAGCTAATAGATAAGATTTATCTTTTACATGGATAATCATTATAAACAAGATAAACAATAATTCTAGCTGCTGATTCGTCATCTCCAGCTGCCATTATATATGTGGTGATTTCATCCTTATCTTCAAGTCTTCATTGCATGCTTGGATGAATACTTAGAAAATCTTCCAAGTGTTAGTCTGTCCATCGTATCGATGAGAATACTTTCCATCACATCATCCATCGGTCCGCTGGTAGAACTTCGTCCATCGGTCCAATGGTTGGTCTTTCCATCGATGCTCTAGATAGTCTTTCCATCGATCCAGACTTAGTCGATTCTGCCTTGATRTCTCCATTGGTCTTCTGGTTCTTCATCATTTATTGTTTTTCATTACTTTTTACATTTTGCATTATGGGTTCTAACATTCATAACTAGATTATTATTTTTATTGAGAGATCTGGGATCAACAATATCATCTCCAGAGGCCCGAAGAATGGCCTCTGGATGGTTGGCTGGATGTGGGATTGGACTGGGTCGTCCTTGTTCAATACCTCTTGGGCCTTGATCGCCAAGGGTAGTGGTGTTGGGTGCCCTTTGGGTAGTGGGGATGGGTATTGTATGTGAAGGGCCGGGGGATGCGCGAGGAGAGTCATCATCATCATCATCATCATCTTCTTTATCCGATGAAGACGCCTCCTGTGCTCCCTTGTTGGTTTCTAGGGACGGCTCTAAGTGCTCTGGGGTAGCTGCCCTCGGTTCTTGGGACAGAAGAGTGCGTTCATAGGTCTGCCTTATCTCAGACGTCTCTGGTATGACGCTGAGCATGGCTCGAGAGACTGTCCTCTCAGCGGTGTAGCCGTCCTTGGAGATTGTTGGATGATGACCATGCATTATAAACTGTAGGGTGAATGGTCCATCGATCGGGAGTTCGTGTCTCCTCATCGCATCCCTTATGAAGAGAGCGAGGAATCGTGGGTAGAGCACGGATGACAGTGGCTTTCCTGCGGCCTGAAGCTTACACTTCTTGATTACT
>NC_037528.1:28300667-28310255 GCF_001531365.2 Cynara cardunculus var. scolymus | reverse complement strand
AAATCAGAGGCATTGCGTAGGTCACAATTGTAACCTAGCATGTGAATGAAGCGGAGGATATCGGAACTCATGGGTAGTTCGGCGTAGTTGTCAATGCCGAGTTCTTGGCGTGTGGGAGCAAAGGACTCTGGAGACCTTTCCCAGGAGATTTTGACGGAACAGATCATGTCGTTTGGAGCCTCAATATCCCCCATGATTCCACGGCTGTCGGGGATATACTCGCAAGTCTGCCAGTACTGTTGGACGTACCTGAACGGTACGCCATTGTCGACTAACGTCAACGCCGGTTGTAGAATACAGTTTTGGAAGAACTTTATCATGATGGCTTACTTTGCGTCAAATAAGTCGGTGCGAAGGTCGATCGCGTGGTTGTTTGGTTTTGAAGGAAGGAACACCAGTGTACGACTATCGGCGCCGGTGGATTGAACATGGCTCTCGTTATTGTTTGATTCATGAGAGGCGGAGGATGCCATTGCAAGTTGAGGTTGCAGGTTTTGAGTTTTTTCAGATCGTCTGTATGTAGTTGCAGGTTTTGGGAGCATAAAGAGGAAATGGTTTGGGGAAGATGGGTATTTATAGGTGGAGGAGGGGAATCGTCAAAAAATAAATATAATATTTAAATGGTAATCATGATCGTGGGAGACGTTTGGAAAAAAGGTGATTTGGTGGGGATCGTGTTGCGTCTTGATAGTATCATGCCATTAATGTTGGAGGACACGTGTCGTCATGGGGAGGGTGAAGAGGTTTAAGGGGAACAGGCTGGTAATGTGTCAGGCTTTTGTGCAGGTGACGGTTGGATTACTTGGAGTAAACAAAATTATTTCAAATAATATCTCTTGAAATATTGCGCCAAAAACAATTTAAAAGTCCATCTAATTGTAAGATTAATACTAATTACGAACTTTTGGTCTTCTAAAAACTCATGAAGTATAGTTTTTAGTCACAAAAGCTGCAATGTTGTATAATCTTTAAAGAGTTTGCAATTAAGATGGGTTTTTTGGAAAAAAAATGTTTTGTCATGGAACCAGAGGAGCTCTGGTTGGACATGACTCATTGGATGGGGAACCAGAGGTCTGTGGTTAAACATACCTTTTTAGGGATGAGGAACCAGATGTCTCTGGTTGCACATGATGAATGAGTTCATCGTAGAAATGTTGGGTTGTATGTATAATGAGCCTTGGATAGACAAACCAGAGGCTCTGGTTAAGCATGGACAACCCATGATGTAGGACCAAAGGTGCTCTGGTTACATACACATGTTTTAAGCATCATATATCTAGCATTTTGGTGTCCAGAGGCTTTGGATAGTAGAACCAGAGGCTCTGGGATGGAAAATGCATATTTGTGCAATGGAAAGTTCTTTATGATGGAAAGTTCTTTATGATGAATGAAAAGCTCCTCCTAGAATGATGCATGGGGAGGGGATGGAGTGTAAAACTCCCCCTTGAACCAATAAGAGGTTGGTTCATTTTGATGACCAGAGGCTCTAGTCTATAGAATCAGAGGCTCTGGTTGTGAACGATGAAGAAAGTATGATATGAAATGTGGCTAAGTGTGAGGATGGGCATAAAAACGAGTGGGTCTTTGAGACCAGAGGGTGCTGGTTCCAAAGACAATAAATCCAGAGGCTCTAGTTGTTAAGATGATTAATCAAAGTTATGAAGAATGGGTGAAGAAAATGCAGAATGGTGTGAATCGATGGAGCCTTTGAACCAGAGGTCTCTGGTTGGAAAGGCGATGCAAAGTAGTATGAGTAAAAGGTTAGGTGCATGTATTTGGTAATAGAATGTATGTGCCTTTGAGACCAGAGGGGTCTGGTTCCAAAGACTTTGAATCCAGTGGCTCTGGTCTTTAGATCCAGAGGCTCTGTTTGAGGAATGAGTACTTAGTGAAAAATTTTCACAAGATATTGGCTTTGGACCAGAGGTATCTGGTTCCAAAGGATGAATGAAAATGACATTGTTACATGCATGAATGATCAATGAAGTCCAAGCTTGAGACCAAAGAGGCTCTGGTCTCAAAGAATTGGAATTCAGAGGCTCTGGTTTGGAGGGGAATACTTGGTGAGAAAATACCAAGTATTTGCCTTGGACCAGAGATCTCTGGTTCCAAAGGCGAAAATTTTTGCCAAAAATTAATCTAAGTGTTTCTAAGTGGCCAGAGGCTCTGGTCTTTACAACCAGAGGCTCTGATTTAGAGTACTTGAAGTTTATGGCTCTCATAATGTTTATCACTTATAGGCATGACCATGAGATATTGAGGATTTATGGTTTTAGACTAATGATTGCCTCTAAGTGGTGATATTCAACATACCCATCTTGCTGACTAGGAACAAAAATCTTTTCTCATCAAGAGCTTTTGTGAAAATGTCAGCAAGTTGAATCTCAATAGGAACAAAGTACATCTCTATATTACCTTTCTCAACATTGTCTTTCAGAAAGTGGTACCTTACATCGATGTGCTTGGTCTTGGTATGCTGCACTAGATTTACAGAAATAGCTATTGCACTCTTGGAGTCACAGAGGATTGGTATCTTTTCATATTGAAAACCATAGTCCTTAAGCTGAGTTTTCATCCAGAGAACTTGTGAACAACAACTAGCAGCAGCAACATATTCTGCTTCTGCTGTAGATTTTGAGAAACAATTCTGTTTTCTGGATGTCCAACTGACCAGCTTGTCCCCCAAAAGTTGACAGCTTCCAGACGTACTCTTTCTATCAAGGTTGCATCCTGCATGATCTACATTTGTATAGGCTATTAGATCAAAGCCAGAGTTCTTAGGATACCAGAGACCCAATGAAGGAGTTCCCTTAAGGTATCTAAAGATCCTCTTGACTGCAGAAAGATGAGATTATTTGGGGTTGGATTGATACCTTGCACAGAGACATGTAGCAAACATAATATCTGGTCTACTAGCAGTTAGGTACAGGAGTGATCCAATCATGCCTCTGTAGGTTGTTACATCCACAGATTTGCCTGATGGATCAGCAAATAACTTGGCTCCTGTAGCCATAGGAGTTCTCATCGATGATGAATTTGAGAGAGAGTGTTTCTTCAGAAGGTCAGTCACATACTTGGATTGATTGATGAAAATCCCGTCTGAAGTTTGTTTTATTTGAAGACCAAGGAAGAAACTAAGTTCTCCCATCATGCTCATCTCAAATTTGCTTTTCATCAGCGCTGAGAATTTTTTGCAATGTTTTGCATTTGTAGAGCCAAATATGATGTCGTTCACATTTATTTGTACTAGTAGTATGTTACCTTTATGCTTCTTGAGAAAGAGTGTTGTATCGATTGTACCTTTTTTGAAGCCATTGTTGATGAGAAACGTGGATAGAGTTTCATACCAGGCCCTGGGTGCTTGCTTCAGCCCATAAAGGGCTTTGTCTAGAAAGTAGACATATTTTGGATGTTTTGGATCTTTAAAACTAGGAGGCTGCTGCACGTAAACTTCTTCTTGGAGTTTTCCGTTTAGGAAGGCAGACTTGATATCCATCTGATAGACCTTAAAGCCTTTGTGTGCTGCATAGTCTAGGAAAATCTTGTTGGCTTCAAGTCTTGTAACGGGAGCAAATGTCTCATCATAGTCGATCCCTTCTTCCTGGCAGTAGCCCTTGGCAACAAGCCTGGCCCTGTTCCTTATTACTAAGCCATCTTCGTCCTTCTTGTTTCGAAAGACCCATTTGGTTCCTATGTCCGTCTTCCCTTTGGGTAGAGGCATGAGGGACCATACTTTGTTTCTCTCAAACTGGAGTAGTTCTTCTTGCATTGCGTCTATCCCGTTTGGATCTTGTAGGGGTTCAGAAATTTTCTTTGGTTCAATCATGCTAAAGAAGTTGGCGAAGATGCATTCATTGGCTGTTGCTGATCTCGTCTTTACACCAGATGTTGGATCACCAATGATTTGGTGATGTGGATGGTCTTTCATCCACTTGGTGCTTGACTGGGGTTCTGGAGCAACAGGGTGCAGTTCTTCATCGACTGATGGAACTGCTTGCTCCCCCTTGAAGAGATCATCTCCAGAGTTAGGCTCTGGTTCTTGTTCTTGATCTGAAGACACAKAAGAAGTAGAAGGTGAAGTAACATGAGTTTCAGTAAGAGTTGTACCTTTAGCGTTGGAGGTGGATTTTGCAGTAGGCGCATGTCTAGAGATTACTTCTTCTTCGAAGATGTCTTCAAATAATTGAGCTAAGTCTGATTCATTGGGTTTGCCAAGTGATGAATCAGATGCTCTTCTTTGAAGTCCGAGTTCTGAACTGTTGTTTCCAGAAGTCTTGTATGTGGAGTCATCAAAGGACACATTGATGCTTTCTATGACAATTTTTTTCCTTTTGATGTAGACTCTGTAGGCTTTTGTGGTTTGAGAGTATCCTAGAAAGATCCCATCATCGGCTTTCTTGTCAAACTTGCCAAGGTATTCCCTATCATTGAATACAAAGAATTTGCACCCAAAGACATGGAAATACTTGACATTTGGTCTTCTCTGATTAATGAGCTCATAGGGTGTCTTCTGGTGCCTCTTGTTGATGATGGATCAATTCTGGGTGAAGCATGCAGTAGAAATTACTTCAACCCAGAAGGTAATGGGTAATGCCGATGAAGCAAGCATGGTCCTTGCTGCTTCCACAAGGGTTTTGTTCCTCCGTTCTACCACTCCATTCTGTTGTGGGGTTCTGGCTGCTGAAACGTTTTGTGTGATGCCTTCATTGATGAGGTATTCATTGATTCTGGTATTTTTAAGACATCATAATTCAGGTGTGAGAACTTCTGGTGCCATAGCCAATTTTCATCGCTCTTATGGGATACGAGGCAAAGGGTGTCTTGTCCCTCAGAGGAT
The DNA here is from genome assembly GCF_001531365.2 of Cynara cardunculus var. scolymus. Classification (NCBI taxonomy): domain Eukaryota; kingdom Viridiplantae; phylum Streptophyta; class Magnoliopsida; order Asterales; family Asteraceae; genus Cynara; species Cynara cardunculus. The sequence continues at coordinate 28,305,418 of NC_037528.1, read as the reverse complement.
TGAAAGTCCAGAAGATAGAGATTCCCTTCTCTCTTGGCCTTGATAATGGTTTGACCGGGTTTTGTCTCTATGATACAGAAACCTTTGTTGAACCTGACTTCAAGACCCTTGTCGCAGAATTGGCTTATGCTTAGTAAGTTGTGCTTCAAACCTTCAATATAAGCCATTTTTTTGCTGATGGAGATGTTTCCTTTGATGAGAGTTCCGTATCCCTTAATGGTTCCCTTGCTGTTGTCTCCAAAAGTGACAGAGCCTCCAGATTTTTTGATGAAGGAGGTTAGCTGACTTTTGTCACCAGTCATGTGCCTGGAGCAACCTGAATCCATGTACCATGGTTGCACATGCTGGTCCTGGTCATCAGTGTCAGAGGCAGATTCTACATTGGACGTGGCCATTAGACAGACAAGTGCTTTGTCTTCTTCATCAGATGAAGAATCAGACACCCAATTTTCTTTCTCAGCCATCAGGCTTCGCTCTCTAGGATTGTACTTGTATTTATTCTTGTAATAGTCAGCATCATTTACCAGTCGTCCTCCGCATTCCTTGGAAAAATGACCGATTTTTCTGCACCTGAAGCAGCGGAAGTCATTTTTCCTTCGATCCTTGTCCTCTTTCTTCTCCTCTCTTCTATCTTCTCTCTCTTCTCTTCCATCTCTTCTGTCTTCCCTCTGATGAAATTTAGATGGCTTCCTTTCATAGGATGACTGGTACCTTTCCCTCTTGAATTATTTTCGTTCATAGGGTTTTTTGATGAACTTTTTCTAGAACTGTTTTGTAATCAAGGTCAGAGATTTGGCAAAGGCTTTGATATCATTATCTGATTCAGAAGTTTCGTCTTCAGATTCTGATTCTACCACCAGTGCTTTCTTTCCTTTCTTCTTTTGGTCTCTGGTGGAGGTCCTTGAAACGTCATTTTCTTCAGCTGCAAGAGCCAGGGGTCCACGGATGGACACCTTTTTCTTCATGATATCGTTCTCTTGTGAAGCAAGCGTTCTGTATACATCATGGAGTGACCAGCCGTCTAAGTCCTGATTTGCCTGAAGGGACATCGACAGCTGTGTCCATTCATCGCCGAGACTTTTAAGGAACAAAACATTGTTTTCTTCCTTCGTTATGGAGATATCATTTTGACGAAATTGATTAATCAATGTGTTGAAACGATCGTATGTCTTCTGAATTGGTTCATCAGGACGAGCCTTGAAGTTGGTGTATTCGTTGAGACATTGGGCTCTATGATTCTTCTTCGTTTTTGCCCCTTCTTCCAATTGTCTTGCCAGCTCACCCCATAGTTCTTTGGCAGTAGAACATGCATCGAGAGATTGGAAGAGTTCATTGGGTATGGCCATGATTATCATTCTTTTGGCCTTTTTGTCGATCTCAACCCGCTCTATGTCGTCTTCATCCCAATTCTTCTCATCCTTGGGCATGTAGTAGGCGGGAATTTCAGCTGTAGTATTTGTTCCTGGTACTCTTGGAACAAGAGTTTGTGGAACGTAAGGACCCTCCATAACAGATCGTAGAAGGTTTTTGTCCATCCGTTCTAGAAAATTCATCATTCGTATCCTCCATTGTGGGTACTCTTCCCTTTGAAGAGTTGGAGGTTTGGTGAGGGAACCAACACTGTAGGCGGAGTTCCAGTTGGCCATTAAGTTTTTTTTTTTTGAAGAGAGAGAGTTTACGTTTTAGAGAAGATATGTTTGTGAAAAGACGTGAATTGAGTGATTTTTTGATGATCGTTTGATTGGAAAAACAATCAATTGGCTCTGATACCAATTGTTGATCCCAGATCTCTCAATAACACTAATAATCAAGTTAAGAATAACCAAATTATAGTGTTTTAATGAACAAAATGATGAACACTCAAGAACTATGTATGAACATTCAAAGAACAATCTTGAGTGCCAATGATTTCACTTTATTCAATATGAAAAACATAAAAGCGACATTGATTACAATAGGCCTAATCATCTATTTATACTAGTGGGCTAAATAGAAGATAACTATCTAGTGAGACTATTTAGCTAATCTTCTAGTAACAGATAAAACTTATCTATAATAAGGATAAACATTAAAACGAGATAAACTTTGTAGAATCCAGTTGTTGAATGATTATCTCCAGCTGTCTTCCATTGGATATGAGTTCAACCTTATCTTCATATCTTAATAGCTTGCCTCTGGTTGAACTGGTGAAGGAAACTTCAAGTGTTATTATCCAGAGGGGTCATGGAGATGCATTTTCCATCGCATCTCTGGTCAGTTCATCGACCCTCTGGTTGTTCTTCAGACTTAGTCATTTTTCCTTGAAGTCTTCCATCGGCCTTCTGGTTCTTCATCACTTGTTTGTCTTCATTACTTCATGCATAATTCTTATGGGGTCTAACAAATAGAAACGCGAAGTCGCAGCAAGGGTCGAGGAAGAGGGAGAAGTACTAGACAAGAAATTCATATGGAACAGGAATTGTCAGCACAAGAAAGTTCAATGTCTGGTCGAGGAAGAGGAAGAGCAAGGGGTGGACACAATGTTCCTGATTCTGGTTTTATTACTCAGGAAATGCTAGCAGCTGAGTGGGGAAAATTGCAAGAAAGTTTTGTGAATTTGTTGGGATGGTCGGCCCCAAATAAACCAGAAATAATAAAGGATCCTGAACATCAGGAAGAAGCCGAAGCTAGAACACCGGTAACTGGTACGTCTGTGCCCCTTACTTCGTCTTCAGTTCATAAAGGGGGGGATATTAAAATATTTCTTGCTTGTAAACCTCCTAAATTTTCTAGTGAACGTGACCTTGTCAAAGCCATGTGTTGGCTTAAAGAAATTGAACTAAGTCTGCAAATCAGTAAAAGTGTAGAGGAAGATAAAGTCATGTTTGTTGTATCTCGTCTGAGGTCAAGTGCTTTATACTGGTGGGAAGTTCTGTCAAGTTCAGATCCAAACATTCTGAAAAACATGCTATGGTGATCTCAGGAAACGTATTTTGAGTGAGGCTCACAAATCATGTTTTGCAATTCATCTAGGTACAAATAAAATGTATCGGGGTTTGAAGCTACATTACTGGTGGCCAAGTATGAAGAAGGATATAGCTAAGCACGTTGAACAGTGTCTGACATGTCTTCAGGTAAAGATAGAACACCAACGTTCTTATGGTAAGTTGCAATCCTTAGAAATTCCAGTTTGGAAATCGGATGACATCACTATGGATTTCATAACAAAACTGCCGAGGATATCAAAAGGTTATGATGCTATATGGGTGATAGTAGATCGGCTATCCAAATTTGCATATTTCTTACCGATGAAAGAATCATACTCAAGGGAGAGATTGGCTAAATTGTACATTGATGAGATAGTAACATGTCATGGTGTTCCTCAATCAATTGTCTCTGATAGAGATAGCCGATTCACTTCTATGTTTTGGAGGAGTTTCCAAAGAGAGATGGGTTCACAGATTAAGCTAAGTACAACTTATCATCCTGAAACAGATGGACAAAGTGAACGAACTATCCAAACATTAGAAGGTATGCTTAGAGCATGTGTAATTGATTTTGGAGGATCATGGGATAGTCATTTGGCTCTGGTGGAATTTGCATACAACAATAGTTATCATTCGAGTATTCAAGCTGCACCTTTCGAGGTTCTGTATGGACGAAAATGTCGAACTTCTTTGTGTTGGAACGAAATAAGTGAAAAACAGTTAGTTGTGTCTGAGTTAGTTCAGCAATCTGCAGATAAAATTTTCTTAATAAGAAAGGTGATAAAGTGATGTTGAAGGTATCACCTTGGAAAGTGGCACAAAATAGACAAAGAAGTTATGCAGATAAACGTCGGAAGCCGATTGAATTCCAAGAAGGTGATAAAGTGATGTTAAAGGTATCACCTTGGAAAGAATGGTACGTTTTGATAAGAAAGGGAAGTTAAGTCCGAGGTATATTGGACCATTCCCTATTATAGGAAAAGTTGAAGAAGTGGCGTACAAGCTAGAACTTCCTTTAGAGCTAAGTGGAATTCATGATACTTTCCATATGTCTAATTTAAGGAAGTGTCTAATAAATCCAGATGTAGCAGTACCGCTACCTGAAATTAAGGTTGACGAAAGATTGTGCTTTGAAGAAACCCCTGAACTTATTACTGACTTCAATGTAAGGAAGTTGAGAAATAAAGAGATTGGATTAGTAAAAGTTTAGTGGCGTTATCACAAAGGACCAGACGCCACCTGGGAATCAGAGTCGGAAATGCGAATAAAATATCCCTACCTTTTTGCTTAAGTGAATTCCGGGACGGAATTCTTTTAAGGAGGGAATATTGTAATATTCGGTTCTGTTAATCAGTTGATTAGATAGTTAATTCGGAATATTCGGGTTAACTGCTTTTTGATTCTTTTGCTTGTGTGAGAGAAGGTTTATAATTGGGTTAATTAAGTAAATTTATTTATTGCATGGGGAGGGGGAGTCGGCTACCTGGGCACCGCCCCATGAAGATTTACCACCTACTATGAATAGTAAGTTGGGTTGAAGAGAAATTTTTTTTACATCTTTAAAAATTTGAAAAGTCTCCTTATCATTCATTCATCATCATCGGCTAAAAAGGAATAAAATATCAACCAGAATTCTTGTTTAAGGTGAGTATTAAATGCTTTGAAGTATCGATTGTTTGCATAACAATTTAATTGCTTTTGGAACTGGGTTGTTATGATTCCATCTTATATATTGTGCGGATTCTACCTAAACCGGACAAGTGATGTCCGTATTCCACCTAAACC
>NC_037528.1:28290294-28299542 GCF_001531365.2 Cynara cardunculus var. scolymus | reverse complement strand
CATCTTCCTAAATCGAAACGTGGCACTGGCTGCTACGCTATAAGGAAATAAGTTGCGCCTTCTCCACCAGCAATTGCTTTTGGCGTAGTGGTAAGCTCTTGGATCCTAACTTGTGGTATCAGAGCAGGTCACGGGTTTAAATCCTATGGAGTGCATAATGCCAAAGGCATGCTGTGCAGCCATTTACTTCTAGCGAAGATCTTGTTAGTGCTGGCAGATGCTTGGGGGGATTGATGGGTCATTGACTAGCATATTCCTAAATCAAAACGTGGCGCTGGCTGCTACGCTATAAGGAAAGACGTTGCGCCTTCTCCACCAGCAATTGCTTTTGGCGTAGTGGTAAGCACTTGGATCCTAACATAAGTGATTGAAGTGGCTTCTGAACAAAACGGTTCAAGACCCGGACTGATAATTAATACTTTGTGGAATGCAGATATTAATGAGTCTTCTGATTCTAAACTTTCTGATCTAGATTCATTATTTGAAATTTTTTACGATGATTACTTTGATAAAAACTTGATAATTCAAATATTTTGTCCAGGGATGTTCAATCTGAACAACAGTTCTGTGGTCCACCTGTTGATGTTCCAGTAACTTTAACTGAAGAAGAGTCAGAAGATGTAGATGAAGAGATCGAGATGGAAACTTCTAATTGTCCAATTCAGTGTGAAGAGGGCTCGAATGTCAATCTGCCAGAGGTTTCGGTCCTTCTAGAAGAAAATACTTTACCTCAGTCAGATATTCAGCCTACTTCAATTCTAATTATTGAACCTTTACCTGAACCTGTTGTGGACAATTCCCCCAATACTTATACTGATTAAAATTATGATCAAAGTTCATATATTCCCCTACCTCATAGCACCAATTGGGCCAAAGATCATCCAATAACTCAAATTGTTGGTGACCCAAACTCTTCTATTCATACTTGGTCTGCTTCTGCAAATGAGTGTCTTTACTCCACTTTCTTAACCAATATTGAACCGACTAAGGTTTCTGAAGCCTTAGCGGATCCAGATTAGATTATTGCGATGCAAGAGGTGCTGAATCAGTTCGAAGTGTTAAAGGTCTGGAGATTCATTCCGCATCCCCGAAATAAAACAATTATCGGTACAAAATGGGTTTTCAAGAATAAGAAAGACGAAGACGGAGTTGTTGTCAGAAGTAAGTCTCGGCTTGTCACAAAAGGATACAATCAGCAAGAAGGTGTCGACTATGATGAAACTTTTGCCTCGATAGCACGGATTGAAGCTATAAGGATGTTCTTGGCGTACGCTGCACACAAAAACTTCACGGTTTATCCGGTGGACGTCAAGACAACATTCCTCTATGGTCTTCTCAAAGAACAAGTCTACGTTTCTCAACCAGAAGGTTTTATTGATAAGTCAAAGCCTGACCATATATATATCCTTGACGGAGCTTTATATGGTCTTAAACAAGCATCGAGAGACTGGTACGATATTATATCAGAATTCCTAGTAAAATCAGGTTTCTCAAAAGGTAATATCGACACAACTCTCTTCATTAAAAAGGAAAAGTCAGATATTATTTTGATACAAATTTATGTAGATGATATAATATTTGGATCTACGAACCCTAAATACTGAAAAAACTTTTCTACCTTAATGGTTTCTCGTTTTAAAATGAGCACGATGGGTGAGATGAACTTCTTTTTAGGACTTCAAGTCAAACAATTWTCTTCAAGAATTTTTATCTGTTAAACAAAATATATTTTTAATATCCAGAAGAAAATTAATTTGGAAAACTGTTCATCTATTAAAACACCTATGGCTCCCGGTTCAAAACTACAAGCTGATCCTTCTAGAAAAGTTGTAGATCAGAAAACATATAGAGGCATGATTGGTTCTTCAATGTATTTAACGTCTTGTAGACCAGATATTATGTTTTCAACACATCTTTGTGCAAGATATCAGGCTAATCCAAAGGACTCCCACTTAAGTGACGTTAAGTGCATTTTTCGTTATCTAGTATCCTAAGGGTACTAGTTTTGAACTAACAACATACTCAGATGCAGATTACACATGGTGTATGTTGGACAGGAAGAGTACTTCGGGTCATGTTCAATTCTTGGGAGACAAAGTCGTAAGCTGGGCATCAAAGAAACGAAACTGTGTATCCATTTTCACCGCGGAAGCAGAATATGTAGCTGCTGCTAGCTGCTATTCTCAAGTGCTTTGGATGCAGACACAACTCAGAGATTATGGTTTTTATTTCAATAAAATTCCCATTTATTGTGATTCGAAAAGCGCAATTGCTATATCTTATAATCTTGTTCAACACACCAAAACCAAACATATAAATATCCAGTATCACTTTATTAAAGATCATGTTGAAAAGGGAACAACTGAATTATATTTTGTAAATACAGAATTTCAACTAGCTGACTTATTTACAAAAGCTTTAGATGAAAACCGCTTAAGCTTTTTAGTATCTAAGTTAGGAATGTTGAATTTGAAAATTTGATTTTTTCTTAAAAACTGTTCAATTTATTGAACTGAGTTTAAGTCAAATACATTTTTTTAAAAATATCTATATTTGTTAATATAAATAAGTATTTCAATTTTTAATGCGAATGAAAATCTTTTGATAGTGGAATCTATATCTGAGGGGGAGTGTTGAATTTTGTTCTTGATTTCTGATTCATTTTTCGAGGGGGAGTTAACATATCTATATGATGTTGTTGGTCACGGTTCCAGCATCTTCCTAAATCGAAACGTGGCGCTGGCTGCTACGCTATAAGGGAAATAAAGTTGCGCCTTCACTAAGGCAATTGCTTTTGGTGTAGTGGGTAAGCGCTTGATCCTAACAATTGGTATTAGAGCAGGTCACGGGTTTAAATCCCATGGTGTGCATAATATGCAAGGAGTGCATAATTATGAGAAAGACATGTTGCGCGGCCATTGACTTCTAACGAAGCTCTTATTAGTACCGGCAGATGCTGGGGGGGATTGTTGGTCACGGTTCGAGCATCTTCCTAAATCGAAACATGGCGCTGGCTGCTACGCTATAAGGGAAATAAAGTTGCGCCTTCACTAAGGCAATTGCTTTTGGTGTAGTGGGTAAGCGCTTGATCCTAACAGATGTTAACTGTTTTATTTTTCTTACATGTACTGTTAAAATATCAAATTTTTGAAAGATTGTGAGTTGAAAAGGATAAGTGTTTGTCCGATTTAGTCTAATCCAGACAACACTTTGTCCATAAAGACTTAATTCAGATGAAGCTTTATTCGGAGAGAGTCATATCCGGACAAAGTTATGTCCGATTTAGAACAGATCCGAACAAGAGGCTATCCGTTAAACTCCCATCCGGATAAGATTAGATATATGTTTGGCCAAGTGTTTGTGTGTGGTCATCCGTTCAATGAGTCATCCAGTTTTTTGTCTTCTCCGGATGAAGAGTCATCCGATTTAGGTTTAATCCGTTCGTGCGTTATCCGATTTATTTGACTTGTGTTTTGTGTGAGTTGAATCCGGACAACTCCTTGTCTGACTTATCTCAATCCGGACAACTCTTCATCTAGATTAGAATGTAAGAGTTTTTCTCAACCTATATAAATGGGTATCCGATTTACTATTCACTCTTTACTTTTTTACTCTCATCTTCGCACAAGCTCTCACTATTCATTCATTGTCTCCGGATAAACAAAGTTTGAACTATTCTTCATATCTTCATCTTTATCTCTTCTTAACTCCTTGATTGAACTCGTTGGCCTAAATCTGTTAACCTAAAAGGTTTGAATCGTGAATTAATATGTTGGACTTATATTCATTTGCACTTATTCGAATCATTCATGAACTATCATTATCATTAAAACAAGAATATAAATATGGTATAAGAACTCTAAAATCTAAAATCTGGGTTGATACGATTATTGAATGTTCTTGTGTTTAAGGACTTTAGTTTAATATTCGGTTTTGATTTTTTTTGGACTTAATGATTGAATTTTGTTGTTAACCGGATTAGGAAGATTTTTGGTTTGTTAAAGAACTTGAATTTTGACTGGATTTGTCACCGGAGATGGTGACCGAAGTTGACTCCGGTTGTCATTGTCCGGATTAGGTTTTTGACTGTTGTTTTTTTTTCTTGTTTTGACAGGATTGTTGTCCGGATTTCGTATCCGGACAATAATTTTTTGATTTTTTAATTTTTTTTTTTTGCTATATTAGTTAATTTTTTTATTAGTATTTTTTAAAAGTTTTGGTTATTTCTTTTTTTTTTTGTTGATTTTTTTTGTTTAGATTTTTTTTATTATTATTAGTTTATAATTTTTTTAAGTCTTAGATTTTTTTTTGGTTTAGTTTAATTTTTTCTTATTTTTCTAAGAGTCAAATTTTTGTTTGTTGTTTTTTTTTTGTTTTTGAGCCAAAAAACCAATATTATTTTTTTCCTTAAGTTTTTGAAGGAAAGTTTTGATTTTTTTGGCAAATCTAGTGTTAGGTCTTTGTTTCTTGTTTTGATATTTTGTGAAAGATTTAATCATTTGCGGAGCTAACATTTTTCTTTCTTACAGGAAAATGGCTGATGAACCACAAAGATCTGACGAGGAAACTCATATCCCTTCGGTCAGATCAGACAATCTTAACCAACCACCTCAGTCAGTAAATATTCCAATCCCAGATGAATCCATCTTTCCTCAATATCTTTACCTAGACATTAAACCAAACAACCACCATTTTAACTTTGACATGCCTTGCGAATACCGTATAATTCTCGAAATCCTCAGAGGGCACCCAATAGCTTATGCCCTATCAGCTACTGCGGAAGTTCCAATGGTCTACCTACAACAGTTTTGGAACACTCTTACACTGTCAAATGATGGAGACCTATATTACTTTGAAGGGAATGTAGACGACTACATGAGTCGTCTCACTTTAAAAAGGCTGCGAAGAATCCTTAGACTGCCAAGTCTAACTGCCTCCGGATCACGCCAATTTGAAGAATTCATAACTGACGACGAGCTATGTCGAGACATCAGACGATTAAGATACTTGCAAGAGTTAACTAATTCGTCACACTTCAGAAGACTTTTTCTACCTTCGATATGGCACCTGCTGTTCTCTATACTCAACCGGTGTTTGACTTCAAAAATTGTCGAGATCGATACTTGCTGCAATCCATTTCTCAAAAACTGGAATGAATTGATGGAGTTGGTCAATGCTAAATGGTTTCCTTCAAAAGCTAGGAAATTTGTACCATTTCAGCGATTTCTTCAACCTAAAGCAATGATGAGCGAAAACGCATAAATCCCGGCCAAAGAAGCAAGTGAAATTGGCCCGTCATTTGAAATGCAAAGAATAAGAGCGCATACTGAAGTTGAAGATATCAAGTCAATAATGGCAATTCCAGCCGAGTTGTTTGCCTATGCGAATCAGAGTGCTCATTGTATGATAGAATATAGGAGAGTTATGGATCCTATACTTCAGCCATAATCGCTTGAACTTGCCCCATGATCCATCCATATCTTAGTTAAGAGAGAGGGTTTAGAAGTAGATGAGAGAGTTCTGTTAGCTCCAATATTTACTTAATGTAAAAGTATGAAAAAGTATTCTGCAAGTGTTGACAGAAGGGTATCTTCCACAGAAGACAATAGAGGACCATCAACAGAAGCTGTTTGATCATGCAAGTCAAGAATGACAGAACCTCTGTTGTCTCTCACATAGGTTCTGGAAAATGGTCCTCTGGCAATAAGAACCTTCAAGTCTTCTACAGCAGAGCCTCTGAGGTGGCTCATAGAGGGTCTGCGAATTTGTCTTCTGTGAAGATCCTGTTCTGCTGTTTTTCAAAGGTTGTTAGTTGCACGTGCTTCTCACGTGTCTAGGTCTTTAATCAACTTTATTTGGACGGCTTGGATGATTTCACACGTCTAGGTCATGTCAGAAAGGTCGTTAGGAACTAGTATAAATAGCAGCTTAGGCCTTTGTAATTCAGAGTGCTTCCGCATTGTAATCGTCTTATTTTTCAATCAATTGAAAAACCTTTGAAGCTATTCTATTGCGTTCATCTTCTTCATATCAATCTATGTGTTCTTGATTAATTACTCTATTGTGTTCTTATCATTGTTTCCGCTGCACTGTAATCGTCCTAAAGATCATCAAGAGTAAGAGATCAAATACCAAATCTGAATTTACAGGTCCTAACAATTGGTATCAAAGCAGGAATCGAATTCTCATTCGATTAATTCTGTTTTTCGTATTAATCTGCATTTTATAGAACACCAGTCTTCTTCATTTTACCCTATTTCACTCGATTAAATCAGTTTCATCGTATTCCTGTTTTTTCTCCTTCTAATTTTAATGGCGAATATGGCCAATACTTCATTCATGAGCACTGGTTCTCAATCAAAACCTCCCACGCTTATTCGTGAGGAGTATTCGCAATGGAAGGTGCGAATGATAAATTTTTTGAAAGGAATTCACCCAAGGATATGTGAATTTCTTTACAATCCTCCTTATGTGCCAATGGACTTAATTCCAAGAGTTCATGCTACTGGCACAACCCCTGAAATTGCTGAACATTACGAGCCAAGACCTGTTGCTAACTGGAGTGATGAAGACAAAATACTGGTTGATTTGAGCAACAAATGCAAACGGTCGTTAATTATGGCAATACCTCACGAAATCTTCAAATGTATCGATCACTGTCAATTATCCATGGATATTTGGGTAGAATTAGAAAAACATATAGAAGGAGGTAAGAAAACACTCAAGAACAATCGAGCAATTTGCATTGACGAATACCATAGCTTCAAGGCAAAAGAGGGTGAATCCCTGTCGGACACATACTCTAAACTAAACACCCTAATTAGCAATTGCAAAAGGTATGGAGTAATGAGAACGACAGAGGACAACAACTCTCTATTCTTGAAGAGCCTTGGAGTTGAATGGATGCACCTAACCATGTCCATGAAGGCCACTTTAGATTAAATGTGGACTCTGGCTGACTTATTTGGCTCTCTTAAAAGTCAAGAGCCTCAAGTTCTACAAATGAAAAAGAACTATGGTGGTCCACTTGCTCTAGTGGCAGAGGATGGCAGCTCTGGAAAGGGGAAAGGATCATAGAAGGAAGAGAAGGAGAAGAAGAAGAAGAAGAAGGTACTGATAGCAGAGAGTGACGAAAGTTTTGATGAAGAAGTCTCGATGAAGGAGATGATGAAAACTCTGGCCTTGATCACCAGAGAATTCAGAAAGGGTGGTGAGAGGAAGGAATACAAAAGTTTCAACAGAAGAAACTTCACAGAGGGTGGTAGATCGGATGCCGGTGAGAAGGAGCAGAAGCCCTCCCAGAAGGTTGAGGAGCAGAAGAAGGAAGAGTCGAAGGAAGGATGCTTTAGATGTGGCAAGCCAGGCCACTTTGCTGCAGATTGHTRGTCAAAAGGGCCAAAGGCTCCACAGAGGGGTCCTAGAGATGCAGCCTTCTACAAAAAGAAGGCTAGCCGACTACTATCAGCAGAAGTCTCTACTAGCTCAATCGAGTGAGTTAGTAACTGATGAATCCTCTGATGAAGACGAACAGAAGGGTCTCCTTGCTTGGGAAGACTCGGACACAGAGGATGAACTCTTCTGTGGGATGGCTAATATCAACCCTTATGATGAAATGAGAATCATTAACATCATACACCAGAATGAATGAAATTTTCAGCGAGAGCCATCAATTCATAAAATTGTAAGTAGATCTTTTCAAATCCACTTGTATAATTTTTTCAGATTAAGAGAATGGGAAAGTAACAGCCAATTTCAACTTATGAAATTGTTTTCAATCTTATAAAAAGTGGCCTGTGAATATAACAAATATATTTAGTACAACAAATGTACTTCATATATGAGAATTTTTAAGGTTCATCTCACCAGGACTTCTATTCAATCATCGATATCTTATAAAAAGTATATCTATGAATGTTACGGCAAAATAACATATAATTTGCAAAATCTATGTAGTTTAGAAAAAAAATAAAGCAAGTAATGCTTCTGTTTAGGCTCAAAAAGATAAATCGTGTGGACTACACAAATTTATCAGATTCAATATGTGATCAAAAAGACTTGAAGGGGGGGCATATATCCTTCTTTTCCAATACCAAAATTTTCCGAATGAGAAACTGATAGCTTGTGAGCTGCATGCCCCAAGTGTTATTGAAACACTTATCTATTAAGAGATAAATGAGTAGTTGGTAGGGTTGTGACAAGAATTGGCTTGGGCTTTGCCTTTTTCAATATTAGTCTCCAAAGAATTGAGAACTAATAGATTACGTGGTATGCCTGGAATTTAGTGGTTTAGAACATGATTCTGTTTATTTTTTTAATCCTGACATAACTCTCATCAATTCTTTTGGCTCACAACAACTACCCCTCTCATTTTTATTTTAAGCTCAGCACACAAACCTTTTTTGAGTTTAAGCTCACTCAGATATGGTTGTCCTCATGGGTAGGTCTGTCGCTTTCGACATTCCATTAAGGTATTTTTGTAAAGCACTCAGTCGCTTCTAAAATTTAACACTATGTTCAATTGATCACAAATGGTTGATCAAAATATTATTGCAAATAAGCTCAAATGATCAGATAAAAATTTGATCAAGATGTGTAGCTTTTAAGCACAAACAATCAAGGAGTGATGTACGAAATCAGATTATTCAGAATATGAGAGAAATGAATGATGATTTGTAAGTACAAGTTTACAGATTCTGATATTCAAAGAATCATGAAATGTGTATCAATCAAAGTAAAAAAAAATAAAAAAAAACAACTTTGATTACAAATGAGTATATTATCACCGAAAATGAATTTCATATAAAAGATGTGATAATAACGATTTGAAGAATAGCTGAAACAGGTATTGGAGTTTTTTACGATGATAAATTCTGCAAGTAAAATCTCAGGAAATACACGCTCAGAAAATGTGCTCGTTTTCAAAAATCAATTCAACTTTCAAAAACATTTATTAAGACTTTCCAGATACTCCCCATAGAAAATATATTTAAGTAATGTTTCATTTCAGCTCAAAATAATAATAAAATGGAAACATTTTAAGCACGGGTCCTAAACTGAGTGTTTAGAAGTGTTAGGTCCATTATTCATCTCTTGTAAAAGTATAGAAAAAGTATTCTGCAAGTCTTGACAGAAGAATATCTTCCACAGAAGACAACAGAGGACTAACGACAGAAGCCTTATATTCGAGCAAGTAAAGTATGACAGAACCTCTGATGTCTCTCACAGAGGTTCTGGAAAATGGTCCTCTG
>NC_037528.1:28289081-28290194 GCF_001531365.2 Cynara cardunculus var. scolymus | reverse complement strand
TTGAGATAACATGCCCCAAAAGCTGAACTTCTCGCAGCCAAAATTCACACTTTGACATCTTGGCATACAATCTCTCTTGTTTCAGCAATTCCATAAGTAATCTCAAATGATGTGTATGCTCTTCTTCCWACCGAGAATATATCAAAATATCATCAATGAAGACAATCACAAATTTATCAAGATAGGGACAATACACCCTATTCATCATGTCCATAAAGGCTGCAGGCGCATTTGTGAGTCCAAATGGCATAACYAGAAATTCGTAATGACCATAACGTGTATGGAATGCTGTTTTCGACACATCTTCATTCCGAATCTTCAATTGATGATAACCGAACCATAATCAATTTTTGAAAAATAAGTAGCCCTAACCAATTGATCGAACAAATCATCAATTCTGGRGAGAGGATACTTATTTTTGATTGTCAGTTTATTCAGTTCCCGGTAATCAATGCACATTCTCATTGATCCATCCTTCTTCTTCACAAAAAGCACAGGCGCACCTCACGGAGAAGTACTTGGTCGGATAAAACTTTTATCCAACAATTYTTTCAATTGAGACATTAACTCCTTTAAGTCAGAAGAAGCTAATCTATATGGTGCACTTGCAATGGGTGCTGCTCTAGGAAGTAATTCAATTTTGAATTCAATTGTTCGATCCAAAGGTAAACTTATCAAATCTTTTGAAAATACCTCAGGAAATTCTCTTACAACTGGAATATTCTCCATCTTTCCCTTTTCTTTCTTCATATCAATAGCATATGAAAGAAAACTAACATATCCCTTCTGTACATACTTTCGAGCCTTTAAAACTGAAATAAGGCTAGAGTAACGATCCCATCGATCCCCATAAATTACAACCTTTCCTTTTTCTGGTAAGTCTATATGGATCATCTTCTCATCACAGACTATATTAGCTTGGTTTTTAGCTAACCAATCCATGCCTACAATTATATCCAATTCCCTTAAAGGCAAAGGAAATAATTGTATAGGCACCTCACATCCTTCTATAMTTATGAAACATTCATCTATTCTTTCTTTAATCGATACCTCACTAACGTTTGTTATTTCTACCATTAGATCCTCACTTAACACTTTAGATTCTAAATGTGC
>NC_037528.1:28286068-28287676 GCF_001531365.2 Cynara cardunculus var. scolymus | reverse complement strand
TGTGGCTTCGTGTTTCTATTGTCATTACATGTTCTAGGTCTTCCCCTTGAGTTACATTTCTTCTTCCCCGACCACTTCCATAACCAATAGAGGTCTTTTCTGATTGATTGGGATTATCTGCCATTTCTTAGTGTATAATTCTTTCTGTTACATTTAAATACACGTGATTATTCTCATAATCAAAACATAATAACACATTTATCCTCAATCTATCCATAACTTTAGATTATGTCAGTCATATATAATCTACTTTTCTCATAATAGGTTCAACTATAACATAATCCCCATGTTCATAGTCCAGTGAAACCTATTATCATAACTTTCACACCTCTAGTTTAAGTCTAAGTATGTCGCAAATACCCAGATCCCTTAAACTAAGGCTYTGATACCAACTGTAACAACCCACATTTTTCCCACATACAGATAATCCACATGATCATACTCATATCACAATGTAATATCGTTCACAAAACATGGATTAACAAAAACTTTTCTCAATACATATATGAGACACTAAATTTCATCTATTTTAAACTTTCYCCTTGCTTTTATCCTGTGAGGTATGATGRCCTGCAAAACAGGTTAGTCCAACAACTGAGCGTTAGACCTAAAAGGTCTAGTAAGYGTACGTAGTTCATGCAAATAACATACTTTCTAAACTAGCRGTTTAGAATCAAACCTGTACAGACACAAGCATTTTATCACATATCCTTTTATCTCTCTCTCGTGRTTACACCGCTATTTCATCTCTCTATMTCTCTCGTGGTTACACCGCCATCTCATATCTCTCGYAGTTACACTGCCATTACATCTCTCTCGCGGTTACACCGCCATTTCATCTCTCTTGCGGTTACACTGCCATTTACATCTCTCTCGCGGKTACACCGCCATTACATCTCTCTCGCGGTTACACCGCCATTACATCTCTCTCGCGGTTACACCGCCATTTCATCTCTCTCGTGGTTACACCGCCATTACATCTCTGTCACGGTTACACAGTTAAACCCAAAAACGACGTTGAAATTCAAGCCTCTTTTGGCCGGATTTGAAGTCCGGTCATCTCTGTCCGGAGATCTAATCCAGACAACCACTTAGAATAAAAAGAGAACAATCCAGACATAACTTGAGCGATTTAGCCAAGTCCGAACAACTCATCATCGGTTTAAGGAAAATCTGATTGCCTCTTAGGCGGTTCAAGTACAAATCCGGTTGCCTCTTGAGTGGTTTAAGGAAAATCCGGTTGCCTCTTGAGCGGTTTAGGTAGAACCCCGATCAATACTTGTCCGATTTAGGGGATATCCGGTCACCCTTTGTCCGATTTAAAGAGAACTCCGGACACTCTTTGTCCGGTTTAAGGACTTAACCGAATGTTTATGAAATGCAGTTCATAGTTAGTAGATTCTAACAGTAAAAGAATTAATATGCAATAACCAATACTTTAAAGCAGTATACACTCACCTTTGATTTTGAATTTGACTTCAAATATCTGTAGCTTCTTTTCACTCTTTTTATGCCTTCGATTTTCTTCTAAAATCAGCCAAAGAAAAGAAACTTTTCTTTTTCAAAGGCACTTGCTATATATAGCAAGTGCCATAACCGCCTTTTACT
>NC_037528.1:28283960-28285578 GCF_001531365.2 Cynara cardunculus var. scolymus | reverse complement strand
GAGAGTCGATTAGGGTTCTTGAGAGTTTGTAATTTTCAATTCAATAAAGAAAGCGCCGTCGATTTCTATTTCATCTTTTTCTTCTACAAATTTCTTTTGAATTTCCTTATTAAATTGTTCTATTGTCATATTTGGGTTTTAACAAGTGGTATCAGAGCCAAATCGATTAACTTCTATCGATATGATCTTTTTGGCAGTAGATTCAATTTTCTTGAAAAATACTCTCATGAACTGTTTCCTGTTCGACTGCAGTTTGGTCCCAAAAAACTCTGATTTCATCATATGTTTAAATGTTTTAATCAAATTCCTTTTAAGGGATTTGTTCTTGGATGAATTCGAACCTATTTTGATCTTGAATCTTTTGGTCTATAGAGTTTCTTGGAGTCAGTCGACTTATTGAACCTTGATTTTGTCAAATCTACGCGTAGGCGTTTTAGCAAGAGTTCATGGTACTCACAACCTAAGGCAATTGGCGTTTTATTTACCAAACATATATTTATCGCCAATATCTTGAGTATTCTTTCATCTTCTCTCTTTTTGTGGATTTGAATCTATAATAGCTTAAAGTTTTTCTTTGCTTGTAATCACCAATCCTACATGTTTATGGCAAATTCCTTCATGTTTTGCCCTTAGAAGCTTTAACAGCAATTCTGTCAATTTTCTTTGAATTGACCTGCTGTTTCTTGAAGTCATAAAGCTTAAATGTTAATTCTTCTCTCCGTTTCTCAATAACAATGGTGTTTGATTCGGTTATTCAAGTGATCTTCAATTGAATCAAGCTCTAAAGCTGAATTCCTACTCAACTTGCGGTTCAATGAAAGTTTCTTTGTCATAAGACTGTTTGCACTGTTTTGTCAAGTAATTCACACATTTATCTATCACTTTTTGAATGAATTTGCTACTTTTGGGGTGAGTGGCTATTCTGTGCTTCAAAGAATGTGCTGGATTGTGGGTAGATTAAAGCTGCATCTTGTGCAATCAGTGGTGCTGCATTCACATTGAATCTGATTTGATCTAAGAGTTGAAAATGAAGAACAAAGAGCTACATTCAGGGGGGAGCTTTAAAATTCCATCCATACCAAGCACACTAAGCTTTTATCAAGAAAGCATAGGGGAGAAGACCTGAAGACTTCATAAAGATGCTTGCTTCATAAAACTTTGGGGGAGATTGTTAGCATCAAATTGATCCTAATAATTATCTCAAAAAGTTTTATTAAGCAATCGGGGCTAAGGATGGAACATCTGAAGATGTTGTTGTGCCAAAACGTCTAAGTCTGGAAGAAGACCAGCCGATGTGCTAAATCGACCAAGTATGGAAGACTAGAGTCTCTGTAAGAAGAACCAGAGCCTCTGTAAGAAGAACCAGAGCCTCTGTGAAGAGACACCAGAACCAGAGCCTCTGTGAAGAGACACCAGAGCCTTTGTGAACGACCAGAGCTTCTGGTTGTATTGACCAGAGCCTCTGGAGGTCCATAGCCTCTGGTTGTATTGACCAGAGCCTCTGGAGGACCAGAGCCTCTCTTGTCGGTCTATCCTCTGGTCCTTCAGACGACTATCTTCAGAATCCTATTCTGGATAAGGCTAATCCTATTTTGGATAATGCTTATCTTATTCAGTT
>NC_037528.1:28276701-28283930 GCF_001531365.2 Cynara cardunculus var. scolymus | reverse complement strand
GAGAGTCGATTAGGGTTCTTGAGAGTTTGTAATTTTCAATTCAATAAAGAAAGCGCCGTCGATTTCTATTTCATCTTTTTCTTCTACAAATTTCTCTTGAATTTCTTATTAAATTGTTCTATTGTCAGATCTGGGTTTTAACAAAAACCCTTCCATACACACCAATCCTCTCACACACACACACATATATATATATATATATATATTTCAAAATCTCTAATTAAAACTTGTAACCCAAAATTTTACAGTGTTGGTCCCTTTACGGTCTACAAGATGTGTATAACAGTTTGTAGAAGGGGAGGATGAATACAAACACAGTATTTTCAAATTTAAAATATATATTGATAAAAGAAGATCAATACAGGTTTTACAAGATTGTTTGCGGAAAGATAAGGTAAGAAAAACCTATCAAAACAATCTAAAGTTTACACACTTAATCTTAGCAAATAAGAAAAGATTTGTTGTTAAAGAAATAGAAGAAAGCAAGTTATGTCTGGGAGATAACTTGTTTAGAATACAATAAAAGAGATTATAACTTGCTCTTGAAAATGAGCGTATTTGTTGTTAGATGTGTGTTCTTTTACTTAAGCGTAAGAAAGCTCAAGGTAAGATTTTTTTAGGTTATCTCTGCATGGAGATAGAACACATCTATTTATACCAATTGCATTAAATGCACATTTAATGCACCATGGTAGGGTTAAAACGCGTGTGAAGCCTAAGAGGAAGGCTTGTCCTTTACTACAGTGAATAGTATAGAAGCCTATTCATGAGCAGACATCCTTTCACAAAGTTGGTGGGTAATAGAGTCAACTAGTCGGATCCATACCGTACTAACTTTTAGAAAGGGTATGGGTTTGTCCTTCATGTGTATAAGGACAAGACAACAAAAATCGTGCTTAACAAGCTTCTTTTGATCGTTGAATGCTGGAATAACCTAAAGGTCTCTTCAGCATTCGCTGAGGCTTGGGCAGTCTTCACACATATACAGACAGGCTTATAATCACTGAATACCACTTCAGATCATGTACTTTCCAGTCTCTAATCTTCAGTTTCAGTCTTTCACTTTTGCTGAAGGTTCTTTGGTGTGAGTGTTGTCTTCTTGAAGTAACGCTATTGCTGATTGAATTTATAATACAAGTTCTTCAGCGATCACTGAAGAGACTCAATGTAGATCGCTGGAACCGAAAAAAAAAAACAGAAACATAAATACTTCGCATAAGGAAAGAGAGATTAACATTAAATCACTGAGAGAGAGGATCAACAATCTCCCCCTATTTGATGATAACAAGACAACATAAACAAAGGTTGTCTTATCAAATAATAGTAAGGAAAAGTAACATATAAAGTACATGACCCTTTTTACTATTTTGGGATCTTTTTCAGTGAGTTAGTCTTTACTTGAAGAATTTTCTWAAGTTACATTTAAGAAAAGTTACAAGAATAGAAACTGAAACTGAACACTTATTCACTGACTTATAGAATGTCAGTGAATGTGGAGAGTAATATTGGAACTCATAGACTTGTGTCCCTATTACTTTTTTCAGGGATCTTTTTTTAGTGAAGTACAAGAAATACTTATATTATATTCATTGGAAATATTACAAGTTGTTCAGTACATGTCAAATGCTTACAGACTATAAGATTTATCATTGAAAGTAGACATAGTAAATAGATTTACAAAAGAAAATGTGAAAAATATTACAAAGAAAGACAAACTAATCTAGGAAGCTCAGGTCTATGCAGCCAGGTACATCTTCACCAAGGTTCTTTTGACATAGGAACTCTCTTCGTATCTTTAGGTCCACTACTTTTCCTTGCGTGTTATCATCTATCCAGAGCATTAGATAAATCAGATGTCCCATTGGGCATAGATGTAGCTCAGACATTCTCTGAAATCTTACTTCACCTTCATAGTCAAGGAATATAACTCCTTACTCAAGTTTGAAGTGCACAACATTGGGTATATAAGGACCCTTCTCTTGCAAATCAATATTCAGCATAGGATTGGAGAGTTTGTTTATTCCTTCCACCATTCTTTAGAAATGGTCTGTCAAGAACTGCGACATACCTGCACATTCTTTTGATCAGATCATTGATGATGTCTTCAATAATCGACTTATGTCTTGACTTGGATCGCTGAATGGCTTGCTTGATCTCTAGCCATTCGCTATACCAATAGCGGCTAAGGTAGGAAGGGTACTCGATGATGGCGTCAAGATTGTCCCTGGTGATGAACATTGAGACAAGAGTTTCACCGTCTTTGGATCGTCTGCTGATGCTGATGTTGTTGATCGGGTGGGGATTGATTCTCTTCTTCAGCTTTGCTTCGCTCCAGCGCTTGTCCCGCTCAGCCAGCTTCAGGTTTTTCTTGTGCTCAGATTCTACAAGAGAAAGAAGTTTAGCTTGGGCTTGGACAGCGTTCACCTTCTTTTTGGACTTTCTCTTTGGGAGAATCTTTTCAGCTAGTGACTTGGCTATCTTTAGGCTATCTTCAGTCTGCTTCTTCATAAGCTCTAGCTCTTCTTCAGCCCTTAACGCCTCAAGTCTTTTAGCTTCTGAAAGGAAATCAAACTCACCACCACTGGAGGTACGAAGAGTAATTTTTACTCTAGTCTGGTCGAGTGACTCATTTAGCTGAGCCATCTGCTAGTCGGTAGGAGCACTGGAGATAGGGTTTTCAGGGACCCACTCCAATCGACCTCAGGTAGTAGATGGAATTTGAAGCTGATAAAGTGATGTGACTACTACCTGAGAGGTAGAGTCTTCAAATAAAGGTTGAGGAATGTTAAACAATACCTTCACATCCCCTTCTTCAGTGATGCCTTTGCCGTTCGACTTAGGGTCCTGGTTCGTTGATGGAGCGGACTCTTCTTCCCTTTGCTCCCCTTGGGATGCAGAATCCCTGAGGACGACTTCCTTGATGGCGGTTGTTGGTTTTTGATACTGGATGGTGAAGTCATCTTTATCATCGTCTTCATCATTACCATCTAAGTCACTGTCGGGGTCTGGAAGATCAGGTTCATAATTTTCATCATCATCATCATCTTCGTGTTCATCATCATCATCACCAGCAACAGGTGTAGAGGTGATGGGAAGATCATCATCCCTAGGGATGGCATCAACTTCCTTATCTATAACAGCTTCACCGGAGGTTGGTATTTCTTGGGCAACCTCAGCTTTAGCTTCAAGAATTGATGGAACAGTAGATGGTCCAGCAGCGTTGGACCTCATCTCCCCCTCTCTAGCTAAGACTTGAGAGTATAAGCCGGAGAGTTCGTCCACGCGCTGATGCTGAAGAACCATAATATCCTCTAGCTACGACAGAGCGTTGGCTGGAGTTGTTGTTGCTTCACGCATCTCATAGAGCCAAGCCCGATCATTAGCAGAGAAGGACGGCGGGATCACTGGATCTGGTTGACGGACAGCATCCAGAATCTGCTGAAAAAGCTCCGTCTGCTGAAGAGACTGAGCCTGAGTATCATCAGCCTTGCTGGAGAGAATAGCAATGGCATCACGATGGGCTCGAACAGCCTCTTGGAGAGTCAAGAGCTAACTCCTTGCTTCTTGAACATCAGCTTTGACAGCTGACAGGTCCGTATCAACATCTGACTTGCGAGGCATCTCTCGATGAACTTCAGTCATCTTGTAGAAGACTGTATCAACGGCTTGAAGAAGAAGCTTGACATCAAACGCCATGTCATAATCCTCGTCATCTTCTTCGTCTACTTCCTTCTCTTACCCATCTTCTTCCTTCTCTTCTATGTCCAAAGACTGGGGTGTAGAAGAAGGACCTGTAAGAGATGGAGAGTGAGCATAAACACGCTCAATGTTAGAAGAACTGAAAGGATAGGAAAATGGAATACCTGAGGGGCCATCAGTGACATCCAACGGATTGTCACTGGCTAGCTCGAAGATGTCCTTGAGAAGATGGGCATCTGTATGCTGAGAAGCCACAAAAGGAGCAACCTCGGGTCTAGTGGTGTGGGTTTCGTCATCAGGAAGGACATTCGCTGATGAGTCATCAACACGTGTAGAGACCAAAGAAGGGCGAGAAGAGAAAATGGTTGAGAAGAGAAGTGGGTGTTCAGCGGTGGCGGAGCTGATATTCACATCTTTAGTGACTTGAGTCACTAAGGCGGTTGGGGTAGGTGCCACTGATACGACAGTGATTTCAGGGATCACTGAATAGCTAGGGAGGTTAGCAGAAAGTGCCTCGGGGTTAAGGCTATTTTGAATAGCTAAAACCTATCGAGAGATCTCAGCCAGAGATGTGGCTATCCCCTTTTTGGCCTTCTTGGCTCTCTGAGGAGAACCAAGAGTTGGTTCTGAAGGACATTTGGAGGAGGTTTTGGTGGCTGGGGTAGACATGGGGGGGTTTCCCTTGTCATGACCACCTGAGGAGAGGAGGGAGAGAACGACACAAGAGAAGAGAGTGCAATGTCTCCATCCCTCAGCTTGTGATCCAGAATCCTGGATCTAAGCCTACACACCTGAAGGTTACCTTCCTTGGAATATTTCTCTGCAAATTTTTTTACAAGAACCATGGATAGGAACCTCGTGTATGGTACCACCTTTTCTCGCTGGCGCTTGTTCAGCTTTTGCACCAGGTCATCGAAAATGACTGCAACATAATTTATATTGCAACGCTGAATCGCAGAAACACCAATCGTCAAGACAACCCTGGGGCTTGGTCTTGTCCTCTAGCCTTTCCACCTATGGACTAGATGAAGTGAGAAAACAGGTATTGCCAGATCGCTGACATCCTATTTTTCTCAATCTTCGACAAGGACTTCATGGGAGCATTTGAGTCCTTCTTCATTGGCCATTGATAGCCAATGGCATTGAGACATTGGATGATCTCGGCAGTTGTGGGATCACTATCAAAGGGGACCTTAGAGAGGTAAAGAGCAGTCCTCACGATGTTGACGCCAAATTTCACGGTCATGCGCTTGAACATGAAGTTGATCTGCTCAACTTGGCGACCATTTTTCCTCAGCAGTGAACCAGAACTACTGAAGAGCATCCTTAACCATGACAGGTTCATGGTTAAGGGTAAAGGCAAGCGATGACTGTTTGAGGGAGTCGGCCGCTTCCTTGTCGAAGGCCTTGTTCGAAGGGACGTCTAACAAGGCAACATGATTGTTGGCCTTGAAAGACACTTCATCAATGATGAATCCTACATTCTTGGCAGTCATCTGTTCTTAGTGAGAGAAAAGAAATAAAATAGTTGTTAGATAACCAAGATTTGTGTATAGATAAGTTTTGTGAAACAAGAAAAAAACACTTCTTTTGAAAAATCCTTGAAGAAAGGTTAGGGTTTTTCAAGTAGAGTGTGTTTGAAGAAATGTGATTACAACCAAGAAGGAGGTTGAGTTTATAATCATTAATGTTTAATGTTTTAAGAGAATGAAGTTCTTAAAAATATTAAACACATTTCTCATAAAAATAAAAGAACAAGAAAATAAATATATTGATCTTAGTTGTTTGAAGAGAGAAAGGTCTTAGAAGAAATTTTGAGAGAGGTTCTTGCTTTGCAAATCGATAGAGGTTCGTCTTTGATATTTGAAAGCATAAAAAGAAAAGTGAAAGAGAAGTCTCATATTTATAGGTAGGAGGAGAGAGAATGGATACGAGAGAGAAAAAGGCAACGGTTGAGGAAAGGGGCCATGATGAAAAAGATGGCACGTTCTCATCCATGATTGGATGACATTAAATGAGGTAGCGTATGACAGTACCTTTTTGCGTGTCTCAAAGCGTTGCACATAGTAAATAGAGAATGTCTTCATAAAGACGGTTCATTAACAATTTCTTTTAAAGAACAAAACGTTTTTTTTAAGAAAACGAATAGTCATTAAGTGTTGAAAGATACACTGAAAAGACCTTTTAAAACATCTTGATCACTGAAGAGAGAGAAGTTTCAGTGATAGTTTTAAGACTTCAGTGTCAATGATAGGAAGATCATTGATCCTGTCATTTAAAAACATTTGTATCACTGAATAGGAAAGATTCAGTGATCATTTTGATTTTTAATAAAAAGATAAGTATACGAGATATACTTATATAAATGTTCAGTGATCAAAGTATCACTGAAACAAACTTTTAAAACATTTTCATCACTAAAGAAGGAAGGCTTCAGTGATAGTTTTAAGTTTTTAGTAAAAGGAATAAGTAATCATACCTTAGAGAGAATAGATATATTTACTCAAGAATTCAGTGTCAGAGATAGAGCACTGAATCATTTCACTTACTGAACGATGTTAATAGTTGAGAATTATTCTTCAGCATTTAACATCCCCAGCACGCTGATCAAAATGTTAAATATGTTATAACCGGGTTTCATATAACCTGGGTTGAGGTAATTTATACATGCTTGTTATGTGGATTACGTGAAATATGCATGTCTAAGTTGAAATACATGATATTGTGCATGCATATATGTGAAAAGATGACATGTCATAAATGATTTATACATGTATGCAGGTGGGTTGAAGCATACAAGAGGTGGTGTTTATTGTGTTTAAATGATTCGGGTGGAATCATTATTTTATTATTGAAAAACTTATATCTTCATGGTTAAGAAATCATGAATTWTATAATGCAAAACCACCGCCCAAGATTATTTCTATTGGAGGAAACTTTCACTGCCTTTGAGTTTTTATAATTAAAATAATCTTCACCGCCTTGGTGAGAGTATTTAAAGAAATAAAAGATAAGATTTTATCTTATCATTTCAATTGAAAGAGAAAGAAAGTTTGTGGCGGTGAAAAGTGTTCTTGAAGACTCTGTGCTAAGATTAAAGCTTTTGCTGTGTGATTATCTTCAARAAATYTRTTTGATAAGGTGAGTTTTAAACTACCGTTGAGTATAAACTGTGAGTTTTTAAACTACCGTTGATTATAACTATTGAGTTTTGATATTGGTATTGAGGTTAAGATAATAAACTGTTTTTAACAGTTTTATGATGTTGTTATTTTGGAATCTGGTTTTGATAAATATGAAACAGATTTATGTTCTTCAACAGCCTTGAGAAGTTGCTGTTTGAATCTATTGTTGGAACTGTTTTGGAGAGAATTAAACAGTATCTGGGTTTTAAAACATTTTGAAAGAWTTTACAGAAAAACAGAGTTTTAAACTGTTTTGGGAGAACAGATTGTTCTTGAGAATAAAAGGTTTTGAGTATAAACCTATGTTGGAACCATGATTTGGTTTAAAGATTATGACCAGGTTCA
>NC_037528.1:28274182-28276561 GCF_001531365.2 Cynara cardunculus var. scolymus | reverse complement strand
TTACAACAGATTGGAGTTCTCACTTCTTGGTGATTTGAGGATTTAGAGATGTTGTCTTTAGTAGAAATGATGGTAATGATGTGATGGTATTGGAGATAATATAATTCATGACTGTTGATGCTTTGGGTAAAAGCATTGATTATGAGGAAACAGAGGAGCTCTGGTTATACCTTGCAAGGACCAGAGGGGCTCTGATCGACCCTCATAATAGAACCARAGGATGCTGGTTATTTATGAAAAATCTTTTACGAATTTATTTAGTTTGGAAAATAAGCTTTATATATTTGAGAAACAAGCTTAGTGATTTAATTCATTGTTTTAAAATGGTATTTCAAAAGATTATCTATACTTAGTCTTTTTATGAAAAATAGACCAGAGAAGCTTTGGTTAAGCGTTGAACCAGAGGGGCTCTGGTTGGTCATGTCTTTTGAACCAGAAGTTCTGGTTAGTACAACCAGAGGCTCTGGTTAAACATGAACTATTTATAAGTACTTGTTTTATGAAAAAGGCTATGTTATTTATTGAAGGTTTAACTAGAGATCATTTTTTTATGAGTGAGAAGTTTTTGGTTAGTACAACCTGAGGCTCTGGTCGTGAATCCAGAACCTCTGGAAGAGAGACCAGAGGGGCTCCGGTCGAGGATGTTGAAATATATTCCAAGTCTGGTTAGTTCAACCAGCGGCTCTGGTCGTGAAACTAGAAGCTCTGGAAGAGAGACCAGAGGGGCTCTGGTCCTTGACGTTGAATTATATTTTAAGTATGGTTTGGAACCAGAGGCTCTGGTCGTGAAGAGCAGAAGCTCTGGAAGAGAGACCAGAGGGGCTCTGGTCCTGGTTGTCGAAATATTTTCTATGTATTGTTTAAAACTAGAGGTCGATGGACCAAAGTAGTATGTTGTTAGTTTTGCTTCATATGTTGATTGATTTGAAATAAACGTTTTGGTGATCTTTACCATGCATTACATAGAAGGGAACCTCACTAGACATTCATGTCTAACCCTCATTTTCGTGTTTTCAAATTATGTGTCCAGGTAATGGTTATAAGGGAAAGAGTGTTATGTGAATTACTTCTCTATATGCTTAGCAGTTTTGGAAGCATAGATGCTAGGATACAAGAACTTGTACTTTTGAAATTTTKGGGTTATATATTTTATATTACAGACTCTTGTATCAAGGACCTATGTGGGGGAAAACATGTATTCTATATATGAAATATGTGTTATATGCAATGTGTGGATTCGGGGTGTTACAGACTGGTATAAGAGCCTAAGTTTAAGGGATTTAGGTGATCAATTGCAYGATGATGCATAGACTTAAACTATTCTATTGCATATTAGGGTCCCAGACATAGCTAGAACCTTTGAAATAAATATAATAAGTTAAGAGGTCAGTGTGTAAGGTATTTTTGGATTACATCTGGCCAATGTAATTTTGAATCTATAGGTACATAACTGAACTTGGACACTTTATTATATTTGGGATTGTGAAAAATGCGTGTTTTACTTTGATATCTAAAGATGGCTAGTAGAGCAAGAAGGTCAGAAAGGATCACCCGCCCCAATGAAGAAGAGTCCCCTGTTGCTCCTATTGGCACCTCTGAGGACAAAAGCAGAGGTAAAGGCAGACCAGAGGCAGAATAAGCCAGCCAGAAATTAATATGAATCAAGCAGAATCAAACTCTAAAAACATGAATCAAGAACACATGTCTCACCCAGAATATATAACAAAAGACATATTAGCTGAAGAAATGGGGAAGCTAAGGGAAACTTTGACTTCTATTTTGAAGAATCCTGCCAGAATAGAGACAGACAGGATTGAAGTTACTCCATCAAACCGAGAAATTGTCATAGCCATGAATCCGGCTACATTTTCATTGACTATTGACRCAACAGAGGTAACAGAAAGAAACAAGAACAGACAAGAAGAAGGGAAAGCAATAGAAAAGAGGAAATGGGAAGGTCCATCAACCGTATACAAAGGACYAAAAGTTGTAAATCATGGAAATAGGCCCATACAAAGAGTCAATGAAAGGATTTGTCCCCGATGTCATCAAGTTCATGAGGGAGAATGCAGAAGTGGGATAAGGAAATGTTATAGATGTGGTGAAACAGRTCATTTATCGAATGTTTGCCCAACAATTAAAAGGTGTTTTAATTGTAATTCTCCRGATCACTTCAGGTCAAATTGTYCACAAATGAAAGCTCCACAGTTAGCTATGGAGAACAATACATCAACAGGATGAGGAAGACCAAATATGAGCAGAGGAGCAACGGCTGGGGCGCGGGGTCGATCTTTTCAAATGACCACACATGAAGCAGAAACTACACCCGATGTAGTAACATGTACATTTTTTTATGAACTCCTTACATGCTAAAGTGTT
>NC_037528.1:28271222-28273412 GCF_001531365.2 Cynara cardunculus var. scolymus | reverse complement strand
TTACTTCTCAAAGATTGATCTGCGATCCGGATATCATCAACTGAAAGTCAGAAAAGAAGATGTTCCTAAAACTACGTCCAGAACAAGATATGGACATCATGAATTTTTTTTTGTTATGCCTTTTGGCCTAACAAATGCACCAGCAGCCTTCATGGACCTGATGAACAGGGTGTGCCAAGAATATCTTGATAAGTTTGTTATTGTGTTCATCGATGACATCTTGATATACTCTAAATTAGAAGCAGAACATGCAGAACATCTTCACCTGATTCTAAGTCTCATAAGGGAAGAAAAGTTGTATGCCAAGTTATCAAAATGTGAGTTTTGGTTAAGGGAAGTTAAATTCYTTGGSCATGTTGTGTCACAAGAAGGAATCAAAGTGGATCCATCAAAAATCGAAGCAGTAGAAAAATGGGATACACCAAGAAACCCTTTAGAAGTCAGAAGTTTTCTAGGCTTGGCCGGTTATTATCACAAATTTTATTAAGGATTTTTCAAAAAYAGCGGTACCTCTGACCAAGTTGACTCTAAAAGATATTAAGTTTCATTGGGCCGAAGAACAAAGAAGGGCCTTTCAAACCCTGAAAGATCGCTTGTGTAGCGCACCAGTTCTATCTTTGCCCGATGGAGCAGAAGACTTCATTGTTTATAGTGATGCATCGAAGCTTGGTTTAGGCTGTGTTTTAATGCAAAAGGGAAAGGTAATTGCATACGCATCACGACAACTGAAAGATCATGAAAATAAGTACCCAATGCATGATATGGAATTAGCAGCTRTAGTATTCGCCTTAAAAATTTGGAGGCATTGTTTGCTGGGAACAAAGTGCAAAATTTATACAGATCACAAAAGCCTTCATCATTTGTTCAACCAGAAAGAGTTAAACATGAGGCAGCGTCGATGGATAAAACTAGTCAACGATTTTGATTGTGAAATTCTTTACCTTCCAAGGAAAGCTAATGTCGTAGCTTATGCGTTAAGCCGAAAAGAAAGAGGAGGAATTATCAAAGCTGTGGCGATGAAAATAAATGTGAGACCAGATTTTCATACAGATATTYAAAGGTGTCAAGTTGAAGCTGTTAAAGAAGATCACTTAAAAAACGAAAGATTGGGAAAAATGACTGTTAACCTAGAGAAGAACGACAAAGAAATACTATGTTTTCAAGGACGAATCTGGATACCACATTATGGAAATATTCGCGATATAATTMTGAGGGAAAGCCATGAATCTCGATATTCCATYCATCCAGGTACTAATAAAATGTATAAGAATTTGAAAACTTTTTATTGGTGGCCATGACTAAAGAAAGACATAGCAAGGTATGTGGAAAAATGTATGACATGCCTACAAGTAAAGATAGAGCATCAGAGGCCCTATGGAAAACTGCAATCCTTAGAAATTCCTGTTTGGAAATGGGATCATATCACAATGGATTTTATTATGAAGTTACCCCAAACCACAAGAGGATATGATGCCATATGGGTAATAGTGGATCGCCTATCCAAATCTGCGCACTTTCTACCAATAAGAGAGAGTTGTTCATTGGAAAAGTTAGCTCAGATTTATATTAAGGAAATTGTGACAAGACATGGAGTTCCACTATCTATCATTTCGGATAGAGATAGCAAATTTACATCGAAATTCTGGGAAAGTTTTCAAAAGGCATTAGGATCTCAAATTCGATTAAGCACAGCATATCATCCTCAAATGGACGGACGAAATGAAAGAACAATTCAGACACTTGAAGATATGCTAAGAGCTTGCATCATAGATTTTGGAGGATCATGGGAAGATCATCTTCCATTAATAGAATTTGCATACAATAATAGCTATCATTCCAGCATCAAAGTGGCTCCATATAAAGTGTTGTATGGTCGAAAATGTCGAACCCCTGTATGTTGGAATGAGGTGGATGAGAAACAATTAACATGTCCTGAAATTATGCAAGTAACTTCTGAAAAGATTGATCAGATTCGGGAAAGAATTAAAACAGCACAAGATCGTCAGAAAAACTACGCAGATAAGCGCATAAAATCAATTGAATTTTACGTAAATGACTTAGTAATGTTGAAAGTTTCTCCCTGGAAAGGAGTTATGAGATTTGGGWAGAAAGGTAAACTCAGTCCAAGATATATTGKCCCATTCAAAATCTGTAAACGAGTTGGACCAGTAGCTTACCAATTGGAATTAC
>NC_037528.1:28253178-28269997 GCF_001531365.2 Cynara cardunculus var. scolymus | reverse complement strand
TGTGACTGAGGTCTGTCTTTGGATGAACTACTTCATATTAATATGATTTGGTTTAAAAGATTATGAACAGGTTCACTCTGACATGTGACTGAGGTATGTCTTTGGATGAACTACTTCATATTAATGAATGGGAGGATATAATGATGGAACATCATTCAAAGGGGATTATTGGGAGGATATAAACTGGGACGATATCGGCATAGCCTGACTCTTACCATGGTAACTATTAAAGTTACAACAGATTGGAGTTCTCACTTCTTGGTGATTTGAGGATTTAGAGATGTTGTCTTTAGTAGAAATGATCGTAATGATGTGATGGTATTGGAGATAATATAATTCATGACTATTGATGCTTTGGGTAAAAGCATTGATTATGAGGAAACAGAGGAGCTCTGGTTATACCTTGCAAGGACCAGAGGGGCTCTGATTGACCCTCATAATAGAACTAGAGGATGCTGGTTATTTATGAAAAATCTTTTACGAATTTATTTAGTTTGGAAAATAAGCTTTATATCTTTGAGAAACAAGCTTAGTGATTTAATTCATTGTTTTAAAATGGTATTTCAAAATATTCTCTCTACTTAGTCTTTTTATGAAAAACAGAACAGAGAAGCTCTGGTTAAGCGTTGAACCATAGGGGCTCTGGTTGGTCATGTCTTTTGAACAAGAAGCTCTGGTTTGTACAACCAGAGGCTCTGGTCGAACATGAACTATTTATAAGTACCTGTTTTATGAAAAAGGCTATCTTATTGATTGAAGGTTTAACTAGAGTTCATTTTTTATCGAGTGAGAAGTTTTTGGTTAGTACAACCAGAGGCTCTGGTCGTGAAACCAGAAGCTCTGGAAGAGAGACCAGAGGGGCTCTGGTCGAGGATGTTGAAATATATTCCATGTCTTGTTAGATCAACCAGCGGCTCTGGTCGTGAAACCAGAAGCTCTGGAAGAGAGACCAGAGGGGCTCTGGTCCTGGACGTTGAATTATATTTTAAGTATGGTTTGGAACCAGAGGCTCTGGTCGTGAAGAGCAGAAGCTCTGGAAGAGAGACCAGAGGGGCTCTGGTCCTGGTTGTCGAAAAACTTTCTAAGTGTTGTTTGAAACCAGAGGTCTGATGGACCAAAGCAGTATGTTGTTAGTTTTGCTTCATATGTTGATTGATTTGAAATAAACGTTTTGGTGATCTTCACCCTACATTACATAGAAGGGAACCTCACTAGACATTCATGTCTAACCCTCATTTTCGTGTTTTCAAATTATGTGTGCAGGTAATGATTATAAGGGAAAGAGTGTTATGTGAATTACTTCTCTATATGTTTAGTTGTTTTGGAAGCATAGATGCTAGGATACAAGAACTTGTACTTTTGAAATTTTTGGGTTGTGTATTTTATATTATAGACTCTTGTATCAAGGACCTATGTGGGGGAAAACATGTATTCTATATATGAAATATGTGTTATATGCAATGTGTGGATTTGGGGTGTTACATCTTATCTCGTCAAGAGGCTTGGTGAAAAGGACAGCGAGTTGGTAATCAGTTGGAACGAAGTGAAGTTCAATGTCACCATTCATAACATGATCTCTAATAAAATGATATCGGATCTCTATATGTTTGGTCTTGAAGTGAAGTATAGGATTATTTGCAATTGCAATAGCACTAGTGCTATCACAATAGATAGGAACTTTTGAGAACCTAAGATCATAGTCCATTAGCTGATTTTTCATCCAAAGAATTTGGGCACAGCAACTACCAGTGGCTACGTATTCAGCTTCAGTTGTTGATGTGGACACTGAGTTTTTCTTTTTACTTGTCTAGCTCACCAACTTTCCACCTAAAAGCTGACAGCCTCCAGTGGTGCTTTTCCTATCAATTTTGCAACCTGCAAAATCACTATCCGAATAACCTATTAGGTCAAAACTTGAATCTTTAGGGTACCAAAGACCCATGTTAGGAGATCCCTTAAGATATCTAAAGATGCGTTTTACAACAATCAAATGGGATTCCTTAGGTTCATATTGATATCGTGCACATAAGCAGATAGAGTACATGATATCTGATCGACTAGTTGTTAGATACACTAGGGACCCAATCATTCCTCTATAAACCGTTACATTTACAGGCTTTCCATTTGGATCATTGTTAAGAGAGAGTGGAGGAGCCATTGGAGTCTTCATAGATGAATTGTTTGATAAATCAAACTTCTTCAGCATGTCACGAACATACTTACTTTGACTGATAAAGATACCTTTATCCGATTGTTTGATCTGGAGACCTAAAAAGAAAGTTAGTTCTCCCATCATGCTCATCTGATATTCTTTCTTCATGCGATCAGCGAACCGAAAACATATACAGGGATTAGTAGAACCAAATATAATATCATCGACATAAATTTGGACTAGAATGATGTGAACTTTAACTTTCCTAAGAAATAAGGTCTGGTCAATCTTTCCACGAACAATTTTCTCAGAGATGAGAAATGAGAAAAGGGTATCATACCAGGCACGAGGAGCCTGTTTTAACCCATAAAGAGTTTTATCCAAACGATAGACATGGTTTGGATACTTAGGGTCAAGAAACCCTGGAGATTGTTCAACATAAACTTCCTCTTGAAGTTTCCCGTTTAGGAAAGCGTTCTTTACATCCATTTGGTAGACTTAAAAGTCTCTATGGGGGGCAAAGGCTAGGAAGACTCGAATTGCTTCGAATCTAGCCACTAGTGCAAAGGTTTCATCATAATCGATCCCTTCTTCTTGTCTATAACCCTGAGCAACAAGTCAAGCCTTGTTGTGGGTTACCACACCTTCCTCATCCAACTTGTTGTGATAGATCCATTTGGTGCCTATCACTGTTTTGTCAGAGGAACGTGGGACAAGATACCAAACTTTGTTCCTATCAAACTCAATGAGATCCTATTGCATGGCAAGGACCCAACTAGAGTCTGAGATAGCATCATTGATTTTCTTGGGTTCAATTATGGAAAGAAAGTTGACAAAAAGGTAGATATTACTTAGACCACGACAAGGCTTGATACCTGCACTTGGATCGCCAAGAATTTGATGAATTGGATGGGTTTTAGTCCATCGCTGAGCTAGTAGAGGAATATCATCTGAGAATATAAGTTCAGGAATAGAAGATAAGGCTTCAGTTGCATTATCTTCAGCAATAGGAATAATTGCTGAAGGAGCCTCAGATTCAGCGACTGAAATAGGTTCAGATGCTGAAGGCATTTCATTCATTGATTGACCAGTGTTTGAAGTAGAAGGAGAAATACAGCTAATGGGCACAGCAGCGATCTCTGAAGAACATACGTTGGAGTGACTAGCTGTAACTGGAATGATAAATGGATCGTCTTCAGCTTCAGGGGTTTCAGTGTTGAGAGGAGCACTGTAGGAAGCTTTAGGTTGTCCATAGTGAGAGAACATCCAGGATTCTAATTCATCATCATCATTTAAGATGGGTTTTGAATTAGCTGAATGAGATTCATCAAAGGTGACATGAATAGTTTCTTCTGTCGTCTATCTTCATTTGTTAAATATTCTAAAGGCTTTGGATACTGTTAGGACTAAAAGTCAATGTAAAATTGTATTCGTCTTGAAAGTTAATTTTGTTTATAATTGTGTAAAAGTCATCGTGTTTGACTCTTCTTAGATGTGTTGACTTTGACCTTGTTTAGTTTGTTTGACCCTATAAATAGGGTGAGGTCTTTGTAATTTTAGAAGTGTGCTCATTTGTAAAATCAGTATATACGAAAAGAGAGTTTAAACAGATTGTAGATCTTGACTTTTTCTCTCCTTCTCTTCTATGTTCATAAAGAAATACTTTATGTCATTGTTAATCTTGTAGCTATCATATGAAGATTAATCGATATTGGACTCACATTTGGTATCAGAGCCTGTTTGCATGAAGATTGATTGAAGAATTGATCATGTTCTACGCAAATTTTCTGATTTTTTTTTTGTTCTTTGTGTTCTTGATGAAATTTCATAAATAGATAGAGTTTGATCCATTTTTTCCTGAATTTTTGTAAGTTTTTGTGTTTGAGTGTTGTTGTGAATTTTGTTTGGTTAAATTTCTGTTTGAATATTGTTAGAACATTCATTCTCGTACCATGCAGTTGGTAGTTTGAGCAGGTAAGAAAACTTGAGCGATTTAAGTTGCTTTTGGCAGGTTTGACTAGTTTAACAGCTTTGAAGTGACCGGATTAGTTTCATTCAGTGAGCGGATAAGGATTTGTATAAAAAGCGGTTTACAACTTTCTTACAATTTGCAGTTGTGCGATTTACATTTGTGAGTTGACCAATTTAGAAACTGTGTCTGCATGGTGAGCTTGAGCATTTTGATTAGACTAGAAGCTGATGTTGACTGGATAAGGATAAGGCAGTAGTTTCACCGATTTAAAGACTGCATAGTGAGCGATTTATACTGCATGGTGACCGGTTTAATATCTTGTTTTGTGTAGAGTTGAGCTATTTTTCTTGCATGTTTTGTGCGATTTAACTGTTGTGTGTTGACCAGATTTCTTTCATGCAGTAAACAGACTAATATCATGCAGTGAACAGAAAGCCTGAATAGTGAAAAGTTTTGTTTGAGCGTTATACTTGATTATGTTGAGTGGTTTATGTGACTATGTTGAGCGATTTAAGTCCATTCTTGTGAGCGGATTAGAGATTGTTTAGCCTGTGCTGTTTAGGCTGGTTCTTGAACAAGTTACAAATTCATCGTAAACAATTTACAGATTCTTTGTGAGCGATTTAAATCATACTTTGACCGGATTAGAATAGCTTAGTGGTGAGCGGTTTTCATACATGTTTTGTGCGAATTAGATCTTGTTAGTTGACCTGTTTGATAGTTAAGTAGTGAGCGATTTAATATGCAGGTTGAGAAAGGCTGTTTCTTGACTAGATTAGAAGCTGTTTGAACGGACCGTGCTTTGAGCGTATTAGACTACATAGTGAGCGGATTAGGCTTCATGGTGAGCGGTTTAAGAATTATTTCTTGACTAGATGAGAAGCTGGATAATGAGTGATTTAAAGACCTTGCAGTGAGCGATTTTAGTTCATCTGTTTAAGCTAGTAACTGTCAGCATCTTGAGCAGTTTTTTTGTTTGCAGCCTTGAAATTTTTTTTTAAACAGACTGAGTAGTTTATCTTCATATTGTGAGCAAGTAAGTTGTTTGAGCGAATTTCTTGGTCAGATAAGAAACAAGTGATAAGTGATTGTGTTATTTGTAGTAAGTGAATTAGTGAGCAGATTAATTCTCATCTTGAGTGGATTAAGCTTAGTAGTGAGTGGATTTAACTGTTTGTTGAGTGATTTAAGAATAGACGTAAGTAATTCTTTGAGCGATTTAGAGCTACTCCGTGAGAGATTAAGAATTTAGCTAAGTTTTGAGCGAGTAGGAGTTAACCGAATTCGGACGTCACTTAAGCGGATTTGATCGTATTCACACACCACTTGAGCGATGTTGACCGAATTAAGAATCATATAGTGAGCGGATTAACATCTTGCGTTGAGCGGTCTTGTGAGCGATTTAAAGAGTATCTTGTCCATATTAGAGTATGTTTGGTGATCGATTTACTTGATCATGCAGTTAGCGATTTAGGTAGTAGCAATGAGCGATTTAGTTAGATAGTTTTTGAGCGACTTAGGCAGAGAAGTGAGCTAATAAGAAGACTGTGTTTTAAGTGACTTAGTCTGTTTGATGAGTGATTAGAATTTGTTTAGTGAGCTAATTAGAGAACTTGTAGTGAGTGATTTAGAAGTAGTTTATGTGAGTGGATTTAAAGTAATTGTTGAGCATTTTTTTTTCTTAAGTGTCTTATTTCATAGTTGCGAGTAGCTTTTTTCATAGACTTGTATTCTTTCAAGTGTAATTGTGTAATTTTTTTTCTATATTTCTTTAATCATTTTTTCTTGAACTGCATAGATTCTGTATTTGATCAATCTTACTTTTTTTTTTCAAATCGCATATATTCTAGAGAAGGAGAATAAAGAAATGAGAGCTCAGATTTGCAAGCTGGAAAATAGCATAGAGGACTATAAAGAAATATACATAAACATGTTTTCTGAGAATCATTCTAATGTGGAATTTATTGCAAATTTACAAAAGGATCATAAAAGAGCATTGGAAAGAGTTGAGAATGATTCCAAGTATCAAATCAATAAACTTGAAAATTCTTTGGATAATGTTAGAAAAGATTTTGATGAAGAATTGAAAATATGGAGTAAAGCTAATAAAGATCTTTTCAACAAACTCCAAGAAGTTCAGAATGAATTACGAGCTGAAATAAATTCTTCAGGTAGAAAGAATGATGAAACTGATAACTTGACTGATAAGTCTCTTAAGTCTGAAAGTGACCTGATTGAGCTAAGAAAGCTACTGAACTTAGAGAAAGAAAAGGTTTTAGAAGCGGAAAAGGATTTGAATATTGAAAGGAAAGTTTTGAGGAAGAGAAGAAAAAGATTATAGAAATTGAGAAAAGATTTTGTACTGAACGTGAATCTTATGAAAATAAGATTAATTTTGTACTGAACGTGAATCTTATGAAAATAAGATTAATTCTCTTGACACTGTTCTTCCTTGCACTGTGAGTTCTTCTAATAAAATGACCAGTCTCAGCAAGAGAAGAATCCTATGCTTAAATTGTAGAACTAATGATTTTGTTAACAAGAAGATCAACAGAGGATATGGGAACAACTGGTTTGAAAACAGCTGGAATTCATTTAACAAGTACAATAATGACTGGTATGGTTTTTACTGCTTATCTGATTTACCTGTTCAAAGTGCTAAAAAGAAAATATCAAATAGAAATAGATGTTTTGGAAGTTACAACATAACTCAGCCTGATTCTAACAAAATAGGATCCAAATTCATTTGGGTACCAAAATATGTTTGATCTGATTTTGCAGGTGTGTCAATTTTGTGCTGATCATAATATCAATGCAGGGGGAGTTTTAATCTATTCCAAAAAAGGCTTCTGAACAATTCAGTCCATGACCCGTGCATTACCAAGTGTGGTTTCCAAACACTCAGTTTAGGACCCGTGCTTAAAATGTTTTCCTTATTCTTTTTAATTTTTTGAGACTGAAATATTACAATAATCTACTTTCTAGGGGGAGTCTCTAGAAAGTTCAATAAATGTTTTTCGGAAAATAATTTTTTTTTGGCAAAACGAGTATATTTCTGAACAGGTATTTCCTGAGATTTTACTTGCGTAATTTCTCATCGTACATAACTCCAATACCTGTTTCAGCTATTCTTCAAATTGTTTTTATCACGTCTCTTAAAATGAAAATCATTTTCGGTGATAATACACTCGTTTGTATTCAAAAGTTTGTTTTCTGATTTTTTTTCTCTGATTGATATACATTTGTTATTTCTTTGAATTTTCATAATCTGTAAACTTGTTCTTACAAATTTTCATTCATTTCTTTCGCATTCCGAATAATCTGATCATTGTCGCTTAACTTCTTCATTGTTTGTGCTTACACGATATATTTTTTCTTGAGCAATTTGATCTGATCATTGTGCTTAACAGAAATAATATTTTGATCAATCATTATGATCAACTGAGCTTATAAAATGTAATTTTAGGAGGGACTGAGTGCTTATCAGAAATACCTCTATGGAATGTCAAAACCGACAGACCTACCCAAGAGGACAACCATATCTGAGTGAGTTTAAATAAAAGGGTTTGTATGTTGAGTGAGTTTAAATAAAAGGGTTATTCTAAACTTTTAAAATCCGGGCATACCACACAATCTATTGAAAAAGGCAAAGCCCAGGCCAATTCTTGTCACAACCCCACCAGCTACTCATTTATCTCTCAACAGATAAGTGTTTCAATAACACTTGGGGCACGCAGCTCGTCATCTATCAATTTCTCATTCAGAGAAAGTTGATATTGAATCAGAAGGATATATGTCCCCCCCCCCCCTTCAAGTTTTCTTGATCACTAATTGAGTCTGATAAATTTGTGTAGTTCACACGGTTTATCTTTTTGAGCCTAAACAGAAGCATACATTACTTTATCTTTCTACACTACACAGATTTTGCATTTTATATGTTAATTTGCCGAAACATTCATAGATACGCTATTATTAAGCTATCCATGATTGAATGGAAGACCTGGTGAGATGAGCCTCAAAAAGTCTCATATATACAGTACATCCGTTGTACTGAGTATATCTATTATACTCACAGGCCAATCTTTCTATAAGATTGAAAACAATTTCATACGTTGAAATTGGTTGTTATCTTCCCATTCCCTTAATCTGAAAAGATTAAACAAGTGGACTTGAAAAGATCTACTTACTATTTCTTGAATTGACGGCTTACGTGGAAGATCTCATTCATTCTTATGTATGATGTAATGATTCTCATTTCATCATAAGGGGGAGTATGAAATAATGAATGAAATGTCCAATTCTGATCATTATAAGGGGAATTTGATGTAAAGATCAAGGGGGAGTAACATCAAGTTGGCAAAAGACTCAAAAGGAGTGCGACTAGAGATAATTACAGAAAGATTATTCCTGTGCTACAACGACTGAGAGTTTTTGAATGAGAAGATCATTGTGTCAAAAGTTTACCATCAGAGTTCTCTTTTCAAAGAGATAATTTGTTAGAATTTGTTGTCTGAAGATTCTTTAAAGATCATATCTGAAGATCGTTGTTGTTTTTGTTCAACATTGTCAAAAGAGAAGATCATCGTTGTTCTACATTCGAGTGTGAGAATGTTAGATGATCTTTCTCAACAAATGGTTCTCTGAAGTTTTAGGTTGAAGATTTTTTTTGAAGAAGACATAGAATGCTTAAAGCTTCAAAGTTCAAACGAGACTCAAAGCGCGCAAATTCTTTCAAGTCTAAATACAAAGGGGGAGAATGTTAGGACTGAAAGTCAGTGTAAAATTGTATTTGTCTTGAAAGTTAATTTTGTCTATAATTGTGTAAAAGTCATCATGTTTGACTTTTCTTAGATGTGTTGACTTTGACCTTGTTTAGTCTGTTTGACCCTATAAATAGGGTGAGGCCTTTGTAATTTTAGAAGTGTGCTCATTTGTAAAATCAGTATATACGAAAAGAGAGTTTGACCAGATTGTACTCCTTTTCTTCAATGTTCATAAAGAAATACTTTCTGCCATTGTTAATCTTGAAGCTATCATATGAATATTGATCGATATTGGACTCACAGATACTGAAGAATATCCAAGAATGATTTCTTCATCAGCTTTGGGATCCAACTTTCCAAGTTGGTCACGATTGTTTAGAATATAACAAGTGCAACCAAAGACGTGTAGAAAGCTAATAGAAGGCTTTCTTCCATGGAAAAGTTCATAAGCTATCTTCTTGAACCTCTTTACGATCAGCGACCGATTTTGAGTGAAACAAGCGGTGTTGACAGCTTCAACCCAGAATTGAGTAGGGAGATGGGATTCGCTGAGCATTGATCGAGCAGCCTCTATGATTGTTTGATTTCTCCTTTCAACAACCCCATTTTGCTGAGGAGTTCTCAGTGAAGAAAAGTTGTGAGAAATTCCCTTGTTCTCAAAGAAGTTATCCATAGTACTGTTTTTGAATTCAGTACCATCGTCACTTCTAATATATCGTACTTTGATGTTGTTAAGTACTTCTATTTTCTTGATGAATGATATGATATCTTCAAGTGCTTCATCTTTGGATCTGAGAAAGAAGACCCAAGTGTACCTGGAGTACTCATCAACAATGATGAGTGTAAACTTCTTTCCAGCAATGGATTACACATTGACTGGACCAAAGAGATCCATGTGCAGTAGCTGAAAAAGGCGCAGTCACTGAAGAGATTTGCTTTGACTTAAAGCTAGCTCTTGTGTGTTTTCCTTTTTCACATGCTGAGCAAAGAGATTTCTTTGTAAAGAAGTGTTGAAGAAGACCAGTGAAAAGATCATTTGTAGACAGCTCACTGAGTGTCTTGAAGTTAAGATAAGATAACCGAGTTGATGTCTGACGAAGCTTTAGAGAAGAAACAATTGTTCTCAGTGGTAGTAGAACTCATATTTATGATATTTACATTCTTTAGGCGAGAACCGGTCATGGCAACCTTATCATCTTTGTCAAAGATGCAACATGAATTCTTCAAGAATCTTACTGTGTAGTCTTTGTCACACAGTTGACTGATGCTTAGGAGATTGTGCTTCAGTCCTTCAACATATGCAACTTGCTTGAATGTGGTTGCACCATTGGTTAATATACCAAAACCTCTGATATATCCATTTATGTTTCCTCCAAAGATCACGGAAGGTCCTCTTTCTTCCTTGTAATTGATTAGCAGGGATTTGTCTCCAGTCATATGCCTTGAGCATCCACTATCAAGATACCATATGTCTTTGACATCCTGAGCAGGAGAAGAGGTTGATGGTTTAGTTGAAGTAGATGTCTCTGAAGCTTCTTCTTTGACATCCTTGGCCATCAAGCAAAGGTAGGTTGTATCTTCCTCATTAGATGATGATTCTTCAGATGAATCAGCCCAATCATGCTCTTCAACAATAAGACCATTAGCCTTTCGCTGGTGATTCTTAATCTTCTTATAATTCTCCTTCAGCTTCAGGTATTTGTCATCCTTGGACCTAAAGGAGGATGGGGATTGGAAGATGGCGTCGCAGTCTTCTTTGATCTGCATTTACCTGCAAAATGTCCAGTGCGGTGACAATTGTAGCAGATTGCTGAAGCCTTATCTATTTTATCAGACTTTGGCTTTTCTTTAATGGTCAGCGAAGGAGATCGGCAGAAGTTGCTCTTGCTGGCGAATCTCCTAAAAGATTTAGTTAAAAGTGCCAGGGATCCATCAAAATTTGCAAGATCAGATTCTAGTATATCCTCAGAGTTAGTAGAGTCTAACTTTGTAATTACAACAAGAGGAAGAGATGAAGAAAAAGAAGAAGAAGGGGTTTCAGCTTAAGCATCTTCAGAGATCAAAGCTAACGGAGAGCTTTTCATTTCTCTAGAATCTTTGACTAGATTCCTTTTCAGCTGACGAGATTGCTCATGATTAAGTAGAGTCCCGTAGAGAGTAAAGAGAGAAAGAGAGGACATGTCACTCGACATCTTAAGACACATGGAAAAGGTGTCCCAAGATTCAGGAAGACATTCTAGAAACTTAGTTAAAGTTTCAGAATTGCATATTCCCTGCCAACAGTCCTAAGATCAATACGAAGGCAATTAAAACGTTGATATACTTCAAACAGTGTCTCAGTCTTTCCACAGAGAAAGATTTCATACTGCCTTACTAAATTAATCTTCTTTGATTCTTAAACCTGAGAAGTTCCTTCATATTGAACACAAATGGTGTCCCACATGGATTTAGAAGTCCTAAGTTTCATCACTAAGTGATAAATTTCGTCAGGAAGGGACATAGCTATTATAGGCCAAGCGCGAGTGTCTATAGCTATTTTCTTCTTGTCTTCATAACTCCACTGATGAGGGAGCTTTGGAATCTGTCGTTCAAGAATCGCGGCAGTTGTAGCTGTTCCAAGAACAGCTGGTGAAATAACAAATGGTACATATGGTCCATTTTC
This sequence comes from Cynara cardunculus var. scolymus, assembly GCF_001531365.2. NCBI lineage: Eukaryota > Viridiplantae > Streptophyta > Magnoliopsida > Asterales > Asteraceae > Cynara > Cynara cardunculus. Next base: position 28,258,448 of record NC_037528.1, on the reverse strand, counting down.
TATATAGTGTGGAATTTCAGGATCCACGCCTTCCAAAAAGAGGGACATCCGATTTTTCCATAGACTAAAGTTGTCTCGAATGAATCGGGGAGGTTTGGCAAGAGAGTCATTGTCTTGAACGTGTGTGTTTGAGTTTTGTGAAGCCATTTTAAAAGCAATAAAGTTATCTAAAGAAAGAGATACAATAATGCAGGAAAAACAACAGAACAACTAGAGAAGATAGAACATTGCTCTGATACCAATTGTTGGTCCCTTTAGGGTCTACAAGATGTGTATAACAGTTTGTAGAAGGGGGGATGAATCCGAACACAGTATTTTCAAATTTAAAATATATATTGATAAAAGAAGATCAATACAAATTTTACAAGATTGTTTGCGGAAAGATAAGGTAAGAAAAACCTATCTAAACAATCTAAAGTTTAGACACTTAATCTTAGCAAATAAGAAAAGATTTGTTGTTAAAGAAATAGAAGAAGGTAAGTTCTGTCTGGGAGAGAACTTTTTTAGAATACAATAAAAGAGATTCTAACTTGCTCTTGAAGATGAGCGTATTTGTTGTTAGATGTGTGTTCTTTTATTTAAGCGTAAGAAAGCTCAAGGTAAGATTTTTTAGGTTATCTCTGCATGGAGGTAGAACACATCTATTTATACCCGTTGCATTAAATGCATATTTAATGCATCACGGTAGGGTTAGAACGCATGTCAAGCCTAATAGGAAGGCTTGTCCTTTGCTACAGTGAATAGTACAGAAGCCTAGTCATGAGCAGACATCCTTTCACAAAGTTGGTGGATAATAGAGTCAACTAGTCGGCTCCGTACCGTACTAACTTTTAGAAAGGATATGGGTTTGTCCTTTGTGTGTATAAGGACAAGACAACAACAATCGTGCTTAACAAGCTTCTTTTGATCACTGAATGCTGGAATAACCTAAAGGTCTCTTCAGCATTCGCTGAGGCTTGGGCAGTCTTCACATATATATAGACAGACTTATAATCACTGAATACCACTTCAGGTCACGTACTTGCCAATCTCTAATCTTCAGTTTTAGTCTTCGACTTTTGCTGAAGGTTCTTTGGTGTGAGTATTGTCTTCTTGAAGTAACGCTGTTGCTGATTCGATTTACAATACAAGTTCTTCAGCGATCACTGAACAGACTCAGTGAAGATCGCTAGAACTGAAAAAACAGAAACATAAACACTTCAAATAAGGAAAAAGGGATTATCATCAAATCACTGAGAGAGAGGATCAACAATTTGAATCAAGATCATATGCTTACCTTGCTTTTTAAGAAATAACATAGTATCTATCGTACCTTTCTTGAAACCAGACTTCAACAGGAATTGAGTTAGAGTATCATACCATGCCCTAGGAGCTGGTTTCAAACCGTATAACGCTTTGTCCAGGACATAGACATGATCAGGTTTGTGTGGATCAACAAAGCCTTCAGGCTAACTCAAGTAGACTTCTTCTTGAAGAATATCGTTCAGAAATGCCGAGTTGACATCCATTTGGTAAACCTTGAAATTTTTGTGAACATCGTATGCCAGAAATATTCCGATAGCTTCAATGCGTGCAACTAGAGCAAAGGTCTCATCATAATCGATACCTTCTTCTTAACTCTTAACTTTACCAACCAATCGGGCTTTGTTTCTCACTACAATTCCCATCTTGTCCTTTTTGTTTTGAACGGCCCAATTTGTACTATTTATTGATTTGCCTTTTGGCCTCGGTACGAGTCTCCAAACTTGGTTTCTTTCGAATTCCCGAAGTTCATCTTGCATGCCATTGATCCAATCTGGATCTTGCAATGCTTCAGATGGCTTCTTTCGCTCTATTGCACTAAGAAAGTTCATGAAAAGACACTCATTAACGGTAGCAGATCGTGTTTTCACTATATCATTTACATTACTGATTATTTGAGTAGGAGGATGATCTTTTGTCCACTTGTGAGTACAAGGAAGGGTTGAATATCAGTTAGATTATTCTAATCATCATATTCATCAGTTACAGCTTGAATTTCACTTTCAACTTCAGTCTGAACTTTTGATTCACCATCAGCTTGAACCTCAGAATGTTTAGCTTCATTGGCAGGTTGAGAAGACTCAGATTGATCAATATCGGATTGAACAATCTCTGGTTCAGTCTATGCCTCAGCTTGAACATGTTCTGATTCAGTAGCTTCATTAGATACAGGTTGAACAACATTTGATGTTGAACAACCAGCTTCAGATGATCCATAAAGTTGAGTAACTTGTGGAATTCGGACCACTAGTTCATTCAACTTGTGTAGATCAGATATCTCGTACTCTGCAAGAATATCCCAAGTGAGATCAAATGTGTCTTTGAATAAAGAATATAAATTTGATTTTACAGTAGAAGAGTCATAATTATTTATCCTGTTTGTGTAGAAGGTAACTGTTGTAGCTTGAGTTCTGAACTGATTTGTTCAGAAGACGAAAATTCATCGAATCCAACATTGATGCTTTCTATTACAATCTTGGATGACTTGATGTAGACTCGAAAGGCTTTAGATTTTAACGAATAGCCTATGAAGTAGCCTTCTTTCGCCTTCTTATCAAATTTGCCAAGATTGTCTCGATCGTTAACCACAAAGCATCTGCATCCAAAAACATGAAAAAAGTTACATTAGGTTTTCTTTAATTTATCAACTAATAAGCAGTTTTATTAAAGCATTTAATGATCCTTCTATTCTGCGTGAAACAAGTGGTAGGCACTACTTCAGCCCACAAATACATAAGTAGACCAGAGTAAGCCAACATAGTCCAAGCAGCCTCGACTACTGTTTTGTTTCTTCTTTCAACAAATCCATTTTGTTGCGGAGTTCGAACATCAGAAAAGCTATGAAAAATCCCAATAGTTTAAAGAAAACTTTTAAGGGTCTCATTCATTTGTGAATTCAGTGTCGTTGTCTCCTCGAATCTTTTGTATTGGAAGCTGTAGAAGAACTTGAATACGCTTGATAAAATAAATGATCAGCTCAGGCGTATCAGATTTGGTTCTCAGAAACTCTAACCACGTGTATCTAGAATATTCGTCGACCATCACCAAGATATACTTTTTACCTCTAAGCGATTGAATACTCATTGGTCCACATAAATCCATGTGAATCATTTCGAGAGGAGATTTACAATATGAAGCAGATTTTGCTTTATGTGAAGATCTTGTAATCTTTCCCCTTTCACATGCCGAACATAGTGAGTTCTTATCAAATCTAGGTTTAGGCAGACCAATGACAAAATCACTGCTTACAAGACGATTAATATCTCTTGAAGTTTTGATGCTTTGAAGATTAAGCAAACTGGCCTAGAAGCTGACAGAGTTGGAAAATTAACCGCATAAAGATTACCATAACATTCAACCCTAATTACCTTTATTCCTTCAGAGTCAATAATCACACAACCATTCACAAAGAATTTTACATCAAACCCATTATCATAGAAATGACTAATGCTTAACAAATTGTGCTCTAAGCCCTCAGCATAAAAAACCTTCTTCATCGTGACAATGCCATTTGACAATGTGTCGTATCCTTGCACAAATCCTTTTTCTTTATTTCCAAATGTGACTGTTCTGCCAGACTTTTCTTTAAAATCAGTCAGTAGATGCTTGTGTCCTATCATGTGTCTTGAACATCCTGAGTCTACATACCACACATGACAGTCCTGCAAAAACAATCACGAAGATTTAGGTACCCATTTCCAAATGGGTCCTTTTGGGTTAGAAATGATATTTGAGGATATAGATTAAACGCGCCATTCATATTTAGCCTTAGAAACCCATTTCTAAACAAATCTAACATCAACAAAATATGGCTCCTCCTTTTTGGATTTTGAAACATTTTTCTTTAAAGCACTTTTCTTTTTAACATTAGAAAGACCATTGAAAGCTTTTGCTTTGACCGGGGTATTTGAGTTGGAATCAGAAATCTTTGACCCTAAAGACTTTTTGCATTTGGCATTCACTGCAAAGGAGTTTGACCCACAATAATTACAATGTATATAACGCTTAGCAACAGATAGAAGATCTGCATGAGAAATTTTTTTTACATTCTCAAAATCAGCATTTAGATTACACTTTGAGTTTACAGATTTACAATTGCAACTATTTTTATTAATAGAAAAATTATTTACAGAAGATGAATTATTCAAAACATTTTTATCAATCTTCTGCCAAGACTTCTGCTTGCAGTCTTTTTCAATCTTTAAAAGTTCTGCGGCAGAAAATGATTTTGTGTTAGTTGAGCGCTTCGCAGATAAAGATTCAGATTTAACAGATTTTTCATTTAAAACAGATTTGACGATTTTAGGAGTAGCCTTAGAAATATTTTTAGATTTACACTTAGAAGGCTCTCCTTTCTTAAACTTGCTTTCAAAAAGATTAATTTTCTCAATAACAGTTGTTTTTGCTTTGGAGACAATCTGAACAGCTTTTGAGTTTTTGGCAAATGATCTTGAAGTTGTCTTGAGATATTCCTCAAGCTTAATGATTTTACTCATAAGTTGAGTCCTATCATCAAAACATGAACTTAGCTCTCTTTCTAAACGAGAAATCTTTTCCAATTAGACGCAAACAAATTATCTTTACAGACAACAAGCAAGTTCAATTCAAAAAAATTGTTTTCAAATTCTTTTGACTTCGTTAGAAAATCATTTCCAGGTTTAATATTCAAATCTTTTTCAGCACCAAGTTCATCTTCAAGATCAGAAATATTTTTCAAATTTAGATCAAATTCATGATTTAAGTTCATTTTCCAATCCTGGTCAGTACTTTCTTCCGCCTTGTCTGGATCATAAATCACCTCTACTTTTGAATCAGAATCAGACTCATTTAAAAATTTTTCAAACGGTTCAGGAGCCATTGATTCAATAAAGTTGGAAAGTTTTATAGAATTATTTTCAGATGATTCAAAAACAGATGAAGTTTGATTTTTAACACTGTCAATTGGATATACTGAGTCAAGTTCAGTATGTGAAAATATGATTTCTCTTGTCTCATAACTAGAGTTAAGATCATCATATTTCATTCCAACTGATTTAAAGTTTAATTTTTCAAAAAAATCTTCATCGGTTTTATCACTATCATCCTTGTCAAAAATAGGTGATTCATTTTCAGATTTGACAAAGGTTTCCTTCCTATTAGGAATTGCAAATTTAGCCGACCCCCATTTGTCAAAATCATATAAAGATTGAGGGGCCTTTTTCAAAGTTTCATTTTCGGTATAACCCAAACCCATTTGTGGATTGTAAAAA
>NC_037528.1:28247143-28251568 GCF_001531365.2 Cynara cardunculus var. scolymus | reverse complement strand
GTTAGGAACGAGTATAAATAGCAGCTTAGGCCTTTGTAATTCAGTATGCTTCCATATCGTATTGTAAACATTTTCAATCAATTGAAAATCWTTYGAARCTTCTCTCTCGTGTTCTTCATTCATCAACTGTGTTCTTCATTGATTATTACTCTGMTTGTTCTTATTGCTTCCGCTGCACTAATACCGTCAAATAGATCATCCAGAGTAAGTGATTAATATCCAAAACTGAGTTAATCGATCCTATCAAACTTTTTCGGCCTTACCTCCTTTCCCTTGCTCTTATCAAACTTAACAAACTTCTTCTTACAGAATCTCTTTTGAAACTTCTTTGTCAGTAAAGCAAGTTTCTTAGAGAACTCTCTGATGTCATCATCTGAATCAACAAAGGAATCTTCAGCTGATTCACTTTCAGTCTGCTCAGACAACTCTGTCTTCAAAGACTTGGAGCTTTTTCCTTCTGATTTGCCCTTTGCTTGCTTCCCTGACAAAAGAGCTAAGAATTAGCCACTTTCTTTTTCTCAATCATCAACTCTCTCACAGTTTTCTCTTGCTCGTACAGGATACTGTAAAAGTCATGAATGTCTTCTTCTGACATGTTCTTGTTCCTTTGCAGATTTACTACAAGAAAGTTCCATTATGTTCTCAAATTCTTTAAAAACTTGTAGTTGATTTCAGATATGGATTTCTGAATATCGTTCCTTCTCAGGTAATTCAAAATTACATTGAATCTGTTGTAGGATTCAGTAATGGTTTCTTTCTCACGGGCTCTAAATCCTTCATAAGCACTAATATGCTGATTCATCCATGTCTTAATAGACTTTCGCTTCCCAACATCTGCTTCTCCAATTCATCCCATAACTCTTTGGTTGAGCCTCTACTGTCAACACGATTGAAAAGTTCATTGGGAATTGCCATGAACATATAAGTCAAAGTTTTCTTATCAATTAGGACCCTTTGCTTCTCTGTATCTGTATAATACTATGGATCCTTCTATCTCTTTGATGCAGGCACAACTATCCCATCAGTGTTAGTCTGCTCAGGTAGATCCATATAACTGATGTAAGGTCCATTCTTTATAGATTTCATCAGCTTTTCATCCTTATTGTCAAGGAAATGAATCATTTGAACTATCCATTGTAAATATTATTCGACAGCGAGAACTGGAGGCTTAGAATCAAAACCATACTCAACATATCTTTCAACATTTTTAAAGACTTGAAAATTTGATCATTTTCAGAAAAATAGGCAAAGACTGCATTTGAAACCTTCAAGAGTAATAACCCCCTCATACTACTTAGCATGAGGGTCCTGCTACCTGGTTAGAAGGTGGGGTCAAGGGGCAAACATGAATGCTTATCAGACACAAAATCAAGGAAATCAGACAACAAAGATATCAAACAAGACTTCACCGGACAAACTTGTGATGAGAAAGCTATCGGACAAAGAAGTGACCGATAAGAAGGATATCAGACAAAGATGTATCCAATGAGAATACTTGGACCAATTTGAATCAATGAAGTAAAGGTATCCAGACACAATATGATCGATGAGTATCCAGAAAAGTATATTGAGCGATAAGGAAATGAAATCGGACAAGAATCAAATGGTGAAGGGGTCTCCGAATGACCCTTTAATTGATAACCAAGAGTTATTGGACCACACTATCCGATGAATTGAGTCTTATCAGACGATGAACATCACTGATTCATACAAATTCAACAGCCGATAAAGAACATGTTTATTGGACGATGAATGTTTAAAGGGCGATGAGTCAAAACACTTAACTCCTATTTACAAAAAAAAAATGCTCAAATTCAATCAAAAATTGCAAATTGATGCAATCAACTTGTACATATCAGTTCGCTATTCATGCAGAAACACATTTAACATAAACCAACATGACTAAAATTGATCAAACAGATGAAATTTGGCGAAATTATGCAAGAATAGAACAAAGAAGTCTTGAAGAACATAATTCAGGAATATTCAAACACAATTCAATCTCAAATCCAATCCAGTCAATCTGATTTAGCTCTGATACCAATTGTGATCCCAGATTCAAGTCTAATTCAATCAATTCATAACAAGATCAAAAACATAGATAATAATAAGATGAATCAGTCGGCTTGCTTTCATTCACAACTTGATGAGTACAATTACGTATGATTGATTATGCTAAACTATTGTTAATCACCAACTAACAAAACCAATAGCTGCTACTTATACCAGCCCTAAAAACAACAAAGTTAGCTACCTTTACTATAAAAGGAAACAACACCTAACTATTACAAAACATTATAAAACAATTTCAGCACCGGGACATAAATACAACATTTTTCTTCCAACACGAACCTCCTGAAAGAGTTAGTAAGAAGGGACAGCGACTCATAAAAATCTGATTAATCAGCGTATGTCAAGTCCTCAGAGTTAGAAGGATCTAATTCAGTGATAGAAATAGAAGAGGAAGGAGTAAAAGAAATATAGGGGTCAGCTGAAGGGCTATCAGAGATCAAAGCTAAAGGAGAGATTTTCGTATCTCTTGAGTTTTTTTAGAAGATTCTTCTTCAGCTGATGGGATTGCTCATAATTAATCAATATCCCATAAAGAGAACTGAGAAAAAGGGAGGACATGTCCTTAGACATCTTGAGACACATGGTATAATTATCCCATTATTCTGGTAAACATTCAAGGAACTTTGTCAGCATCTCTAAGTTGGAATATTCTCTTCCAACTGTCCTCAAATCAATAAGAAGACAATTAAATCGTTGATGTACTTCAGACAAAGATTCAGATTTTTCAAAAAGAAAACTTTCATATTGTCTTACTAGATTTATCTTCCTCGATTCTTGTACTTTAGAAGTACCTTCATATTGAACACAAAGAGTGTTCCACATGGTTTTCGAGGTTTCAAGCTTCATCATAGAGTGATAGACCTCGTCAGGAAGAGCCATGGCTATTATAGATCTTGCACGAGTATGTAAAGTTATCTTCTTCTTGTTTTCGTAACTCCACTGATGAAGGAGTTTCATAATCCACCATTCAAGAATCACGATAGTCGTAGCAGTAGCAGGAACTACTAGAGAGATTGCGAACAGACCATAAGGTCCATTCTCAATGTAGTAAGGAATTTCATGATCCACACCTTCCAAGAAGAGAGACATCCGGTTCTTCTAGAGACTGAAATTGTCTCTGATAAACCATGGAGGTTTGGCAAGAGAGCCATAGTCGTGGAAGTTTGTGCTCGTGTTTTGCAAAGCCATTTTGAAATGTAAATAAATTATCTAGAGAAGAAGAGATAATAAAACAACAATATAACACAAAAACAAACACTACTCTAATACCACTTGTTGGTCCCAGTCGGATCTACAAGAGTTTATAGGTAAAAGTTTGTAGAAGGGATAAATACAAACACAACAGCTTTCACTTTAAAAAAACTTATATTGATAAAGAAGATCAGTACAGATTTTTACAGATTGTTTGCGAAAAAGATAAGATACAGAAGGTATCTAAAACAATCAAAGAAACGGACATATTACAAATAGCAATAAAGAAAATACTTTCTACAAGAAATAGGTTAAGAAATATTATGCTCTTTACTTGTTAAGGTGGTTGTATTTCTCTTAGATAGAGAGTTAGAGGGAGGAGTATCTTCTTGGGTAAGATCTTCAAAGCAATGAAGATTGAATATGAGATTCATAGGTCTAACTAAGAAGGAAGAACTTCTTAGCTATTTATACTCATTGCATTAAATGCAATTCATAAGATATAGAGCATGTGGCAAGCTTTAAAAGGTGTGCTTGTCCTTTGTTGCATGTATACAGTTTTTTGGTCGTGTATGAACAGTTTTCTATCATAAAGTAGGTACACATGTTTGGAGACAGTAGAATGACTTCGTACTGTGATTTACTTTAAAGAGGTACGAGTTTGTCCTTTGTGTGCAGAAGGACAACACAAAAACTAATCTTCTCCAACAAGATTCATTTGATCGCTAACACTGGCATGACGTTGATGGTCTCATCAGTGTTTGCCGAATCTTGCATATATTTCACACTTGTGTAGACGAGCTTGATATCACTAAAAACCACTTCAGATCATAAATTTTCTAGTCTTTATCTTCATCTTCTATCTTCGATGTCGCTGAAGGATCTATGGTGTGAGTTTTGTCTTTTTGAAGTATACTTATCTCTGAATGAATTACAATACATGTTCGGTAATCACTAAACAGACTCAGTAATGATCGCTGGAACTGAATACAGAGATAGTACACTTCGTAAGGTAAACAAGATCATCATCAAATCATTGAGCGAGAGAGAGAGGATCAACAAAAGATACATTTACTTATGCATAATAGATTTTATTGAATGAAGACAAAGTGGGGGATATATATATATATATATATATATATATATATATATATATATATA
>NC_037528.1:28242671-28246878 GCF_001531365.2 Cynara cardunculus var. scolymus | reverse complement strand
TTTGACTTTGACTTGTGTTTAGAGGTTTGACCCTATAAATAGGGTGATGTCTTTTGTAATCTTGTAAGAGAGCTCATTTGTAATATTCTGAATACGTAAAGAAGATTTGACCAAGTCTTGAAGTTTGACTTTCTCTCTCTACTATCATTGTGTTCTTAATGCTAGATCTGAGATTCTGACATTGATGAATTAGAGATTACTTGAAGATTGATCATTGTGGACACACAATTGGTATCAAAGCAGAGTATGCAAGAAATCAGAAGAAGAAGAAATCAGATTTTGAGGAATTGTTGAAGATTATTTTCTGAAATTTTTTTTTTGTTCTTCGTGTTCTTAATTTTTTTTTTAGTTTGATCCGATTTTTTTAAAAATCTCATGTTTTTGTGTTTAAATCGTGATCAAAATGCTCGGAATTGAATTGTGAATCTTTGTTATTCACAAACTTCTGTGATTTGATCATTGCATTTCAAGATTTAATCGGATTTTATGTTCTTAAAATTTTTTTGTGTTCTTAATTTTTTTTTTAATTCCAGTGTTTTGGATCCATTTTTTTCGTAAAGTTTTTTTGTTTTTTGTGTTTTTGATAGTTTTGATCTGATTTTGATTTTTTGGGTTGAATAAATTTTGTTATTGTTTTTGGTTAAATCGTTCATAGCCCAGCCCATTGTGAAGCCCAACTTCTTTTCTCTGTATTCATTTTAATCGGATTTAGGCTCTTCCTTGAGCGAGTTAGGGATACCACGCACACCTCTTTTGATTGGATTCGGACAATAAGGTTCTTTATTTTGAGCGTATTCGGTCAACAAGCAAGCGGATAAGGAGCTAAATCGTAGAATCTTTGAACGGATTAACAGGTTCTGTGTTTGTTCTTGATCACATCTTGACCGGATAAGTGTCCGGAATCGCATAGACTTGGAACCAGATTTGTAAATCATTGAACGGAGTTTGTAAATCGCTCAATTCATCGGATTCAAGGTAAATCGCTCACGTCTGTTGATTTTGGAGTCTTAATCGCACAAACCGAAAGGTAAGATTCATTGATTTCATCATATTTCGCACCTCTTAAGCACAACTTGTGACCGGATAAGTGACCGGATAGGTAAATCGTTTGGTCGATTTAGTGAGCGGATTAAGACTTAGGCTTGAGCGGATACATGAGCGATTTAGGTTTAACCTTTAAGCCGACTAATGAACGATTTAGGACTTAGCATTTTTAAACATCGAAGTATCCGGTTTAATAAATTGTTCAATCCATCTCACCGGATTCTTTATCGCTCAATCCTAAATCGGTAGGTTGCGTTTCAAGGTAAATCGTAGGTTGCGTTTGACCTAATCAATTTCTAATCTGTTCGTGTTTCACTCATTTTGATTACTCACAAGTCATAAATCTGTATTTGAATTGATGTTCTTTGTTTGGTAAATCGTCTGGATATAATAAGCAGATTTGCACAAATTCTTTGATATAGCAACTGTTTAACAGGTTTCTATGCTGTTGATTTTGATGGTCTATGATGTTGATTTTGACACAAGATGCACAGAGACATATTAATTGTTATCAGAGTGCAGTTTTGAAGCTATTGTTGTTTTGATTTTGAATTTTTGGATAACTTCATTGGTCAAGGTATTCACATTGCAGTTTGAGTTGTAACTGGATCATCTTGACAGCTTATATCAGCTACACAGGTACATTGTTTGACTTTAAGCTTCTTGTTGTTCATCCTAGATGTGTTTGTGGATTTGAGGACTGGAACAACAGATTCTTTGTAATTTTGATATCAAATTTGAGCATTTGGTTTTATTGGTGTAACTTGGTGCTTATATATCAAATTTTGAAAGTTCGTCGCGAATCTGTCACTGTTATTTTGCTCAAGCAATTATCTTTGTTTCAACTTCATTTGACCATTGCATTTGCTAAGAACTCTCATGTATGCAGCATTGAATTAAACACCATTAAGGTGCTGATTCTGTATTGAATGGTGTCGTGTTTTATAATGATTTAGACTATCAATAGTGAGAGGATTACAAAGTGAAATCAGGAGGAAGAGACTGCTGTAAGGTACTGGTAACAAGCAAACGAGGGTGAAGAGCATACAGAGTGGAAAGCACAGGTATTTTGACAACATTTATTAAGGAGAAAGAGTCATAGGATATGAACATCCAGGAGAAGATTGAGGCAGCTGGTAAAAGAAGGAAGAAGAGAATGTGTTTTTGACTTGCTGTTGTGTTATATGCATCAATCAGGCAGGAAGAATGATGCAGCTTTTGGCCTCATAGCTTTGAATACATTTTGACGGTTATCTGTATTTTCTTTAGTCATAACTGTGTGATTGCTGCACAGAAGACAGGGAATTTAAATTGGTGTATATTCACTTGCAATATCAGTAGAAGCTTCTTTAACTATAAAGATAAGTGCAGGTATGATGGGTGTTTGACTTTGCTGCTATCTTTGTCTACAGGTTCAAGGTTTTACAACAGAAGAGGTTTGCATCATATTGGATTTTGAGTTCAATATTGAAACAGCAGCCTTGTTGATTTTGAAACAGTTGCCTGTTTTGAGTTCCATCTTCCAAGGGATTGTAAATCACTTGCTGTTTAAACTGAGTGGTTTAGCTTGCTGTTATAACACAAGGGTTGTATATAGCTGTATAAATCATTTGCAGAGTTGGAATTTTCTTTTAACTGCAGCTGGATCTTGTGTAATCAAGTTCAGAATGTTGTGAGTTTTGGTTGTAAAGAGATTCACTTTTATTTGTGACAGCAACTGATTTGAATTTCTCACACATTCTTTATCTTACACACAGTTTCATTAGAAGAATTTTCTGTGACCAATTTGATAATTGCAGATCTTTGGGTTGCCTTACAGCATACACAACTTCATCAGTAAAATTCTTCAGGGTCATCGAGAGAAGACAACTTCATCAGAGTTAAGCAGAAGGCTGTGAATTAGAGCTTTAGATTTCTTTGTCGTAACAGTTTGTGGAGTGAGGTGGTTTAGCAAAGTACAACAGGTTTAGGTAGCTTTCAGTGGACTTGAGAGGTTATGAATTGATTGCTGTATTTGTTTGTTTTGATTGCACAGAATTGTAGGGACTCACAATTCTGATTTTGAAAATATTGACAGTTGCTGTGTTGCTATTATTATGATTTTGAACAGAAACACAAAGACAGATTGTGTAATATTGAAGACCTTTTCCATATATTCATTGCTGTAAATCAAAACATTTGAAGCAACTGGAAAGCAGAGAATTCCTCTTTCTTGGATACAACAAAGGACCATTTTTTTTATTTGTTATGTTTTTGGTTTTGAGTTTTAGTTTTTGTTTAAATTGAATTTTTTTTTTTGTTTTTGGATCATTTCGTTTATTTGTTTCTGTTTTGTGTGTGTTTAAACTAGTTGAGAAAGTTTTGAACTATTTTCCGTCGCGTAAACTGTTTTTCATCAGTTTTAACTGTCTTTAACTGTTTTGAATGGTTTTTTTAACTGTTTTCAACAGTTTTGACTGTTTTTACTGATTTTTGACAGTTCTTCGTTGTTTTTCTAAATTCTCATCAGTTTTTGTAGTTTTTCTATTTTTTTAGCTTAATTGTTCCTGATCTTTTTTACTGATTTCACTGCATAGATCCTATAACTGATCAATTTTTTTTAATGGCAGATATCCTAAAGGAGATGAGARAGAAGATTGYTGAGCTGGAAAAGAGCATTGTGAACTATAAAGAGAAATACATAAATATGTATACTAAGAATAATGCTAATGAGGAAAGTATTAAAATTTTGAATCGGGAGCATAAAGAAATATTAGAAAGAGTTGAGAATGAATACAGATATCAGATTAATAAACTTAAAAAATCCTTGGATGATGTCATAATAGAATGTGACAAAGAGATAAAAACATGGAGTAAGTCTAATAAAGATTTGTTCAATAAACTCCAAAACGTTCAAAATGAACTAAATGCTGAGAGGAACTTTCCAAGGAATAATACAGAGACAAAGGATTTAACTGAGAAGGTTCATAAATCTGAAAATGATCTGATTGATCTAAGAAAGCTTTTGAATTTAGAGAAGAAAAGATTTTCTGAAATAGAAAAAAGATTATGTACTAAATGTGAATCTTATGAAAATAAGATTAATTCTCTTGAGCTGAATGCTAAAATTCTTTTAAATCAAATTTCAGATTTTGAACAACTTATCATCTTGGAACGATCCAAG
>NC_037528.1:28239713-28242286 GCF_001531365.2 Cynara cardunculus var. scolymus | reverse complement strand
GTGTGCTAAAAGCCCAACTGGTTCTCAATCACAGTGTAAAACCAACTTTTATAATTGTTCCTATTCGAACAGTTATTCAAGTACTCCTAAATCTAATGATTCTAAGAACTATTCTCGTTCTAATCAGTATTATCAAGGGTATGTCATTGGATCACCCAATTATTCTTCAAAGRTTAAAAGCATTTGGGTTAATAAGTCTGAATCTGTTTTATCTCATACACCTATTGTTACTAACAATATTCCTTGCATTGTGAAATCCATAAATGATCTGATCAATCTTAGCAAGAGAAGGATTATGTGCTCAACATGMAGAAYCAATAATTTTGTCAATAACAAAAGGTTCAACAGGTGGCATGGAGATAACAGTTATCAGAACAACTGGAAAGGTAAGAACAGGTACGATCAAAATTTCTGGTACGGTTCATATTTTAGTTTTGATCATCCTGTTAATAGTGCTGAAAAGAAAATACCTTATAGAAATAAATGGTTTGGTAATTACAACATACCCCAACCTGATACTAACAAAATAGGACCCAACTTCGTTTGGGTACCAAAATCTATTTAATCTGGTTTTGCAGGTGTGTCCATTTTGTGCTGATCAGAATATCATTTCAGTGATACACCAATGAAGGAGGAATTGTAATTTATTCCAAACGAGGCTTCTGAACATTTCAGTTCAGGACCCGTGCTTTACCGAGTGTGGTTTCTAAACACTCAGTTTAGAACCCGTACTTAAAATGTTTTCTTCAAATTTTTTAATTTTTTGAGCTTAACTGAATCATTACTTAAATATGTTTTCTAGGGGGAGGCTCTAGAAATTTTTGAATAAATGTTTTCAGAAATGGAAATATTTTTTTGAAACGAGTACATTCTCTAAACAAGTATTTCCTGAGATTTTACTTGCGTAATTTCTCGTCGTACATAACTCCAATACCTGTTTCAGCTATTCTTCAAACTGTTATTATCACGTATCTTATATGAAAATCTTTTTCGGTGATAATACACTCGTTTGTATTCAATTTTGTTTTCTGATATTTTTTACATTGATACATATACATTCATTTTTTTGAATATCAAAATTTGTAAACTTGTTCTTACAGATCTTCATTCATTTCTCTCATATATACTGAATAATCGAATCGTTGTCGCATCATTCTTTCGTTAATTGTGATCAAATGTGCATAACGCTAAATTTTAGGAGGGACTGAGTGCTTATCAGAAATACCTCTATGGAATGTTAAAACCGACAGACCTACCCGAGAGGACAACCATATCTGAGTGAGCTTAAATAAAAAAAGGGTTTGTGTGCTGAGACTAAAATGAAAAAGAGAGGGGTAGTTGTTGTGAGTTAAAAGAATTGACGAGAGTTGTGTCAGGRTTAAAAGAAAATGAAAATCCTGTTCCAAACTTATATAATCCGGGCATACCACATAATCTATTAGTTCTCGATTCTTTGGAGACTAATATTGAAAAAGGCAAAGCCTAGGCCAATTCTTGTCACAACCCCACCAACTACTTATTTATCTCTCAACAGATAAATGTTTCAATAATATTTGGGGCACACAGCTCATCATCTATCAATTTCTCATTCGGAGAAAGTTGATATTGAAATCAGAAGGATATATGTCCCCCCTTCAAGTCTTTTTGATCACTTAATGAGTCTGATAAATTTGTGTAGTCCACACGATTTATCTTTTTGAGCTAAAACAGAAGCATTAGTTGCTTTATTCTTCTACACTACACAGATTTAACATTTTATATGTTGTTTTGCCAAAACATTCATAGATATGCTATTTTTTAGCTATCAATGATTGAATGAAAGACCTGGTGAGATGAGCATCAAAAAGTCTCATATATACAGTACATTCATTGTATTGAGTATATCTGTTATACTCACAGTCCAATCTTTTTATAAGATTGAAAACAATTTCATTCGTTGAAATTGGTTGTTACCTTCCCATTCCCTTAATCTGAAAAGATTAATAAGTGGATTTGCAAAGATCTACTTAAAATTTCATGATTTGACGGTTTAAACGGAGGATTTCATTCATCTTATGTATGATGGAATGATTTTCATTTCATCATAAGGGGGAGTATGTAATAATGATTGAAATATTCATTTCCGAACTTTTTAAAGGGAATCTGATGCAAAGATCAAGGGGGAGTAACTTTGAAATTGGCAAAAGACTCAAAAGAAGTGTGACTGAAAATAATTACAGAAAGATTGTTCATGTGCTACAATGACTGAGAGATGTTGAATGCGAAGATCATCTTTACAACACTTTACTGAAGAATAATTCTGAAGATTCTTGGAAGATCATATCTTGTACATTGTTTTGGTTGATACTATTCTACATTGTCAAAAGAAAATATCATCGTGATTCTACATTCGAGGGGGAGAATGCTAGAAGATCTTTCTCAACAGTTGATTGCTTGAAGATTTCAAGTTGAAGAATTCTTTTGAAAAAGACATAATGTGCTTAAAGATTCAAAGTTCAAACAGGACTCAAAGTGCAGAATTTCTTTCAAGTCTGAATACAAAGGGGGAGAATGTTAGGACTGAAAATCAGTAT
>NC_037528.1:28236233-28239628 GCF_001531365.2 Cynara cardunculus var. scolymus | reverse complement strand
GTTTAGAGGTTTGACCCTATAAATAGGGTGATGTCTTTTGTAATCTTGCAAGAGAGCTCATTTGTAATATTCTGAATACGTAAAGAAGATTTGACCAAGTCTTGAAGTTTGACTTTCTTTCTCAACTATCATTGTGTTCTTAATGCTAGATCTGAGATTCTGCCATTGATGAATTAGAGATTACTTGAAGATTGATCATTGTGGACACACAATACATCACTCAGGTCCCTTATTACAAGAATCAACCATACAGAATACATGGCCCAAAAATTCAAAATACATTTCTTGTACTAATCAACGTTCATCTCTCAAAAGTATACATCATAGACAAATCTTCATGCAGATATGCATATAGAAAAATATCACATTTTTCCCTTTCCCTTACCGTCTGCACTTCCTCCAATACATATTTAAAATCACAAAACGAGGGTTAGACCGAAAGGTCTAGTGAATTCCCTTTTTATATAGCAATTATATGAGCAAATACCAATACCTTATCAATTACAAAGCCAATCTCTCGTCTTTTAAATAACACATCCAAACCCAAATAGGTTTGAATCAACTAGGTTTCTCATAATGCCACTTTTAAACTTTTTCAATTAAAATAAGGTTTATCAAAGTTTCAGGCCAAAAACCTGTTATCAACTTCTCAATAACATCTAGACTATGATTTCCAATAAGAACTCTGATCCTAAATCTTTAAATCACAAAGAAATAAGGATTCCATATCACAGTAATCTTATAGGATATAATAGTAAGAGTTATATCACATATCATACATACAAATGCCACCCTTATATCCAAATGTACACCTCTCCATGATATGTCACCCTTATTCCATGGTACACCTCTCCTTGATATGCCACCTTTATCCCATGGTACACCTCTCCCTGATATGCCACCCTTATTTCCTCATAAAAAATCATTTTACGAAATAACTCCAATTAGAACAGACTGTAGTCGTAAATGTTCTAATGGAATATTATTAGTTCAAAATAATTTTTATCAAAATTCCCATTCTTTATCATTATAAAAAAATATTAATGATTTAATTTTGAACTAACACTTTAATCAAAATGCAAAACCGGTCAACTTAACAAGCTTTGGTCGATTTAAACTTGACCGATATAACAATCCGGACAACATGTCCTCTTGTCCGATTTACATATCCAGAAAATTCAATTCCATATGTCTGATTTAACTCGATCAAGCTTTGTCCGGTTTATATCTAAACCGGACATTACATCATTCGGATTATTAAACAAATCAGGTAGCCTTGATCGTATTTCTACTTTTCCGTTCAATATCCTTGTCTGATTTATATATTTCAAAATCTCACTAACTCTTTAATCTGATCAATCCTGTAATCGATTTAAAACTAAATCGGACAGCACGTGTCCGACTTAAAATAATCCGGACAACACTTGTCCAATTTAAACCCAAATCCGGGTAAACTTTCATAACTCAAATCAATATGCAATTCAAAGTACTTTTAAGACATTTAACCACTCACCTTTGAAATACTTTTAAAAATCAACTTCTTGAAATTCAGTTAGAAATCAATCCGATCAACTCTTCCTTTTAGAATTAACTCTAAGTTCAAATTGACAAGAAAGAAGAGTATGAGGGTCTCACCCCTCCTTATATACCCCTTTCTAAAAAGAAAGGCGGCTAAACCGCCTCTTCTTATGCATGCCTAAACCATGCATCCCTTATGCATGATACAACTTTCATGCATACAATAATATCATGCCTTTTCACACATTATGCATACATTCTTATGCATAAAAATTTCACATATTCGCATGATCAAATATAAAAATTTATCATGCTATCACATAAGCACATAATATATAATCATGTATTAGTTACCTCAGGTGATAACCAAGATTTCGGTTATCACATTATCCACCCCTTAAAAGATTTCAGTCCCGGAATTCCTTTAATCAAAAAGCCACAGACATTCTGTTCTGATTTTTGCTTCTAATTCCCAAGTTGCCTCTAACCCCTTATGAAACTGCCATTGTACTTTAACCAAACTGATCTCTTTGTTTCTCAACACCCTGATCTTTCGGTCAATCACAGCTTCTGGTGTTTCTACAAAGTTCAGCTTATTGTCCAGTTTAACTTCTGGAAGCGGTACAGCTAGACTGGGATCAGCTAAAACATTTCTCCAAGTTCGATACATGAAAAGTGTTGTGGATCAGACTAAGCTTTTCTGGTAGTTCCAACTGATAAGCCACTGGCCCAATTCGTTTACATATTCTGAACGGCCCAACATACCTCGGACTGAGCTTACCTTTCTTTCCGAATCTAATAATACCTTTCCATGGAGAAACTTTCAAGATCATAATATCACCCACACAAAACTCAATCAGCTTTCGACGATCATCAGCATAACTTTTCTGGCGGATCACAATAATCTTATAGTATATAATAGTAAGAGTTATATCACAGATCACACATACAAATGCCACCCTTATATCCAAAGGTACACCTCTCCTTGATATGCCACCCTTATCCCATGGTACACCTCTCCTTGATACTCCAATTAGAACAGCCTGCAGCCGTAAATGTCCTAATGGAATATCATTAGTTCAAAATCAATTTTTTACCAAAATTCCCATTCTTTATCATTACAAAAGAATATTAATGATTTAATTTTGAACTAACACTTTAATCAAAATGCAAAACCGGTCAACCTAACAAGCTTTGGTCGATTTAGACTTGACCGATATAACAATCCGGACAACATGTCCTCTTATCCGATTTACATATCCGGACAACTCAATTCCATATGTCCGATTTATAAGTCCGGACAACACAAGTCCTCTTGTCTGATTTACAAGTCTGGACAAACTTGGTATTAACTCGATCAAGCTTTGTCCGGTTTATATCTAAACCGGACATTACATCATTCGGATTATAAACAAATCGGGTAGCCTTGATCGTATTCCTACTTCTCCGTTCAATATCCTTGTCCAATTTAGATATTTCAAAATCTCACTAACTCTTTAATCCGATCAATACTTTAATTGATTTAAAACTAAATCGGACAGCACGTGTCCGACTTAAAATAATCTGGACAACACTTGTCCGATTTAAAGCCAAATCCGGGTAAACTTTCATGACTCAAATCAATATGCAATTAAGTACTTTTAAGACATTTAACCACTCACATTTGAAAAACTTTTGTTAAACCTCACAATTGATAATGTAAAAAGTAATGAAAAACAATAAGTGATGAAGAACCAGAAGACCAATGAAGACATCAAGGCAGAAACGACTAAGTCTGGAGTTCAACCAGAGGACCGATGGACAGTCCAAGGATGCGATGGAAAGAGCATTCTCATCAATCCTCTGGTCATCAACACTTAGAAGATTTTCCAGCAATT
>NC_037528.1:28234043-28234597 GCF_001531365.2 Cynara cardunculus var. scolymus | reverse complement strand
AAGAGATAAGTTGTGAATCACCAAAAATCATTGAGAATAAGAAACCTAAAAATTTCAAGTCCTCAATGAAATATGATATTCCTTCATCAATGAAATCTTCAGACAAAGGAAAGGGAGAAGTGAAAGATGTTAATTCTGCCAAAGATAAATCAAAAGGCCCTAGTACTCCATTCAGGTACATCAAGTTTACTCGTGAGCAAAAACAAAAGTGGTCTCCCTCTGATAAAATCAATCACAACTTTTCTTTCCATCCAACTGAAGAAAAGCCGACCTTCCTCAGGAGAAAAGAAGTAAAGCCAAAGCCTTCTTCAAATAAAAAATCTGAACTAGATAGGAAGTTTGTAAAAACAACCGATGCTAGGACATGATTTACACCTAGATTTACTTTTTTGTTTTCATCGAATAAAAAGAATGTTAGACAAACACAACCAAAACATCATTTTTGTCAATGTTTAACCCTTTTACAAAACCTGAGGAATTACATGTTGACACATCACTGTCCCTTCACACAACACGTTTATCGATATAAAGTAGGACCCAATGAAAACGTGAAA
>NC_037528.1:28223364-28231450 GCF_001531365.2 Cynara cardunculus var. scolymus | reverse complement strand
CTGGTCCAAAGCAAATACTTGGTCTTTTTTTAACCAAGTCTTTTTCTCCAAACCAGAGCCTCTGGTTATATAGACTAGAGCCTCTGGTTTCTCAAACCTTGGACTCTCACGCATCTAAATCTCATTCATTCTTTCACACTTTGGAACCAGAGCTCCTCTGGTCCAAAGCTTATACCTAGTTCTCATCGCTAAGTATATCTCACCAACCAGAGCCTCTGGTTCTAAAGACCAGAGCCTCTGGCTTTAGACTCTTTGCAACCAATGCCACTCTAGTTTCAAAGAGTTTCCTTTTATCACACTCCACATGGCCTTCACCATTTTCTTCCATATTCACATTCATTGCATTCACAACCAGAGCCTCTGGTTCTAAAGACCAGAGCCTCTAGACTCGCAATCTTTCTAACCCTCCCATCATATTCATTGCATTCACAACCAGAGCCTCTAGTTCTAAAGACCAGAGCCTCTGGCTTTGTTTTCTTTGCCACCAGCGCCCCTCTAGTCTCAAATACCTCTCTACACTTCCATTTAGCATTTTTTTTTCTCATCTTTCAAAACAGAGCCTCTGGTTGGATAGACCAGAGCCTCTGTCCCCAATTTTCTTAAGTTTTATCTATGTAAGGGGGAGTTTTTGGTACTTTCAACATCCATCCACATGCATCACTTGAGGGGGAGCAAACTTTTTCACCTTTCTCATTTTGTGCATTTGCATTTTCCATCCAGAGCCTCTGGTTCTATTATCCAGAGCCTCTGGCCTCTTAAAATGATATATATGTATTTAACCAGAACTCCTCTGGTTCTACATAATGGATTGCCAAACTTAACAAGAGCCTCTGGTTTGATAACCAAAGCTTCTAAATCATGCAAATCCAATAATACATATATGAACTTCATTGATGTTAAACCAGAACTCCTCTGGCTCCTCACCCAATGGGTCATGCTAACCAGAGCTCCTCTTGTTCCATGACAATAAATTTTACACTCAAACTCATCTAAATTGAAAACCATTTTCAAGATTATACAAAATTGCAGCTTTTGTGACTAAAAACTATATAACATGGGTTTTTAGAAGACCAAAACTTCATAACTAGTATTAATCTTACAATTAGATGAGATTTTAAATTCAAAATATTTTTGGGAAACGTCTTCACCAAGATATTATTTGGAATAAATCTCTATTTCAAATAATGCACGACGTCATACTACTACGCGCCTGACACCATACAGGCTATTTCCCATGAGCCGTTTCAATTTTTTCATCTTTCCTAACCCCAACTTGACACGTGTCAAATTCATTAATAGCACGTACTATCAAGACGGCTCACGTTCTTTAAATCATATCACCAATACTTAAACCGCCAAAACTTTTCATGATTATTATATTTTAATAATCTAGAAAACGTTTCCTTTACCACCCCCCACCCTCACCCCCCCCCCCCACCCCCACCCTCAACTCACCTATAAATACGCTTCTTCCACATTCATCCTTTCTTTACGCATTGAAAACCTGCAACAAGACTCCGACGAACAAAAAATCTGCAACTTCCACAAAAATGGCCTCCTCCGCTTCACATGAATCCAACAATAACGATAGCCAAGTACAATCAACAGGCGCTAACAGCCGCGCACTTGAAATACGCAACATCTTATTCGACGACCGTTTTGCAATAATAATAGAGTTCTTCAAGAACTGCATCCTCCTCCCCACTCTCACTCTAGTGGACACTGGCGTACCATTAAAGTACATACAACAATACTGGTAAACCTGCGAATTTCATCCCGCCAGTCACGGTATATTGGGGGATATGGACGCCCAAATGACATGATATACTCGCTAAAGATATCACGAGCTAAAGTTTCTAGGGTGTTATGCATTCCCACCAGACCACCAACCTCCAACGACATCCTTCGGTTCGTAAAGATGCTAGGTTACAACCGTGACCTACGCAATGTTTCAGACTTCAAAAGACAATCCCTCCCGCCAATGTGGAATTTGTTCTTCTCCATACTAAACCGATCCCTTACTTGCAAGCTGGGTTCCCTAGACCAAGGGAACCTCAACATAATGACAATCATGTATGGGCTATTCTTCAATTTAAATCTCGGCTACGCCTTCCACATTTACAACGAGATTCATGCGCCCGTGATGAAAAAATGCAAACTTCAAGCCGCAGGAAAGCCCCTCTCTGCAGTTCTCTTTCCCCGCTTCCTCGCCCTCTTCATTGGGGACGCGATGAGGAAGCATGGTCTACCTGCCACGGAGCCTTTCACCCCGGTCTACAAGATGCAAGGACACCGACCAACCCTCTCGAAGGAGGGATACAGCATCCATCGACCGCTGTCCTGGGCTATGCTCTCTGTCATACTATCGACAAATGAGATACGCCAGACCTATGAACGCTCCATGCTATCCAAAGAACCAAGGGCAGCTACCCCGGACCATTTAGAGCCGGCCCCCCCTCCAAGCGAGGGAGCACAAGCGTCATCTTCATCGAATGATGAAGATGATGATCATGATGATGATGATGATGCTACTCGTGCTTCCCCCGGCCTTCCTCATACTATTCCTCCCCCTACTACCCAAAGGGCAACCACATCTTCTACCCCTGGCGATCAAAGCCAAAGGGGTATTGAAAAAGGACGACCCAGTCCTACCCCAACCCCAGCCAGCCATCCAGAGGCCATTCTTCGGGTCTCTAGAGATGGACAAACCGAGGAACCACGTTTACCATCACCCCTCTCTCAACAGAGAGGTGATGAAGAGATAAGAGCCCCTTCGCCTCAGGGTTTTCCACATCCCATCACACACACAGAACCATGTGTTGCTTGTAACGTTGAACCCATAGATCCTTCAGAGTGATCTTTCATTCGTGCACAACCCCCCTCGGTATTTGATCTACCGAAGGGGACACACATCCACTTCACTTATTCATCTGAGGAAGAGGACGAGGATGTCGCAACATCACAAGATAGCTCTTCTATCGAGGGCTATCAAGGACGTGATGGAAGTACTTCGAGGCCTACATTCGCATAGGGCCAAGAAGGCGCCTAAGGAACAGAGGCACAACCTACAGCATCCGTTGCTGCAGGAGTTACCCAACAAGCCAATCTGGTCACAAAGGCAGAGTTCCAAGCCTATATCGATACAGTGACGCGGTCCTTGGATGACCTTAAACTCCTCATACAAGGGATAGTGGACAACCAACCCTCAACCGATACCTCAGACCTCCACCAATCCCTTGCAATCCTCCAACACCATCTCGCCCAAATAGAAACCCAAACCCAAGCCAACACAACCCGCCTACAAATGCTTCAACAAACTGTCACCCAACACCACAATACCACATCCTCCCTAGCCACCCAAAGAAACCAAGTGCTCATCCAATCCATCGCAACCCTCACGGCTCAGACAACTGAGGCCGATGAAAACCTCACCTACATCATTACCCAACTACAAACCATCCACTTCATCACTCGATGAAACCCTCGCAACACTCACCATCCAAATGGCCACCATACAAACCACCTTCACCCAACTACCCACAACCAAGTCAACCCCCACCTCCCTCTGCAGACCCATCCTTTGATGAAGCATTCTCCTCCTTCACTGCAGAGGTGAGGAATCTCATTGCAAACCTTCCCCATCCTCCAACATCCGCTACACCCTCTGTGCCACCACCACCAACTACAAGCACAGATTTTTCCACCAGAGCCGATCTTCGGGCTCTGTCCAAGGCACTCATCTCATCCTTCAATGAGATCAGTGCAAAGTTTACCGCCCGATCCGTTGAACCTACCATAGCACTGAGGAAGAGTCTTCTACAACAGCAAGACCGAACAAACACTCTCTTTCGCACCATGGAACAACGACGCAACAAGGATCGGGTGCGTACTCTCGCTGACCTCATTCGATTGTGGATGAAGAACAGATCTAGAGCCTCCTGCTCATCCAGCCGCCCCTTAAAATGAAGAAGACATGATGATCCAGACCCCGATGATCAAGGTCTTAGACCTCATGAGGGGGAGAAAGAGGTGGCGGCTACACAACACACCGAATCCGTTGCACCACAACAACCATCACCATCACAACAACCACCCTCTATCGAACAAACCCAAGCGAGGGAACCAGAGACTTTTCCCTCTGATGATGCACAAAATATACATGTTCCCTTAGCTACAACCCCAAAACCCATCGTGTTGAGTTCATCAACCGATGAATAGCCAACCACACCACCAACAGAAACAAACCAAACTTTCACTTCCTCACCCACAACAAACATACCTTTAACCCCTTCACCAACACCTCGCACAACTCAACCCTTCACCCTTTCAACACAACCAGAACCTATAACAAACCAACCATCACCCCAACAACCACAAACCCCAACAGAAACCCATGCACCAGAAACCACCCAAGCCCATGAAACGGAGCCAACCGAAGAAACCATACCCTCTACCCATACACAAACCCAAACCAAAACACAACCCCCAACCGATACACAACCCTTAACCTATCAACTCGTGGTGCATGCGGATACTCCCTCTTCTTCAAGGCAACCTCCACAGGGCCTGGTAGATGAAATCATACAAAGCATGGAGTCGATGAGGAGACATCCTCAACTGCTGCCCAGGGAACCAGTCATGATGGAAAACATCCATCAATATATGTACCAAGACCACGATGAGAGTTAGTCCACCAACCCTCCAATCTTATCGCCTGAGTCTATGGACCTCTTACACCATCGATTCATCAGACAGACTACACAAGCACCCCAGGCTATCTTTTCGAATGATGGGATAAGGAGGGTCACAGACTTGAAAGTAAAGATATTTGCCAACCGAGCTATCTGATACATCGAGTTCACCGTGGAGAGAGCGCATGGGCTAGTTAGCGTGTTCAACGAAAACGACCTCATCAATCTCAACCCATACGACTTGATTGAGTTATATGCTTACATAGCTCAAAGGCATGATCACGACATAAGATTTGGAATGGCAAACCAAGCAATAGTGAAGACAATGGAATCCTTGGTGAAACACAGAGCCAAGAGTGATTTTGAAATTGCTTTTAGGCTAGGCATTGAAAGACTATCATGCGCTCCTCCAAACGAAGACTTACAGGGCCCACAGGAGAAACGATCTGCCTCAGTTCTAACTCAACCCAAACTTGGACTTGTTTACAAGAATGAGTTCGGGGTTAAAAAATTCTTCAGACTGACTGAAGCCTTCAAGTATTCATCGGATACACTTGAATGGTTTCAAAAAATTATTAGAGAAAGACTGGGCAGAAACCATGTGCCGAGGGAAGTAGGGAGTCAGCTCATTCATGAGATATCGATAGTCATCGCATATGGAAGACTGCTCCTGTGCTTCAGAGAAATATATTCAGGTAGCTCGTGATGAGTTAAAATTGTTTGTTTGTTTTGCCTTGATGTATTTTGATCCAAGTATTGTAAGAAATTTCATCATCCAATGAAAATTTGTGATTTGATGTTTTTCTACTAGATTAGTTTATGTTCTTCACAAGTGTGTCTAGACTAGACTATGTTTGTTATTTCATTACTTAGGGGGAGATTGTTAAACCTCTCAATTGATAATGTAAAAAGTAATGAAAAACAATAAGTGATGAAGAACCAGAAGACCAATGAAGACATCAAAGCAGAAACGACTAAGTCTGGAGTTCAACCAGAGGACCGATGGACAGTCCAAGAATGCGATGGAAAGAGCATTCTCATCGATCCTCTAGTTATCAACACTTAGAAGATTTTCCAGCAATTCATCCAAGCATGCAATGAAGATTCGAAGATAAGGATGAAATCATCATATCATGAATGACAGCTGGAGATGACAAGTCAACAGCTGGAATTTGAGTTTATCATAATATTAACGCTTATCCATATAAAAGATAAACCTCATATGTTAATAGAAGATTTGCTAGAAAGTAGCATTATATAGTTATCTTCTTATTAGCTGATTAGTATAAATAGGTGATTAGACCTATTGTAAAAATAGTCGCTTTTACAAATTGCTTTTACGTTTCTAAGTTTATAAAGTGACACTTTTGAAGCTCAAGACTGTTCATAAATATTCTTATTTTTCTTCTCGAGTCTTCATAACTTCCTTCATAAAATCACTATAATTTGGTTATTTGTAACTAGATTATTAGTGTTATTGAGAGATCTGGGATCAACAACTTTTTAAAATCAACTTCTTGAAATTCAGTTAGAAATCAATCCGATCAACTCTTCCTTTTAGAATTCACTCTAAGTTCAAAATGGCAAGAAATAAGAGTATGAGGGTCTCACCCCTCCTTATATACCCCTTTCTAAAAAAAGAAAGGCGGCTAAACCGCCTCTTCTTATTTTGGAAGGAATTCACCCAAGGATATGTGAATTTCTTTACAATCCTCCTTATGTGCCAATGAACTTAATTMCAAGAGTTCCTGCTACTGGCACAACCCCTGAAATTGCTGAACATTACGAGCCAAGACCTGTTGCTAACTGGAGTGATGAGGACAAAATACTGGTTGATTTGAGCATCAAATGCAAACGGTTGTTAATCATGGCAATACCTCACGAAATCTTCAAATGTATCGATCATTGTCAATTGTCCATGGATATTTGGGCAGAATTAGAAAAACAGATTGAAGGAGGTAAGAAAACATTCAAGAACAATCGAGTAATTTGCATTGACGAATACCACAGCTTCAAGGCGAAAGAGGGTGAATCCTTGTCGGACACATACTCTAGACTAAACACCCTTATTAGCAATTGCAAAAGGTATGGAGTAATGAGAACGGCAGAGGACAACAACTCTCTGTTCTTGAAAAGCCTTGGAGTTGAATGGATGCACCTAACCATGTCCATGAAGGCCACCTTAGATTTGGAAATGTGGACTCTGGCTGACTTATTTGGCTCTCTTAAAAGTCAAGAGCCTCAAGTTCTACAAATGAAAAAGAACTATGGTGGTCCACTTGCTCTAGTTACAGAGGATGGCAGCTCTGGAAAAGGGAAAGGATCACAGAAGGAATAGAAGGAGAAGAAGAAGAAGGTACTGATAGCAGAGAGTGATGAAAGTTCTGATGAAGAAGTCTCGATGAAGGAGATGATGAAAACTCTGGCCTTGATCACCAGAGAATTCAGAAAGGGTGGTGAGAGGAAGGAATACAAAAGTTTCAACAGTAGAAACTTCACAGAAGAGGTAGATCGGATGTAGGTGAGAAGGAGCAGAAGCCCTCGCAGAAGGTATCGGAGTAGAAGAAGGAAGAGTCGAAGGAAGGATGCTTTAGATGTGGCAAGCCAGGCCACTTTGCTGCAGATTGCTGGTAAAAAGTGCCAAAGGCTCCACAGAGGGGTCCTAGAGATGCAGCCTTCTACAAAAAGAAGGYTRACTACTATCAGCAGAAGTCTCTACTAGCTCAATCGAGTGAGTTAGTAACTGATGAATCCTCTGATGAAGATTAACAGAAGGGTCTCCTTGATTGGGAAGACTCAGACACAGAGGATGAGCTCTTCTGTAGGATGGCTAATATCGACTCTGACTCCTCTAAAAGAAATGACCATGGTTTCTACTTCTTACTCTACTAAATCACTTGATCTATACACAGAGATCATCGATAACCTCGATTCATGTCATTTGGAGCATTTCAAACTAAACGAAAAACTTTTTCTTTGTGAAAAAGAAGTCATTCTTCTCACGGAGGAAAGAAACAAATTTTTCAAAATGTTCGAAGAAGCTCAAACAAAGTTTATAAATTTGGAAAATTCTTCAAAGRAAAARTTTGCCGAGGTTCAAAAAGATTTAAAAAAATAAGGTGGATGAGTTAAGGAAGTTGGAGCATGAGAAGTGTAATGTTACTTCTGTCAAAGAATTCTTCCAAAAAGAAAGAGAATTTTTGCACCAAGACGTTCTTCACAGAGAGCTCAAAATTAGAAAATTTCAAGAGGCTCAAAATGTTTACAAAAAGATAAAAGTTAATATGGGCAGAAGAGGTCTAGGTTTCTCAGAATTTGGTAACAAACCTGGTATTAAATCCAACAAAACTCTTGAGAATACCTTTAGATCCTCTAAAAATCTTAAAAGTAATATT
>NC_037528.1:28222422-28223264 GCF_001531365.2 Cynara cardunculus var. scolymus | reverse complement strand
TCAGATGCACATATATAATGTTTTGAGTATTTGGGGAGTCAAAACTCAATGTTTTTGAGTGAGACCAATTGGATTACAACCCCACCTCAATAAATAAACTTTTAGAATAAATCTCATAACATTTGAAAATATCATTTACAAGATATAGACGATTTGTGCACATGCACATAATCCGTCAGCACCAAAATATATCATTTTTAAGAAACAAACTCACATAAAATCATGATTTTTACCTATCTTTTTGAGTTCTAATGTTTGGGTCATAGATTACCACCATCATATAAACATTTTTACATGTTTTTGGTATATAATCTCTCCTTAAAACTCATAATTTTCGGAAGTTAGAAGATAGTAGATAAAGAATGCATAAAAAGTGGATTTTTCTCCCAAAATTTACAAGAAAAAGAAAGAGATATGAATATGTTACCTTGTTTGTGGATGAAAGGGATGTCGTATTGTCACACCCGCTAAAGCGGAAACACGGGATGCTAACAGACAAGCGGGTCATAGCAACAGTTCATAAATAACACTATTTTAAGTTGCTCAAAATAAAACGGTTCATCGACATAACAGGAGT
Source organism: Cynara cardunculus var. scolymus (assembly GCF_001531365.2). Classification (NCBI taxonomy): domain Eukaryota; kingdom Viridiplantae; phylum Streptophyta; class Magnoliopsida; order Asterales; family Asteraceae; genus Cynara; species Cynara cardunculus. Next base: position 28,222,687 of record NC_037528.1, on the reverse strand, counting down.
TAGAATTTACACNAGATCAAAACTCCATAATTTCATGTGATTCCACTTTCATGAAGGAGATAACCCATATAGTTAACTCTCAAAGGAAGAATCATCCTTTTTCATCAAGTTTTGAAAGAGATATGGTCATTGGAACATACATATACAAATCTGTCAGATTCGGACAGATTGCATGTTCACTTTGTTTTGAGTAGTTAAAACCTCAAATCACCACAATATTGAATGAAATCGGTGTCATTTGAAAGGTATCTCATTAAACTAACAT
>NC_037528.1:28218212-28220931 GCF_001531365.2 Cynara cardunculus var. scolymus | reverse complement strand
ATTAGAGTCGCATGCAAGACCTATCATCCGAAAATGTGATCGGACCTCACATGCAAGGAATTTTTCCTTCTTTCTTGGAGATTTAAAGAACTTATGTCACAGATTATCGTCCCTAACGAAGACGCAGGTGGGTCTTTGATGAATAATCTATCCTCTTTAAATCCCGTATATAGACAAAAAGCCGAGTAGGGAGAAAGATAAAGACTTTCAGACATCAAAAAGAGAAGTAAATAGCTTTAAACATACCTTTTCTTGGCTACGAACTAGTTTCAAGAATAGCGGAAATATTGAGTTTTGCTTTGAAGATGGAATCGGTTGAAAAGTGATGGAATTAGAGAGAGAGAAAGAGATGAAATGGCTGAGAATCTGGAAAGTGAAGGACTTTCAAAAGGGAAGGGGGGTATTTATATGTGGATTCAATGAAAAGAATGGGCTGACCTCTAAAGGCCCAAGCCCAAAAAGACTTTTAATTACAAAATAAAAGACCCCAATAAATACAACAAAACATTTTTGACAAAAGATTTAAACATTTTTTTTATTAATAATTGGCAACCAATATATAAAAGATTGGAACTTTGAAATCTTGAATTTTAAAAAGAAAGAAACGAAAATATCGACTTTATTTTTATGTGAAATGTTTAAAAATTTAATTGGCATTGCACGAACTAACTTGGTTAGCTACCCGCCAAAACGTGGCCTAACAAACTAATCTTGGAAGAAGAGCAAGATGATCTTAGATCATCGTAGCTAAATCTTTGAAAGACTTAGTTTTCAATAAAGGTTCTAAAATATGATACTAACCTGAAATTCCAAAATGCAGAGTTGTCACAAGTATCTTCCAAACTCTTGCTAATATGATGAAGATTAGAAGAAAAATCGGCTAAATATGTTGAAGGATGAAGATGATAACTCAAGATGACTCTTGAGTTTTTAGGGAGAGAAAGGAGAGGTGTTTTGAATTTTGAATGGAGAGTAATGAGGTTTAATGAAGAATCAACATATTTATATGTGGACTAAGGAGGGAAAAAGGTGGGGGGGGGGAAGAGGCCGGCCATAAGGGCCCAAGCCCACCCTCATCAAATATTTTTTTTTTTTAAACAAAGCCCAAAATGCATAAAATGCCATTTTCTCAATTTTGANTTGGCATTGCACGAACTAACTTGGTTAGCTACCCGCCGAAACGTGGCCTAACAAACTAATCTTGGAAGAAGAGCAAGATGATCTTAGATCATCGTAGCTAAATCCTAGAAAGACTTAGTTTTCAATAAAGGTTCTAAAATGGGATACTAACCTGAAATTCCAAAATGCAGAGTTGTCACGGTCTCCCCAAGCCAGAAAAATATCGTCCTGAAATTTATTCGTCAAGTTTAAAGTCATGGCTGGCCTTTAGAACAAGTGGGGATACTTGCTTTTCATGAAGTCTTTCCTTTCCCACGTGTACTCCGGTCCATGCTTGGAGTCCCAATGTACTTTTACTATGGGGATCCTGCTACGCCTCAACTGCTTAACTTCTCTRTCCATGATCTCTATGGGTTTCTCAACGAAATGCAGTTGATCGTTAACTTGCACGTCTTCTAGTGGCATTACTTGAGTTTCATCTGTTAGGCATCTTTTGAGATTCGATACATGGAATGTATCATGAATAATGCTTAACTCCGGGGGCAAATCTAGTTTATATGCCACTGGTCCAATCCTTTCTGTTATTTCGAAAGGGCCAATATAACGAGGGCCCAGCTTCCCTCTCTTTCCAAAACGCATCACTCCTTTCCATGGTGAAACCTTTAAGAAAACTCTATCGCCTTTCTGGAATTCTAATGGTCTCCTCCGATTGTCGGCATAGCTTATCTGACGATCCCTTGCATCCTTGAGTCGATTTCTGATTACTACAATCTTATCAGTGGTTTCTTGGATAACGTCAGGCCCAGTTAACTGTTTATCGCCAATTTCTGACCAACACAATGGAGATCTGCACTTGCACCCATACAAAGCTTCATAAGGCACACATTGAATGCTGGTATGGTAGCTGTTATTGTAGGCAAATTCCACTAATGAAAGATGCGTGTCCCAGCTTCCACCAAAATCTATAACACAGGCTCGCAACATGTCTTCCAGGGTCTGGATTGTTCTTTCGGTGTGTCCATTTGTCTGAGGGTGATAAGAAGTGCTTAGGTCCAGACGAGTACCCATTCCTTGTTGAAGCAACTGCCAAAACCTTGACGTGAAACGGTTGTCTCTATTCGATAGAATGGAAGTAGGCACCCCATGCCAAGCGACAATTTCGTTTATATAGATCTGAGCTAATTTATCCATCTTATAGTCTTCTCGGATTGGCAAGAAATGAGCAGATTTTGTCAATCGATCTACAATCACCCAAATGGCATCATGCCCTTTTCCAGATTGGGGTAACTTAGTTATGAAGTCCATCGATATCTGCTCCCATTTCCATTGAGGAATTTCGGGCTGCTGGAGCAGACTGAAGGCTTCTGGTGTTCGGCCTTGACTATTGCACAAATTGAGCACATACTTACATATAGTGCAATGTCTTTCTTCATTCCAGGCCAACAGTAATATGATCTTAAGTCCTTGTACATTTTGTCTGCTCCCGGGTGTATTGAATATTTTGATCGATGAGCTTCGTCCAAAATGGTTGGCCTAAGATTGCCAATCTTAGGTATCCAAACTCTGTTTCCTAAATAATATGCTCCATCAGACTTCATCT
>NC_037528.1:28215787-28217886 GCF_001531365.2 Cynara cardunculus var. scolymus | reverse complement strand
CATATGTTATATATTTATATGTATGCATTGTATATATATATATACATAGTATATGTGATATGCATGCATGTATGTGCATGTGTGCATAAGTGTATATATGGTAGTGTGAATGCATGCATAAGAAAAGGGTTGTTAACCACCTTTCCTATTTTGGAAATGTATAAAAGGAGGGCTTAGCCTCCATATTTTCTCTTCTTGCTTTGGTTAAAAAGTTATGCGATTTCAAAAGAGAAGAGAGGTTGACCGGATTATTCTTGTCTAGAGATTCAAATTGATTTCAAGTGTTTGATTTCAAAAGCTTGTTAAGGTGAGTAATTTCTAWACTCTTTTGCATAAAATTATTATTGGTTTTATATGAATCTTGTTTATTTTTGTAAAGAAATCAGTCTTTTCCTCTAAGTGTTTTATCCGGGTATTAAACCGGACAAGGTTTGTCCGGATTGCTTTAAATCGGACAAAGGTCAAACGATGTATTGTCCAGATTGTTTTAAACCAATCAAATATCAATCGGATTATGATTGGTAAGAATAGTTATCTTTTTGAACTGAGAAGTTGGAATACGACCATTTAGTGGTTGGATAGTTTTAAATCGGTCAAGTTATGAGCGGGGTATTGTCCGGACTTGTTATCCAGACAAAGACATTGATTTTTATTCTAAGTATTAATCGGTCAAGCCTTATATGGTGTGTTGTCCAGATAATTGGCCGGAGTTGAAGTCCGGCTAAATCAAGTTGACCGGATTTGAAGTGATGTCTTGTGTTTTTGATAAGAAATGTTATTTTATCATAAAAAGGAAGTTTTGAAATAAATAATTTTGTATTGATAATAATTTCAATGGCTGCGGTCTATTTGGAATTGTTTTATGAAAAGTTTTGATGAGGAAATAAGGGTGCCATATCAAGGAGAGGGTGTACCATGGGAAAAGGGTGGCATATCAAGGAGAGGTGTACCATGGGATAAGGGTGGCATATCAAGGAGAGGTGTACATTTGGATATAAGGGTGGCATTTGTATGTGTATTGCATGATATAACTCTTTCTATTATATCCTGTAAGACTACCATGGTTTGGAATCTTTATTTCTTTGTGATTTAAAGATTTAGGATCAGGGTTCTTACTGGAAATCATAGTCTGGATGTTATTGAAGAGAAACACCAGGTTTGGCCTGAAACTTTATGTAAACCTTATTTGATTTGAGAAGGTTTAAAAGTGGCATTCTATGAAACCTCAATGGTTCAGAGGTATGAGATTTGTATAGCTTAATGCTTTGCTTGAAAAATGAAAAGGATTTGGTGTTATGTTCCTATTCTTTAATATATTTGTGTATATATATATATATGAATAATTGTTTTTCATAAAGATTTTGGTGATCTTCACCCTGCAATGACGTGAATAGGGTATCTCACTAGACCTTTCGGTCTAACCCTCGTTTTGTGATTTTAACTATGTGTTGTAGGAGGTACGGACGGTAAGGGAAAGGAGAAAGTGTAATATTTTCCTATATGCATTTCTACATGAAGATCTGTCTTTGATGTACAGTTTTGATTGATTAGTACGAGAAATGTATTTTGAATTTTTGAACCTTGTATTTGGTCATATTAGGTTCTTGTACTAAGGGACATGAATGGGATAATAATATGGATTTCTTTTGTATGAAATATGTGTTACATGCAATGTGTGGGTCGGGGCATTATAGAATGGTATCAGAGCCTGAGTTTAAGAGATTTAGGTATTTAACAAGTATGATACCTAGACTTAAACTGTTTTATTGCATGTTAAGGGTCACGGACGTAGTTAGCACCATTGAAAATAAATATGATGGATTGAAAGAACAGTGTGTAAGGTAAATTTTAATTACATCTGGCTAGTGTAATTATAAATTTACAGGTACACATCTGAACTTGAATATTTCATTAAATTTGGGAATGTGAATACATGATTATTAACATTAAATTTTGCAGATGTCTAGCCGAACTAGAAGATCTGAAAGAGTGGCTCGTCCAGAATCTGAAGAAGGGGAAGAGTCACCTGTTAATCTTCCAATCAGCATGTCTGGAAATAGAGGTCGGGGAAGACCAAGGGGACGAGGTAGAGGAAGAAG
>NC_037528.1:28214038-28215407 GCF_001531365.2 Cynara cardunculus var. scolymus | reverse complement strand
GAAACAGATAAAGTTCGATTTGTTGTTTCTGTATTAAAGTCAAATGCTTTATATTGGTGGGAAGTTGAATCATCTACTAGAACGGATGTTTTACAGACTCTGTCTTGGGTAGAACTCGTGGATCGATTCAAAAATCAATTTTGTCCTAAAACAGCAGTGAGACAAATGGAGGAAGATTTCCTGAAATTAGAACAAGGAAATGGAACACTTCGGGAGTATACTGAAAGATTCATTGAATACTCTCGCTTTGTTGAACATTATGTTTCGACTGAATCCAGGAAGATAGAGAGGTATATTTGGGGTTTGAAACCCTCAATTAGAGAGTTTGTTATTGCTATGAACCCCAATACCTTTCCATTAACAGTAGATGCAGCTGAGGTAACCGAACGAAATAAGAATAGACAATCAGAAGGAAAGGTTGTTGAGAAAATAAAATAGGAGGGGCCTTCATCTTTTCGAGGGCCAAAAACKGTAAGATATGATAATAGATCGGAACAAAAGATCGGTGAGAAAGTCTGCTCACAGTGTCGACAGGTTCATCAGGGTGAATGCAAGATGGACCCAAGGAAATGTTATAAGTGCGGCGAAGCAGGCCATCTGTCTAGAAACTGCCCAGCTAACAGAAGATGTTTAATTGCAATTCTCCGAATCATATTCGACCAAATTATCCATTATTAAGAACTCCGCAGTTGACAATAGGAGTAACGCGTCAGGTACACGGAGAAGGCCTATTGTAAACAAAGGAGGGCAAGGAGGGGCGCGGGGAAGATCCTTCCAGATGACTAAGAACAAGGCAGAAGCATCACCGAATGTAGTAACAGGTACATTTCTTCTGAATTCAATATGTGCTAAGGTGTTATTTGACTCTGGTGCAAACTTTTCATTTGTATCACCATTGGTTGCTCAAACTGCATGTTTGAATTCTGTGTTACTTGATGATGAGTTAGTAGTTGATACTACTAATCGTCAGGAAACTGTTACTAGTGTGTTCAGTAACTGTATTATTGTTATTGAGGATTGTGAACTTCCAATCCGGTTATTTCCCATGCCAATGAAAGAATTTGACGTAATAGTGGGTATGGACTGGTTGGCAAAGTATCAGGCTAGTATTGTTTTGTAATCAGAAAATGATCAGAATTATTATGCCAGACCAGAGAACAGTTGTTATTTATGGTGATCATCAGAATCATCATACCAATATTTTGTCAGTAATGAAAACCCAGAAAAGTATTCCGAAGAAGTGCCAAGGATGTTTGGCATATGTAATTGATCTGAAGAAAGAAAAGGGAAAAGAAGAATTAATTCCGATTGTTAGTGTTAAAACCCAGATCTGACAATAGAACAATTTAATAAGGAAATTCAAGAGAAA
>NC_037528.1:28205659-28211293 GCF_001531365.2 Cynara cardunculus var. scolymus | reverse complement strand
GTAAAGAAAAATGTATGAGAGCAAATAGAAAATTCATTGTAAACACATAGATTCAGATACATCTTATGAGAGTCGATTAGGGTTCTTGAGAGTTTGTAATTTTCCATTCAATAAAGAAAGCGCCGTCGATTTCTATTTCATCTTTTCCTTCTACAAATTTCTCTTGAATTTCTTTATTAAATTGTTCTATTGTCAGATCTGGGTTTTAAGAAGTGGTATCAGAGCCAAATCAATTAACTTCTATCGATACGATCTTTCTGGCAGTAGATTCAATTTTCTTGAAAAATACTCTCATGAACTGCTTCCTGTTCGACTGCAGTTTGGTTCCAAAAACTCTGATTTCATCATATGTTTAAATGTTTTAATCAAATTCCTTCTAAGGGATTTGTTCTTGGATGAATTAACCTATTTTGATCTTGAATCTTTTGGTCAATAGGGTTTCTTGGAGGCAGTCGACTTATTGAACCTTGATTTTGTCAAATCTACACGTAGGCATTTTAGCAAGAGTTCATGGTACTCACAGCTTAAGGCAATTGGCGTTTTATTTGCCAAACATATATTTATCGCCAATATCTTGAGTATTCTTTCATCTTTTCTCTTTTTGTGGATTTGAAWCTATTATAGCTTATATTTTTTTTTTGCATGTAATCACCAATCCTACATATTTATGGCAATTTTCTTCATGTTTTGCCCATAACAGCAATTCTGTCAATTTTCTTTGAATTGACCTGCTGTTTCTTGAAGTCATAAAGTTTAAATGTTAATTCTTCTCTCCGCTTTTCAATATCAATGGTGTTTGCTTTGGTTATTCAAGTTATCTTCAATTGAATCAAGCTCTAAAGCTGAATTCCTACTCAACTTGCGGTTCAATGAAAGTTTCTTTGTCACAAGACTATTTGCACTATTTTGTCAAGTAATTCACACATTTATCTATCCCTTTTTGGATGAATTTGCTACTTTTGGGGTGAGCGGCTATTCTGTGCTTCAAAGAATGTGCTGGATTGTGGGCAGATTAAAGCTGCATCTTGTGCAATCAGTGGTGCTGCATTCATATTGAATTTGATTTGATCTAATACTTGAAAATGAAGAACAAAGAGCTACATTCAGGGGGGAGCTTGAAAATTCCATCCAGACCAAGCACTCTTAGCTTTAATCAAGAAAGTAGAGGGGAGAAGACTTGATGACTTCATGAAGGTGCTTGCTTCATAAAACTTCGGGGGGAGATTGTTAGCATCAAATTGATCCTAATATTTATCTCAAAAAGTTTTATTAAGCAATCGGGGCTAAGAATGGAACATCTGAAGATGCTGTTGTGCTAAAACGTCTAAGTCTGGAAGAAGACCAGCCGTTGTGCTAAATCGACCAAGTATGGATGACCAGAGCCTCTGTAAGAAGAACCAGAGCCTCTGTGAAGACACCAAAACCAGAGCCTCTGTAAGAGATACTAGAGCCTCTGGTTGTGTTGACCAGAGCCTCTGGAGGTGAAGAGGACTAGAGCCTCTGGTTGTATTGACCAGAGCCTCTGGAGGACCAGAGCCTCTCTGGTCTGTCTATCCTCTGGTCTATCATCTGGTCCTTCAAGACGACTATCTTCAGAATCCTATTCTGGATAAGGCTAATCCTATTCAGATTATCATGAATTACTGCTTATATAAGTAGTATTTCAGGTAAAGAAAAATGTAGGAGAGCAAATAGAAAATTCATTGTAAACACATAGATTCAGATACATCTTATGAGAGTCGATTAGGGTTCTTGAGAGTTTGTAATTTTCCATTCAATAAAGAAAGATCCGTCGATTTCTATTTCTTCTTCTCCTTCTACAAATTTCTCTTGAATTTCCTTATTAAATTGTTCTATTGTCAGATCTGGGTTTTAATAGTATGCATGGTATAAGTGTATATATGGTAGTGTGAATGCTTGCATAAGAAAAGGGCTGTTAACCGCCTTTCCTATTTTGGAAATGTGTAAAGGAGGGCTTAGCCTCCATATTTTTTCTTCTTGCTTTGGTTAAAAAGTTTTGCGATTTAAAAAGAGAAGAGAGGTTGACCGAATTATTCCTGTCTGGAGATTCAAATTGATTTCAAGTGTTTGAATCCAAAAGCTTGTTAAGGTGAGTAATTTCTAAACTCTTTTGCATAAAATTATTACTGGTTTTACATGAATCTTGTTTATTTTTGGAAAGAAATCAGTCTTTTGCTCTAAGTGTTTTATCTGGGTATTAAACCGGACAAGGTTTGTCCGGATTGCTTTAAATCGGACAAAGGTTAAACGATGTATTGACCGGACTGTTCTAAATCGGACAAAGGTTAAACGATGTATTGTCTGGATTGTTTTAAACYGATCAAATATSAATCGGGTTATGATTGGTAAGAATAGTTATCTTTTTGAATTGAGAAGTAGGAATACGACCATTTAGTGGCCGGATAGTTTTAAATCGGTCAAGTTATGAGCGGGGTATTGTCCGGACTTGTTATCCGGACAAAGACGTTGATTTTTATTCTAAGTATTAATCGGTCAAGCCTTATACGGTGTGTTGTCCAGATAATTGACCGGAGTTGAAGTCCGGTTAAATTAAGTTGACCGGATTTGAAGTGATGTCTTGTGTTTTTGATAAGAAATGTTATTTTATCATAAAAAGGAAGTTTTGAAATAGATAATTTTGTATTGATAATAATTTCAATGGTTGCGGTCTATTTGGAATTGTTTTATGAAAAGTTTTGATGAGGAAATTAGGGTGCCATATCAAGGAGAGGTGTACCATGGGATAAGGGTGGAATATCAAGGAGAGGTGTACCATGGGATAAGGGTGGCATATCAAGGAGAGGTGTACATTTGGATATAAGGGTGGCATTTGTATATGTATTGCATATCAAGACTACCGTGGTCTGGAATCTTTATTTCTTTGTGATTTAGAGATTTAGGATCAGGGTTCTTACTGGAAATCATAGTCTGGATGTTATTGAGGAAAAAACATCAGGTTTGGCCTGAAACTTTATATAAACCTTATTTGATTTGAGAAGGTTTAAAAGTGGCATTGTATGAAACCTCAATGGTTCAGAGGTATGAGATTTGTATAGTTGAATGCTTTGATTGAAAAATGAAAAGGATTTGGTGTTATGTTCCTATTCGTTCATATATTTGTATATATATATGAATAATTTTTTTCATAAAGATTTTGGTGATCTTCACCCTACAGTGACGTGAATAGGATATCTCACTAGACCTTTCGGTCTAACCCTCGTTTTGTGATTTTAACTATGTGTTGTAGGAGGTACGGACGGTAAGGGAAAGGAGAAAGTGTAATATTTTCCTATATGCATTTCTGCATGAAGATCTGTCTTTGATGTACAGTTTTGATTGATTAGTAAGAGAAATGTATTTTGAATTTTTGGACCTTGTATTTGGTCATATTAGGTTCTTGTACTAAGGGACCTGAATGGGATAATAATATGGATTTCTTTTGTATGAAATATGTGTTACATGCAATGTGTGGGCCGGAGCGTTACATCCACTATCTATCATCTCGGACAGAGATAGCAGATTTACATCAAAATTCTGGGAAAGTTTTCAAATGGCATTAAGATCCCAAATTCGATTAAGCACGGCATATCATCCTCAAACAGATGGACAAAATGAAAGAACAATTCAGACACTTGAAGATATGCTAAGAGCTTGCATCATAGATTTTGGAGGATCATGGGAAGATCGTCTTCCACTAATAGAATTTGCATACAATAATAGCTATCATTCCAACATCAAAGTGGCTCCATATGAAGTGTTGTATGGTCGGAAATGTCGAACCCCTGTATGTTGGAATGAGGTAGGTGAGAAACAACTAACAGGTCCCGAAATTGTGCAAGTAACTTCTGAAAAGATTGATCAGATTCAGGAAAGAATTAAAATAGCTCAAGATCGTCAGAAAAGTTACGCAGATAAGCGCCGAAAATCAATTGAATTTTGTGTGAATGATTTAGTAATGTTGAAAGTTTCTCCTTGGAAAGGAGTTATGAGGTTTGGAAAGAAAGGTAAACTCACTTGAAGATATATTGGTCCATTCAGAATCTGTAAACTAGTTGGGCCAATAGCTTACCAATTGGAATTACCAGAGGAACTTAGTCTGATTCACAATACTTTCCATGTGTCAAACCTAAGGAAATGCCTTGCTGATCCTAGTTTGGCAATACCACTTCTGGAGATTAAGTTGGATGAAAAACTGAATTTTGTGAAAACTCCAGAAGCTATAACTGACCACAAAACCCGTGTGTTGAGAAACAAGGAAATAAGTCTAGTAAGGGTAAAGTGGCGATTTCACAAAGGTTCAGAAGCAACATGGGAATTAGAATCAGAAATGAAAGAAATGTATCCATGGTTATTTGAATGAATACCGGGACGTAATTCTTTTAAGGGGGAGAGAATGTTATAACCGGGTTTCAGATAACCTGGATCAAGGTAAATTTTACATGATTATTTGATTATATGATGGTATGCGTGAATGTGGCAACAATACATGATACATGAAATAAGTGCATACATGTTTGAATAATATGAATATTTTATTGAGATGATGATACCTTAGTAATGAAGCAAATAGGTTTTTAAAATAATAAAATCCACACCGTCATATCCAATTTTATATTATTAAAATCCTCCACCGCCTAGGTGAGGATATTTAAAGAAAAATTTGGATAATGTTATCCTTATCACTGTCATTTTTGTTAGAAAAGAACCTGTTTGTGCGAGATAAGGTGCTCTTCAAGAATTGTTGCTTCAAAAGTACTTGAAGATTCTGTGTTAGAGTAAAGCTTTTGCTGTGTGATTATCATCAAGAAATCTGTTTGATAAGGTGTTTGATAAGGTGAGTGGTTTTGAAACTAAATTCCTCATATATTTGTGTATCAACTGTTGAGTTTTGATATTGGTTTTGAGGTTAAGATGATAAATTGTCTTTAACAGTTTTTATGAAGTTATTGTTTTGGAATCTGTTTATGGATAAATATGAATCAAAGTTGTGTTCTTCAACAGCCATTGAGAAGTTGTTGTTTGAATCTATTTTTGGGATTGTTTTGGAAAGAATTAGACAGTATTTGGGTTTTAAAACAGTTTGAAATAGTTTTACAGAAAAACAGAGTTTTAAACTATTTTGGGAGAACAGGTTGTTCTTGATAATAGAAGGTTTTGAGTATAAACCGATGTTGAAACCATGATTTGGTTTGGGAATCATGAACAGGTTCACTCTGACATATATGACTGAGGTCTGTCTTTGGATGAACTACTTTATATGAATTAATGAAAGGATATAAGGGTGGAACATCATAAAAAGGGGATTATTGGGAGGATATAAGGTTGGTCGTTGTCTGCGTGGCCTAACTCTTATTATGGTATCTTTTAAAGTTACAACATATTTAAGTTCTCATTTCTTGGTGATTTGAGGATTTAGATATGTTGTCTTTAGTATAAATGATGGTAATGATGTTATGGGATTGGAGATAATATGGTTCATGACCAATGGTTGTGAGTAATATGCTTTGGATAAAAGCATTGATTATGAGGAAACAGAGGAGCTCTGGTTGTACCTTGCAAGGAACTAGAGGGGCTCTGATTGACCCTCATAATAGAACCAGAGGATTCTGGATA
>NC_037528.1:28201930-28205644 GCF_001531365.2 Cynara cardunculus var. scolymus | reverse complement strand
TTTATAAATTATTAGTTTGAAAATAAGCTTTATATCTTTTAGAAACAAGCTTAGTGCTATATTTATAATTTTAAAATGATATTTCAAAAGAGTCTCTATACTTAAAAATTTCTATAAAACAAACCAGAGGGGYTCTGGTTGGCTTTCATAAATACAACCAGAAGCTCTGGTTGAGGAACCAGAGGCTCTGGTCGACTAACCAAAAGCTCTGGTAGAAAGACCAGAGGAATGGTTATTGAAAAATATTCTAAGTATGGTTTGGAACCAGAGGCCAGATGGACACTTTGGAACCAGAGGCCAATGGACTGGAAAACCATTATTTTTCTAAATATGGAATTTTTAACAAGAGGCCTGATGAAATTAAACATGACGCGATTCTTTTATTATTCTTCATTATGATAGAGAAGATTCTTTGATAAATGTTTTTGGTGATCTGACCATGCATAGCATGAAAAAGGGAATCTCACTAGACTTTTGTCTAACCCTTATTTTATGTTTTAAAATATGTGTGGAGGTAATACCAGTTATAATATCAATAAGGGAAAAAGCATTATATGATTACTTCCCTTATGTGATTAAATGTTGAAGACCATATTTAGATGTGTTTTGGAGGAGAGCAATGCTAGTTTACAAATGCATGTATTTTGGAATTTTTAAGTTATTGAATTTATATCGTAAACTTGTAGCACAGACTCTTGTAATTTTGAACTTATGTGGGAATCTATGTATTCTATGATTGTATTCTACGTAATATGCAATGTGTGAAGATTGGGGTGTCACAGATACAAACGAGAAGTTTGCACCCGAGTCAAATAACACTTTAGAATGTAAGGAGTTCACGAAAAATGTACCTGTTACTACATCGGGTGTAGTTTCTGCTTCATGTTTGGTCATTTGAAAAGATCGACCCCGTGCCCCACCCGTTGCTTCTCTGCCCATATTTGGTCTTCCTCGGCCTATTGATATTTTGATCCCCAGGGTTAACTGTGGGGCTTTCAATTGTGGACAATTTGGTCTGAGGTGATCTGAAGAAATACAATTAAAACACCTTTTAACTGTTGGGCAAACATTCGACAAATGACCTGTTTCACCACATTTATAACATTTTCATTAGCTCAATCCTGCATTCTCCCTAATGAACTTGATGACATCGGGGACAAGTCCTTTCATTGAATCTTTGTATGGGCCTGTTTTCATGCTTTACAACTTTTGGTCCTTTGTATCTGGTTGATGGACCTTCCCATTTCCTCTTTTCTATTGTTTTCCCTTCTTCTTGTCTGTTCTTGTTTCTTTCTGTTACCTCTGCTGCATCAACGGTTAATGAAAATGTAGTCGGATTCATGCGTATGACAAATTCTTGGATTGATAGTTTCAATCCCCAAATATACCTTTCCACTTTTCTAGATTCTAAGGAAATATAATGTTCTGCAAATCTTGAATATTCAATTAATTTCTCTGTATATTCCCTTACAGTTTTGTTTCCTTGTTCCAATTTTGGAAAGACTTCTTCCATTTGTCTAATGGCAGCTTTTGGGAAAAATTGCTCCTTGAATCTATTGACAAACTCTAGCCATGTCATAGTTTGCAAAATATCTGTTCCAGCTAAGGATTCTACTTCCCACCAAAATAACAGATTTGATTTCAGCATAGAGACTGCAACTCTGACTGTAAAACCCAAAAAATTTCGAGGAATAAATAATTTATCTTTATTATTATTTTTATTATATATATATATGTTAAATAAAAATAGAAATTAAAAATAAGTTTAAAAATCGGATCAAAAGTGAAAGAAAAGGTCAAGACATGGGTGAAAGTTGTAAATTCGCGATAGTTAAGGGGTTGGGTCAGATGTAAGCAGGTCCAAATCAGAAGGACCTGTTTTGTAATTATGCATCAGACCTGCAATTCAGAAGGACCTGTTTTGTAAATATGCATCAGACCTGCAATTCAGAAAGACCTGTTTTGTAAATATGCATCATACTTGCAATTCAGAAGGACCTGTTTGGTAAATAGGCATCAGACCTGCAAATTCAGAAGTTCGAAAACGACCTCTCCTTTGAAGCTCCCTATTGGTCTGAATATTTAACTATTATGACAAAAATTTCAGTATACATATAGACTACACTTTGCTCTCCATTCTTTCTTCAAGAAAACCAAACTTTCGTTGAGAGTCGATGGAGAAATCGGAGGGTGAAGTTCGGGTTCGAAAAGCTCCGTTTATTGACGATTGGAGGTAAAATACTTAATCAAACTTCAAGTTCTTTATATGGATGGCTTCGTTTTTAGGTCCTCTATAAAATCTTAGTAGCCTTATGTCTCAGATTTTAGTTTTTGAATGGCCGATACAACCAGAGGGGCTCTGGTCCTAAAGGACATAGTTTCTCCCTTGAGAAGGGGAAAACTTGGCCTATGGCCATTGGTATTGGTTAAAAGTGTTTTGAATCAGAATGATTGTTTTCATGAGGAATCAGAGAGGCTCTAATCTTAGATTTTGAAATATATTCCAAGTCTGGTTGGTCCTCAGTATTGGACTAGAGGATTCTAGTATTTGATTTGGAGAATGAGCAAGTTTTTACTATATATCTTTTGATAAGAGCTTCTATGTCAAAATCATGCTTTTGAAGTTTTAAGAAAAGGAGTTTTATACTTACAATCTTTTTTTGAAAAATAGACCAGAGAGGCTCTGGTTGACTTTCACGTTGAACCAGAGGGGCTCTCGTTGGTCATGTCTTTGGAACCAGAAGCTCTGGTTAGTAGAACCAGAGGCTCTGGTCGAACATGAACATTTTATAATTGCTCGTTTTATGAAAAAGGTTATCTTATTGGTTGAAGGTTTATCTAAAGACCATTTTTGAGAAATTATATGAGTCAGAGGTGCTGGTTAGTACAACCAGAGGCTCTGGTCATGAAGACTAGGTGCTCTGGAAGAGAGACCAGAGGGGCTCTGGTCCTTGATGTTGAATTATTTTCTAAGTATGGTTTACAACCAGAGGGGCTCTAGTCAATACAACCAGAGGGGCTCTGGTCCTAAAGGACTTACGAGTCTGGAGGCTCTGGTCAATACAACCAGAGGCTATGGTCGTCCATAGAGGCTCTGGTCTTCTTCCAGACTTAGCCGTTTTAGCACAAGCGGCATCTTCAGAAGTTCCATCCTTATCCCCGATGGCTTAATAAAACTTTTTTTTAGAATAATTAGGATCAATTTGATTCTAACAATATATATATATATATCGTCTAGACACTTATTTTATAAAAGATGATGTTATGGAGTTATAAAATAAATAATTGACTATACGAAGTGTTACTCGAGTTGTAAATTTATTGAGATGCTTTAAATTAGAGAGTTTGATTCATAAGATCATAAAATGTTTATTTTGATGTTTTAAGACGTTGTCGAGTTTTAGTCATGGGGTTTGACTAAAGTTAGTCGGGGTTGGCCGAGTTGACCAAGGGTTGACTTTTGACATGTATGACCCACGTGGATTTTAATGATGGATCAAATATAGTTGCCTGAGGCATATTAAGATGCTCAGATATGAAGTTTGACTTTAGGTTGGGTCAGGATGACAATAATTGACTTTTGTTGACTTTTTGAGAAATTAAGACGTTAATGAGTTATTATGGTATGAAATGTATAGGCATTTGGTCAAGAGCTATCGGTAATCAATCTATATGTAATCAGGTGAGTCTTCATGAGACTTACAATGGGATGCA
>NC_037528.1:28200238-28201445 GCF_001531365.2 Cynara cardunculus var. scolymus | reverse complement strand
GCAATCGTCTATGATATATAAATTTGTAAAGCAACCCGGTATGGGATGGGCTGACATTAAGTCATATATTTATTCTTTTAAAGTATTCCGCTGTAAACGGTCTAAAGTTTTAATTTAACCATTATTTTTGGAGTGCTTTTGGAGAATCTGTTTTAGATTATGTAACATCTCTCATGGTAAAAAATAAGGGTGTTACAAGTTGGTATCAAAGCAGTAGTTCAAGGGAAATAGGTTATGATCTATAGCCTAAGCTTGATCTGTTAGTTGTAAGAAGGATGCCTTGGGTTTAGATATAAATCAATATCAGTATCACAAAGATCAGTATTAGCATAACCTATGTTAGATGCAACATTACACGATGTAAGTACAATATGACATTATGCTACAATGCAGTAAGTTTAAGTATAGTTAGAATTGATCTAATTTCTTTCTCTTAGATATGATTAGTATAAAAAAAACGCAAGTGAGGTACTTAGAAGTAGGCATGTTGAGAGTATGTAAGAACAATAGTATGGGATTAGGCCCGAAGGTTAAACATATAAATGTTTAGATTTAGAAACATCAAGGAATAATCTTACTTCAATAGCACTCGTAGTTCTAGTCAGAACTTAAGTTGTTTCATATATCTATTTGTAATTGACACCCGTTAGCTTTCAAATATGCATGTTAAATTGGGTATGTATGTGAAGGGTCATGTACCGAATGCCGGTGGCTTAGGCAAGGCATTGTAAAAACCGCATAAATGGTACATATACCGCGAGAGTTCCTCTGTACACATGAATATTCAGTTTAGTTAAGTAACATGCACATTTGATTGTCAATATACATGGATGGCACAGATAAATAGACGACCCCCCACACTACACCAAGAGAGTTAGAACCTCGAAAGTATATAAACTTGTATATTGTTTAAATATAAATTTCTCAGAGTTTTTAGACAATAGATTTATTATTCCAGATCAACTTAAATGTTACATATTTTGAAGTAACATTTGTCCATATAACTTTAATTTAAAATCATGGGCTTTTAGTAACRYCATATGGGTTGAGAAATACGACAATAACGTTATGGACCTAGTGAGCATATTGTGTTGACCATGCTTAAAGAAGTCGTTATGGTTGTTAGTGGTAGTGGACTCACTTATTTGATAAATAAGTCTAAGCATGTATAATAACAAAAATTGATCCCGCAACCGTTGAAGAAGAT
>NC_037528.1:28192233-28195573 GCF_001531365.2 Cynara cardunculus var. scolymus | reverse complement strand
AATCTGTTTTAGATTACGTAACATCTCTCATGGTAAAAAATAAGGGTGTTACACTGACTTTATCTACTTCTGCACATCAGATGGTATTGAATATATACTCCATCTCTTTGACCCAACACATAGCTTTAATTGGATCTCTTTCTCCCGAGAAGGTTGGTGGTTTACAAGTTAGAAACATCTTTATGTCTCCTTCGCTGTTATTGAGAATTGGAATTGATGGAGTAACTTCAATTCTGCCTGTCTTTATTCTGGCAGGATTCCTCAAAATGAAGTCAAGGTTTCCCTTAGCTTTCCCATTTCTTCAGCTAATAAGTCTCTTGTTATATATTCTGGGTGAGACATTCGTTCTTGATTCATATTTTCAGAGTTTGATTCTGCTTGATTCACATTAATTTCTAGATGGCTTATTCTGCCTCTGGTCTGCCCCCTACTTTTGCCTCTACCTCTGCCTCTGCTTCTGCCCTCAGGGGTGCCAATAGGAGCAACAGGGGATTCTTCTTCATTGGGGTGGGTGATCCTTTCTGTCCTTCTTGATCTACTAGCCATTTGTAGATAACAAAGTTAAAACACACATTTTTCACATTCCCAAATATAATATAGTGTCCAAGTTCAGTTATGTACCTGTAGATTCAAAATTACATTGGCCAGATGTAATCCGAAAATACCTTACACACTGATCTCTTAACTTATTATATTTATTCCAAAGGTGCTAACTATGTCTGGACCCTAATATGCAATGAAATAGTTTAAGTCTAGGTATCATGCATGTGAATACCTAAATCCCTTAAACTCAGGCTCTGATACCAACTCTGTAACACCCCCAATCCTTACATTGCATATAACACATATTTCATATATAGAATACATGTTTTCCCCCACATAGGTCCTTGATACAAGAGTCTATAATGTAAAATACGCAACCCAAAATTTCAAAAGTACATGTTCTTGCATCCTAGCATCTATGCTTCCAAAATAGCTAAGTACATAGGGAAGTAATTCACATAATGCTCTTTCCCTTATTATCATTACCTGCACACATATTTTGAAAACAGGTAATGAGGGTTAGACATGAATGTCTAGTGAGGTTCCCTTTTATGTGATGTAGGGTGAAGATCACCAAAACATTTATCAAATAATCGTTTCACAACATGCGGAATAAAATATTTTGGTCCATCGAGCCTCTGGTTCCCAAACACACTTAGAATATATTTCAATAACTACGACCAGAACCCCTCTGTTCTCTCTTCTAGAGCTTCTGGTTCCTCGACCAGAGCCCCTCTGGTCTCTCTTCCAGAGCGTCTGGTTCCTCGACCAGAGCCTCTAGTTGCACTAACCAGAACTTCTAACTCATATAATTTCGTAAAATGGTCTTTAGTTAAACTTTCAATCAATAAGATAGCCTTTTTCATAAAAAGAGTAATTATGAAGAGTTCATGTTCGACCAGAGCCTCTCTGGTCTGTTTTTCATAAAAAGATTCTAAGTATAAAATCCTTAAAACTTCTAAAAATATGATTTTGACATAGATGCTCTTATTAATAGATACAGAGCCTCTGGTCCAATTGGTACATTTACTAAGAACTTGCTCATTCTGCAAATCAATAACCAGAATCCTCTGGTCCAATAATGAGGACCAACCAGAGCCCCTCTGGTTCCTTACAAGGACCAACCAGAGCCCCTCTGATTCCTCATAAAAATGACCATTTTGTTCCAAAACACTTTTAACCNAAGTTTAACGATTACATATTATAATGGTAAATCTTCAAAGTTTAACGATTACATACTATGAATCCAAGTGAATACACAATTTGAAAAAATACGAATCATTTTATATGGAGAATTTAGATGAAGAATGAAAATGACGACGTGCTTTCAAGATGTAAACCTAATAAAAATTTGGTATTAAAAAATAATATTATTTTTTTACTTGAAAAATACCGGGTACCCAGCGGGTAACGGTACCGAAAAATTGAGAACCGGAACCAGAACCATTCTCAATCGGTTCCGTATTTTAGGAACCGGAACCGGAACCACTCATATCGGTTCCGGTTCCGGAACCGGCAGTTCCAAGGCGGTTCCGGTTCCATAGCCGGGTACCCGGTTCCGCTGCTCACCCTTAGTAATTGCAAGTGAGTTTTATAAATATCACCACCATGGCTCAAAGTTTATTTTATACATATATCACAATAGTTGCAAACCTATGCTTAATTATAAATGAGAAACTTTGGCTAGAGATTTTTTTTTTAGCTTTATTAAATAATTATGATGGTGAGATTCATTATCGTCCAAGCAAAGAAAGATAAAAATTGATCAAATTACGAATTGTAAGGATAGATATCAGATTGAGTTTAAAAGATAAAACTCAAACAATATGATAAGAAACTCTTTGATCAGAGAGTGCTAAGAAATAAATAATGATTTGCCACCTTGAGTTGCTATCCGTAAAGTCAGATGAAATCTTGTAACTTTTGGAGCAAAATATGGACTCTAGCACGGTAGGTCTGAAAAGTAATGTAATAAGGATTATGTAAATTATTGTGCCTAGAACACACTGATAGGGATAAGATATACAAAAAAAAAAGGACGTTAAGATGTCAATTAAGTGATGGAGGAAAAGCTCCGAGATTCGGTAAGGACTAGTATTTGCCTAAGGGCCTAGGTACAAAGTCAAATTAGTAAAACAAACATTGGTTTGATATCTTTCTAGTGAGGTAAGTGATGCAACATGTGTTCCCTACCATATAGAGAGATGGCAAGGCAAGGTAGTGCATGTATTATAAGTTATGATGCAATACCTCAACAATATTTAGTATGAATGTTATTTAAGCATTAACGTTTTTAGCAACTATCAGTGTATCCATCAAGTATGCATCAGAGTATHAGTAAGGACATTAGCRTTGTGTATCATGTTCGATAAAGTATCATGAGTAGTGCTTACCTATCGTCCATCATGGTTGATGAATATTTCCAACAATGTTCAGTTATGGAATGATATATTTAGTAATTTCATTTTCATCCATGAAAGTTATGTCTGCATAACTTGTGCATTAGATGCAAGAAAGTGCAATAGTCACATATGTTACCAGTATAAGATAAATAACAACATGAGTATAATAGAAATGCATAGTACATGTAAAGTTATGCTAATGAGAGAGTTCAAATCAGGGACAAATRGATGTTAAAGACATCACTTTAGGAGGGCATGATCGTATTATGGTAAGTAAAGTAAATAAGGTCCAAAGTATTTTGGACAAAAGAGTTAGTGTATGAACTCATAGAAGTAATCAACCAAGTTGGCCAACATAGTTACAAAGTGATCAATCGATATTTTATGTCGAAATC
>NC_037528.1:28181165-28185993 GCF_001531365.2 Cynara cardunculus var. scolymus | reverse complement strand
TAGTCTTCAACCAACAGTTTTATCATCAAAACTCTGAATATTCAAGAACAACCAGTTCTTGCAATAATATTTCCAAACTCAAATCCTTTTGTATCCGTTCAACAGGATATCATTTCAAAATTATTTTAAGGAAGCAACCTATTCTTTATCTTTCCTAAAACGGGTTTTTAATACACAAATATATAACAATAACTCCTTTAAACTATCAAAATAGTTTTACTATCTTTTCTTCAAAACCAATATCAAAACCCAACAGTTTATATAATAAAATATATAAAGATTCTAGTCATAAAAAACTCACAGTGTAAAATCAACAGTATTTATAAAACTCACAGTTTATAATCAACAGTAGTTTAAAAACTCACCCTAACAATCACAGATACTGCAGTTTTAAAACACACAGCAAATCACAAGCTCTTCAAACAGCTTTGAACAAAAGATTCATTCAAGAACACTTCTCACCGCCACAACACTCTTTTCTCTTTCAACAGATTTTTCTTCAAATGAAATGATAAGATATAATCTTATCTTTTTATTTCTTTAAATACTCTCACCATGGCGATGAAGATTATTTTAATTATAAAACTCATAGGCGGTGAAAGCTTTAACCAATAGAAATAATCTTAGGTGGTGGGTTTTTCATAATAAAATTCATGGTTTCTTAACCATGAATGTATAAGTTTTGAATATAATAATGTTTTCACCCAAATAACTTATCATAAATATGCACCACCTCATGTATGCTTCACACCACATGCATACATGTAGAAATTATATATGTCATGCCATCTTTTCATATATATGCATGCACAATATCATGTTCACATATATAGTTCATGCATTTCTACATAGACATGCATATTTCACGTAATCCACATAAAGAACACGTATAAATTATCTCAACCCAGGTTGTCTCAAACCTGGTTATAACAAGTGGAAGGTTGTAGAAGAAGATCCAATTCCGTCGTCACCACCTCAACCTTCTCAAGATACGGATCTTTCGGTGGACGAGCTTAAATGAATGTTACATGCTAAGTTTTTGTCTCAAACTAGCATGGTTTCGGAGTTTACGGATTTACTTGCAATGCTTTGACAATCAGTTCAAGAATCCCAAACCATTAGCGCCTCAGAGTTTCATAACTTCCAAAGCTTTGTTGTATCTAGCTTGTCAAAGCTTGGTTCAACAATTGCTACTCTACCCAATCAATTCAGCAATCTTTAAATGTTTTATCTAAAAGACTTTCCATCCTAGAGACGTCTTGAAAAGCTCATGCCACTTCTCAAAGATGACATGATGATATAGATGATGCTGATCACCATGAGGGGGAGAACAAACATCAGAGAGTGGCTGAATCATCTGGATTTATGAAAGTTGACTCAAAAGAGAATGAGTCTTCTGAAGAGCATATCAAAAACTCTAGTGTTGGGGAGACGGGGAGATATGTGAATCTAGAGATAAAATCAATGGTTGAAAAGCCTAGGTGTTAGGACTGAATTTTAGTGTTAAATTTTATTAATCTTGAAAGTCTATAATTGTAATGTTAGTGTGTTTGAATTTGTTTGTAATGTTGACTTTGACTAGAGGGTTCAACGTTTGACCCTATAAATAGTTTGTCTTCTAGTGATTGTAAAGAGTAAGAGCTCAATTGTTGTAATACGTACATATTGAGAGATTTAGAAAGTTTGACCAGTTTGACTTTTCCTCTCTACTCCTATGTGTTCTTAATGTTAAATATGAAGATTGCCATGGATTCTTAGTAGAATATTGAAGATTGATTGTATTGTGGCACTAACAATTGGTATCAAAGCTGGAAATGTAGTGAAATCAAGAAGAAGAAATCAAATTTTGAAGAAATTTTCTGGAAAATTTCATTTATGTTCATCTTGTTCTTCATAAAATGTTCTTCATTTTCAAAACTTTGATCCTAAATTTTTTAAATTTTTTGTGTTTTGATGTTAAAAACATAATCAAAGTATGCGTAATTGTTTCATGAATATTTGTTATTCTCAAAGTTTTGTGTTTTGATCATTTGTTTTCAAGTTTTGTTGAAATTTGTGGATTTTAAAATTTTTGGTGTTCTTGAAAAAGCTTTCAAAAAGTCAAATTTTGATCCATTTTAAGTGAAAAAGTTGTTGATTTTTGTGTTTTTGACTTAATTTGATCGGATTCTTGGTGTAAATCGTTCAAGTGTTAGGAGGATTTGAAGTTTATCGCTCACAAGATTGTATGTGTTCATCTTAAGTCATACTCAAGCATGGTCGGATTTACACTTTGTAATCCTCTCAATGCCTTGACCGTATTTGATCTTAATCGCATAGCATTGCATCTGATTTCCTACTAAATCGCATATCTCTTTGATCGAGTTTGTTCTTCATCGCACATAATACTTTGTCGATCATCTATTCATATTGTAATCCGGACATAACCTTGTCCGGACTTGGTCTAAGTCGCTTGCATAAGCTTGTCCGTATTCAAGGTATACTGCTGAACATCGCACAGTCTCACTCGGGTTCATATTGGTCAAGACTCATACTTTCTCGTCCACTTCCTCGGATACAGGTGTATCCGGACATGCACCTTACTCGGCCAAACCCGTGTCCGATTTAGACATTCCTTGGCCAAGCAATTTTCATTCCCTGCCCATCCCAGTGACCGGACTTGCATTGTTCCTTGGTAACCCTTAGTTACAATTTACATTTCCTCGGACAACCCCGTGTTCGAGCTTCACCATCCTCGCCCATAACCGTGTTTGAGCTCGCACCCATCCTCGGCCAAGTGACTTCGTTCCTCGGTTAACACCTTGTCCGATTTAGTCCAACCTCTCTCATCTGATTTTGAGTCAATTTTTTTTGACAAAACTTGAATTTTTTGTTCAACACATTTTATCCAGACTTCATATTCTTTTTTCAATTTTTTATCAAGTTTATCTGATTTTCACGACTTTACCTGATTTTTGTTGAGATTCCTGTTTTTTTTAAAGTTAAACTGTTTTGAACTGGGTTTAATTGTTTTGAACTATTTTGGGTCATGTAAACTGTTTTTGATCAGTTTTTAACAGTTTTTTATATTGTTTTAACTGATTATTTGACGGTTTTCACTGATTTTCTGATTTCTGAATAGTTTTTGAGATATTCTAAGAACTTTGAGATTACTGATTTTATTTGAAGGTTTTTGTTGGATTTTGATTTTCTTTAACTGATTTCATATACTGCATAGATTCATTGATCAATCTTTGATTGTTTTAAATGGCAGCTTTTTACGAGAGAGATTTCAAAGAGCTCAAAGAGAAATACGATAAACAGAATTTAGAACTTAACAAGAACATATCTTGGACTATACGGTTAACTGATTGTAATGAAAGAGAGAAGGAAGAGAAGAAGATGTTGCAAGAAAAGTTGAATGAATTAATGAATAATGCTTCTAATTCACAGGAAATTGTAAGACTGAACAAACAGGTTGAAGAATTAACTGTGAAATTACATGAAGCTGAAAAGAGAGATTTTGTTGATGAAAAGTTTTGTGAATTGGAAAAGAGAGTGAATGAGTATAATGATAAATATCTGAAAATGTTTTATGAAAATCATGAAAATGAGAAACTTCTTAACAGCTTACGAAAGGATCATAAAGAAGCCATAAAACAAGTTGAGAACGATTCCATGTTTTGGATTAGCAAACTTGAGAAATCTTTGGATGCTGCAAGGAAAGAGTTGGATGATGAAATATGGAGTTCTAACAATATGAAACAAGATTTAGTCAATAAACTTGGTAAAGCTGAATCTGAACTGCATACTAAGAGGAACTCTCCAGAAAGGAAACATACAAAGAATGAATATTTCACAGAGAAACTTCATAAGTCTGAGAATGATTTGATTGAGATAGGGAAATTACTGGAACTAGAAAGGAAAATGTTTTGGAAGCTAAGAAGAGTTTAAGTGCTGAAAGGATAGCTTTTGAGAAAGAGAAGAAGAGAATGATTGAACTGGAAAAATAGTTTGGTACTGAAAGAATATCTTTTGAGAATAAGATCAACTCATTAGAATTAAATGCTAAGATGCTATTGAATCAAATCTCTAATTTTGAGCAGCTAATAATCTTGGAACAAGCCAAGATTGACAAAGAGAAGAAAGAAATTAAAAAAGAATGTCTGAGCAAGAATCTTGAACTATCTGACTACATTGCTCAAAAGCAGAAAGCTTTGGATGAAGAAAAGAAGTTGTTTGCTCTTGAAAAGAGAAACACTACTAAGAAATATGCAGCAATTGCCAAAAAGTTGTAGAGAATAAGAAATGGCTGAACATTGCTTCTGAGAATGAAGAAAGCAGCTCAGATAAAGAGAGATAGGAGTTTGCTAAAGAAAAGAAAATGTTTGAGAAGTTAAAGAAGGAGTTAGAAGATAAACTCCTGGATACTTCAAAGAAATTGTCTGATCTTAAGACAAAACTTGTGTGGAGT
Organism: Cynara cardunculus var. scolymus; assembly: GCF_001531365.2. Taxonomy (NCBI): domain Eukaryota; kingdom Viridiplantae; phylum Streptophyta; class Magnoliopsida; order Asterales; family Asteraceae; genus Cynara; species Cynara cardunculus. The sequence goes on along the minus strand of NC_037528.1, from coordinate 28,181,540 downwards.
CCAAATTCACTGATCAATCTTCATTTCTTCATAACAATAATGGCAGAATCTTGATTTATCATTAAGAACATCAAGAACAATATTGAGAGAGATGAGAGGAAAAGTCAAACATTCAATCTTGGTCAAACCTCTCTATTACGTATGGATTTTACAATTATGCTCTCCTACTCTCTAATTACTAAGGATTACTACTAATTTATATGGTCAACCTATCTAAACATAGTCAAAGTCAAACTCCTATAAGAAAAGTCAAACACGCTGACTTTTACAATTATAGACTATATTTAACTTTCAAGACGAATACAATTAATACTGATTTCTCAGTCCTAACATTCTCCCCCTTTGTATTCAGACTTGAAAGAAAATTCTGCGCTT
>NC_037528.1:28178848-28180207 GCF_001531365.2 Cynara cardunculus var. scolymus | reverse complement strand
ATATGTGATCAAAAAGACTTGAAGGGGGACATATATCCTTCTGATTCAATATCAACTTTCTCCAAATGAGAAGTTGATAGATGATGAGCTGCGTGCCCCAAATGTTATTGAAACATTTATCTATTGAGAGATAAAGTTGGTGGGGTTGTGACAAGAATTGGCCTGGGCTTTGCCTTTTTTAATATTAGTCTCCAAAGAATTGAGAACTAATAGATTGTGTGGTATGCCCGGATTATGTAAGTTTGAACAGGATTTTCATATTCTTTTAATCCTGACACAACTCTCGTCAATTCTTTTGGCTCACAACAACTACCCCTCTCTTTTTCATTTTACTCTCAGCACACAAACCCTTTTGTATTTAAGCTCACTAAGATATGGTTGTCCTCTTGGGTTGGTCTGTCGATTTTGACATTCCATAGAGGTATTTCTAATAAGCACGCAGTCCTTCCTAAAATATTGCTTTATGCACATATGATCACAATGAATGATCAAAAATATTATTTCTTCAAAGCACAATGATCAGATAAAAAATTGATCAAGTAATTTGGCTTTAAGCACGATCAATAAAGAATGATTCAACAACAATTCGATTATTTGATATGTACGAGAGAAATGAATGAAAATCTCTAAGAACAAGTTTACAGATTCTGATATATAAAAAAAATGAATGAATGTGTATCAGTCAAAGAAAAACAATACCAGAAAAACAATACCATAATACAAAATTGAATACAAAGAGTGTATTATCACCGAAAAAGATTTTCATATAAGAGACGTGGTAATAACAGTTTGAAGAATAGCTGAAACAGGTATTGGAATTATGTACGATGAGAAGTTACGCAAGTAAAATCTCAAGAAATACATGTTCAGAGAATGTACTCGTTATCTAAAAAACAATCAATTTCCAAAACCAATTATAAAATTTTCTAAGGAAACTCCCCCTACAAAGTAGATTAAAGTAATGAATCATTTAAGCTCAAAAATTAAAATGAAAACATTTTAAGCACGGGTTCTAAACTGAGTGTTTAGAAACCACACTCGGTAAAGCACGGGTCCTGAACTGAAGTGTTCAGAAGCCTTAGTTTGAAACAAAATAACAACTCCCCCTGCATCGGTGTATCGTTGAAATGATATTCTGATCAGCATAAATTTGACACACCTGCAAAACCAAATCAAGTAGATTTTRGTACCCAAACGAACTTGGGTCCTAATATGTTAGTATTTGGTTGGGGTATGTTGTAACTTCCAAACCATTTCTTTCTATAAGATGTATTCTTTTCAGCACTATGAACAGGATGATCAGAAATAAAATATGAATCATACCAGTAATTGTGATCATACCTGTTCTTACCTTTCCAG
>NC_037528.1:28152921-28178438 GCF_001531365.2 Cynara cardunculus var. scolymus | reverse complement strand
AACTAAATCATATTTCTTTTTCAATTCAGTTCTCATGTTCAATTCAGTTTCAAGGTCTGTCTTTAGATCAGACAATTTCTTTGAAGTATCCAGGAGTTTACCTTCTAACTCCTTCTGAAGCATTTCGAACTTTTTCTTTTGACAAATCAACTCTCTTTTCTCTTCATCTGAGCTGCTTTTGTCATTCTCCGAAGCGATGTCAAGCCACTTCCTTTTCTCAATAAGCTCTTTTGCAATTGCTGTATACTTCTTTGAAGTATTTCTTTTCTCTATAGCAAATTGCTTTTTCTCTTCGTCTAAAGCCTTTTGCTTTAAATCAATACTTTCAGACAGTTTCTGTAGTTGGCTCTRACAGTCTTCGGAGATGTCTGTCTTTTCTTTAGCATTTTTCTCTCTTTCCAAAATGATAAGCTTCTCAAAATCCGAGATTTGCTTTAGAAGCATCTTTGCGTTCAGTTCGAGAGAGTTAATCTTATTTTCATAAGATTCTCGTTTAGCTCCAAACTTTCTTTCTACTTCCATAATCCTCTTCTTTTTTATCTCAATCTCTTTCCTTTCATCATTTAAAACCTTTTCAGTCTTTAAAACCTTTTCCTTTTCTAATTCCAATAATCTCCTAAACTCAATCAGATCATTCTCAGACTTCTGGAACTTTTCAGTTAAATCCTTAATATCAGAATTGTTCCTTGGAGAGTTCCTCTCAGCAATTAGTTCAATTTGAACTTTTTTGGAGTTTGTTGTGCAAATCTTTATAAGATTGACTCCTTGTTTTTCTTTCTTTGTCAAATTCTACTATGATATTATCCAAGGATTTGTTAAGTTTATCTAACTCATATTTGGATTCATCCTTAACTTTTTCTATCTTTTCTTTATATTCTCGATGCAAAGTTTTATTACATTTCACATTAACATAATTCTGAAGTTTAAAGTTCTTTTCCAGCTCAGCGTACTTTGCTCTCAATTCTTGATTCTCCTTCATTAGAATATCTGCCATTTTAAAAAAATTGATCAGTTAAAGATCTATGCAGTGAATTCAGATAAAAAGAAATAAGAACAGTTAAGCTCAAAAAGAATAGAAAAAAACAAACACTGAAAACACACACAAAAACAGATATAAAATGATCCAAAAAGAAAATCTAAACACAAACAAACTAAGAAACCAAAACAGTCCAAAACAATAATCTCCAAGTCCAAAAATTTGATTCTAAGTCCAAATCAAACAATATCAACTCTTTACAATACAGATATTACACTTTTAAAAAAAATTATCTATTTGCTCTCGAAAGTCTATCCAAAAATTCACTTGTACGCTTCTCGTATGGATGCACTTCTCACGACTCTTAATTGGGCAACACCTTCGTATCAATCACTTTGCACCAAACAGCTCACTTACTGTCACAACAAGTATCTAAACCAGATCATGCTGTTGCTCTTAGCTTCTCCTATGATCAACCTGTCACACAACTAAATGGAATTCAAAACAGATTGTAATAGGCTCAAAACAGCTGTGAACAAACCTGCAAATAACCTGTCTAGATCCAATCACAACAACAAGCACACAGAACCTTTGCATTTCCAATCCTGTCAATATTAGAAGCTTAAACCGAACAACATTAAGGTTAATCCTGTTAACAATCTAAACCGGACAGCATGTGTAAACCTTTTAGCATATATGAAAACAAATTGGACAGCATTGGAGCAATTTAAGAAATCTGATCAACTCATTCAACAATTTTGTTGGATCAAAATGAATCAAGAAATGATATACACACAAATTGAATCACAAAACAGTAAGTAATATAGGTATCTGGGTAATTTGAATTAAGCGGATTAGAAATCCGGACACTTTGATTCACAAATTTCTAAGTCCTAAGCCGGTCAAGAGTAAACCTAATCCGGTCACAAATCCGTTCAAGAGTTAATCGGTTTAGGTATAAACCGCTTAAATCGAAAACCTAAACCTTAGATGAAAGACTTACCTGTTGTAGGAATCCGAGCACTAATCCGGTCAAGAGGTGACCAGTTTAGATGAACACCGTTCAAGAGGTGTGCGGTTTACCTCTTATCCGCTCGAGCTGCGTGCGGTTTAGACCCTTCTCCGCTCAAGTGGTGTGCGGTATAGATGAATATCGCTTGTGCGGTTTACTTGAACACCGCTTGAGAAAACCGATCAAATTGAGTATGCAGTTTACCTCTCCGCTCGATGCATACTTGTAAGGATTAGACTTGAATCCAATTGATGCACAATGAACAATCCGGTCAAAGATCTTACTGTTTATCCCTTATCCGCTCAAACAAAAATGCAATCGGTTTAACATTGGGCCTAGAAGATGGGCTTTAAAATTGAACGGTTTAACAAAACTAAACCAAACAACAACAAAAATTAAAAACAGATCAAAACAATAAAAAACACAAAACTAAAAGAAATTTAAAAAAAATGGATCAAAAAGCACTGGCATTTTAAAAAAAAATCAAGAACACGAAAAAATTTAAAAACACAAAATCCGGTTAAATCTTGATTAAAATTGATCAAATCATAAAAGTTTGTGAATAACAAAGGTTTTCAAATCAATTTCGAGCATTTTGATCATGTTTTTAACACAAAAACACAAGATTTTTATGAAAAATCAGATCAAAAATCTAAAAAAAAATCAAGAACACGAAGAACACAAAAAAAATTCCAAAAAAATCACTTATCTCTTCAAGAATTTGATTTTTTCACCTCTGATTTCTTGCATCCTGCTCTGATACCAATTGTGGAGTCCAAATTCACTGATCAATCTTCGTTTCTTCATAACAATAATGGCAGAATCTTGATTTATCATTAAGAACATCAAGAACAATATTCAGAGAGATGAGAGGAAAAGTCAAACATTCAATCTTGGTCAAACTTCTCTATTACGTATGGATTTTACAATTATGCTCTCCTACTCTCTAATTACAAAGAATACTACCTATTTATATGGTCAACCTATCTAAACATAGTCAAAGTCAAACTCCTATAAGAAAAGTCAAACACGCTGACTTTTACAATTATAAACTATATTTAACTTTCAAGACGAATACAATTAATACTGATTTCTCAGTCCTAACAACTTGAAACTGAATTAAAAATGAGAACTGAGTTTAAAAGAAGTATGATTTAGTTGCTGATGAAAGATACCAGTTATTGAAGAAAGTAAAAGACTTTTCAAGTGCTCAAAGCTCAATTGGTTCTCTTTCACAGTGTAAAACCAACTTTTATGATTGTTCTAAATCTAATAGTTATTCGAGTAGCCCCAAATTAACTGTTTCTAAGAACTATACTCATTCTTCAAATCAGTACTATCAAGGGTATGTCATCGAATCAACCAATTATTCTTCTAAAGTTAAAAATGTTTGGGTTAATAAAGCTGAATCTGTTTCGTCTCGTAAATCTGTTGTTACTAACCATGTTCTTCCTTGCACTATGAGAACCACTAATGATCTGATAAATCTTAACAAGAGAAGGATCATGTGCTCCACATGTAATACAACTGATTTTGTGAATAGGAAAAGGTACAACAGGTGGAATGGAGACAATAGATATCAGAAGAGTTGGAAGAATCATAACAGGTATGATAATAACTGATACATATCTTACTATATATATATATGATCAACCTGTTAAAAGTGCTAAAAAGAAAACATCTAATAAGAATAGATGGTTTGGTTGTTACAATATCCCACAACCTGATACTAACAAAACATGACCTAAATTTATCTGGATACCAAAATCTGTTTGATCTGATTTTGCAGGTGTGTCATTACTGCGCTGATCAGAAAATCATGCTTATGATGCACAAATTCAGGGGGAGTTTGTATATTGTCCAAAAGAGGCTTCTGAATAAATCAGTTTAGGATCTGTGCTAAAACAATGAGGCTTCTAAACACTCAGTTTAGGACCCATGCCAAAAAGGTTTCATTTTTGTTTATTTTGAGCTGAAATGCAACATTACTTAAATATATTTTCTAGGGGGAGTCTCTAGAATTTTTTTTAATAAATGATTTTGGTTGTTGACCTGATTTTTGAAAGCGAGTACATTTTCTGAGTAGGTATTTTCTGAGATTTTACTTGCAGAATTTCTCATCGTACATAATTCGAATACCTGTTTCAGCTATTCTTCAAACCGTTATTATCACGTCTCTTAAATGAAAATTATTTTCGATGATAATACACTCGTTTGTAATCAAAGTTGTTTTTTCTGATATTTTTTTACTTTGATTGATACACATTCGTTATTCCTTGAATATCAGAATCTGTAACCTTGTACTTACAGAATTTCATTCATTTCTTTCACATTCTGAATAATTTGATTTTGTAAAACACTCTTTAATTATTGATTGTGATTCAAAGCTACATATTCTAATCAATTTTATCTGATCATTGTGCTTTATAGTAACAATATTTTGATGAAATGTTTGTGATCATATGAGCATATTGTTATTTTTAGGAGGGATTGAGTGCTTCACAGAAATACCTCAATGGAATGTCAGAACCGACAGACCTACCCATGAGAACAACCATATCTGAATGCGCTTAAACTCAAAATGGGTTTGTGTGCACAACATAACATGAAAAAGAGAGGGGTAGTTGTTGTGAGTCAAAAGAATTGATGAGAGTCGTGTAAGGATTAAAAGGTTACAAGAATCCTGTTCTAAACTTCAAAAACGGGCATACCATGAAATCTATTAGTTCTCAATTCTTTCGAGACTAATATTGAAAAAGGCATAGCCCAAGACAATTCTTGTCACAACCCCACCAGTTACTCATTTATCTCTTAATAGATAAGTGTTTCAATAACTCTTGGGGCACGCAACTCACATTCTATCAATTTCTCATTTGGAGAAAATATGATATTGAAAAAGAAGGATATATGTCCCCACCCCCCCCCCCTTCATGTTTTTTTATCACGATTTGAGTCTGATAAATTTGTGTAGTCCACAAGGATTATCTTTTTAAACCTAAATATAAGCATTAGTTGCTTTATTTTTCTATACTACACAGATTTTTCAATTAATATGTTATTTTTCCGAAACATTCGTAGATATATTTTTAATAAGATATCGATGATTGATTAGAAGTCCTGGTGAGATGAACCTCAAAAAGTCTCATATATGAAGTACATTCGTTGTACTGAGTATATTTCTAATATTCACAGGGGCCAATCTTTTTATAAGATTGAAAACAATTTCATAAGTTGAAGTTGGTTACTTTCTCATCCTCTTAATCTGAAAAGATTATACAAGTAGATTTGAAAAGATCTGCTTACAATTTTATGAATTGACGACTCTCGCTGAAAATTTCATTCATTCTGATGTATGATGCTAATGATTCTCCTTTTATCTTAAGTGGGAGTATGTTATAATGGATGAAATGATCAATTCTAAGTGATATAATGGGAGTTTGTTATAAAGATCAAAGGGGAACATGATATAAAGATTGGGGAACCGACAAAAGACTCAAAGGAGTGTGACTAAAGATTATTACTGAAGATTATTCCTGTACTATAGTGTTTGAGAGATGTTGAATGTGAAGATCTCATCTTTACAAAAGTTTACTGATAAAGATTTCTCAGTGAGAAGAATATTAGTTTTTGGGAAGAATGTTTGTGAATTTTATCTAAAGAAATTCGTTTATGGGGAGAATGTTAGTAATTTGTTATCTAAAGAAGATTATTTGAAGATCATATCTTTAAGATAATTTCTGATGATTGTTACTGATATTGTTCTTTATTGTAAAAAGAGAAAATCATTTTTGTTCTATATTCGAGGGGGAGAATGTTATAAGATTTTCTCAACAAAAGATCGTCTGAAGATCATGAAGTAGAGAATGTTAGAAGTTTGTTTTAAAGATTTCAAGAAGTCATAAAGAGCTTAAAGCAACAAAGTTCAAAAGAGATTCACAGCGTGCAAATTCTTTCAAGCCTGAATACAAAGGAGGAGAATGTTAGGACTGAATTTTAGTGTTAAATTGTATTCATCTTAAAAATCTATAATTGTAATGCTAGCGTGTTTGACTTTGTTTTTAATGTTGACTTTGACTAGAGGGTTCAATGTTTGACCCTATAAATAGTTTGTCTTCTACTGATTGTATAGAGTAAGAGCTCAATTGTTGTAATACGTATATATTGAGAGATTTAGAAAGTTTGACCAGTTTGACTTTTCCTCTCTACTCCTTCTATGTGTTCTTAATGTTAAATATGAAGATTGCCATGGATTCTTAGTTGAATATTGAAGATTGATCGTATACTGGGACTAACACTAAGGTTTCTACAACATAAATAAGGTTGATATTGAGTGAATCAGTGGAAGTAATTGATGTTGATTCTGAATCTGAAGGTGGAGATCGAGATTTCTTTATAAAGACTGAAGTAGATGTTGATTCAGACGAATTGATTTTGACGCTGACTTTAATGACAGTGAATCATAATTCCCATTTCTTTATATGTATACACAAGAACCAGAACCCGAATCTGAACCTAAACCTGAACCACCTGTAAATCCTACAACAATTCTTAACCCCAACTTCCTGAAAAAGTTTCATCTTCTCTAACCAGAGTCTATATTTCAATGTTTGAGAAAGTTCTTGCACCTAAATGGGACAAAACAAGAATTAGAGAAGCATTTCTTGAAGATGTTTATTGTGAAATATTTTTCACTCTCTAAGAGATCTTGATGTTGAAAAAGTTTTGGGAATCCGAAGGGAGAGTCCATCTTACAGGTTATAATGCAAGTATTTCATGAATGTCAAGAGCAGACCTGTTTATTGTGTAAAGACCAGACAACAGATCATATCAATTAAAAAGGCTGATGCCAAACAGTTTTTCAAGTTGTGGTATCCAGTCCTCTATGTTATCCGCCAAGATGGAAATGTGTGGAACTTTTGTGCAGCAGATTTTCTGACTTTGTATCTTGAAGACTTAGAGGTCATGTATCACCAATTCAGGAATCGAACGAATAGATGGAGGGAGTTGTAATTGCATTGGAGGCCATGAAAAAGTTCTTAAGGCGACATATTAAGTTATCTTCGGTGATTGATATTCATATGGGTTTTGAAAGTAATTAAAAGGAAGTAAACATTCTTAAAACTAATCAAGTGTTTGAAGATGTTGATGGTTATCTAATGCACATGATTCTTGAACATCTTGAGTTCAGTGAGATTTTTTGAGGTGTCAAAGTATTGTGATGGTACAATCAAAGTGTTAAAAAGACATTTAGAATCCAGAAAGATGCTTGATGATAAAGTGACAGGGTCTAACAAGCTGCACATGAAAGAAAGGTATTTGCTGCTTAAGGCATTGGAGTCTTTTGATGAGAAGATCGAATACAAAAATGTTGTGAGGAGATTGGAGACTCATTTTGGATTCAAGAGATCAAGATTTATAATATCCATAGCTTGAATTTAAAGGGGGAGAATGTTGGGTTTTAAATTTTGATTGTATTCAAGAAGATCAATAGTCTCTTGTTTCTTGTAACCTTGTGAGTAACTCTTGTAAGAATTTGTAATTTTGAAGATCAATACACTTTAAGCTTTGAAGATATTCTCTCTCCCTATCTCTAATCATGTCATTGTTAATTTGTATAAACTTGTTGATTGTGATTGAATGATTGTGAATCTAGGAACATCAGAGTCCCCCAGGGTGATTGTAATATTGATCAAAGAGTTTGTTTAGATGTGGAAAGTCAGGGCTTATCTCCAAATATTGTCGGATGTCCAAACCCTGTTATCATTGCGATTCCCCAAACCATATTAAAACAAATTGTCCTCAGCTAAAGAATCAGAGACTAAATGTTGCTGGTAATACTCAAAGCAACCATGTGGGTATCAGGAGAGGTGGAAAAACAAGGGGAGATCCTTCCAAATTTCTAGAGAGGAAGCAGAGGAAAATCCAGATGTAGTGACGGGTACGTTTGTTATAAACTCTGTATATGCCAAGGTGCTATTTGATTCGGGTACAAACTATTCTTTTGTGTAACCATTATTTGTTGGATGTTTACATTTGAAACCTATACCCTTAGATTGTGTATAAATAGTTGATATTGCTAATGATAGTCAAGTCTCTGTCACTAAAGTTTATAATGACTGTCAAATAGAGATAGAAGTGTATGTTGTACCGATCCAACTATTCTCTATGCCAATAAGGGAATTTGATGTAGTAGTGGATATGGACTGGTTTTCATAGAATCAGGCAATTATTGTATGCAACAAGAAAATGATACATATAGATCTGCCGGATAAGGGGCCAATTGTCATTTATGGTGATCGGTGGGATAGTCATACAAGCCTGATTTCCGTTCTAAAAGGGTCGAAAGTTTATACAAAAGAGATGTCAAAGCTTCCTGGCTCATGTAATTGATTCCAAGAAGGAAAAAGGTAAAGTGGAATCTATTCTGGTGGTTAATAAATATCCAGAAGTATTCCTAGATGAGTTATCCATTTTCCCTCCAGATCGATCAATTGAGTTCAGAATTGATCTAACACCTAGAGTGGCACTGGTAGCAAGAGCACCATATCGTCTTGCACCGTCTGAGCTGAAAATAGTTGAAAGAATTGTTGCATAAAGATTTCATCAGACTAGTACTTCTCCTTAGGGTGCTCCAATCTTAGTTTTCAATAAAAAGGATGGGTCGATGCAGATATGTATATATTACCGAGAATTGAACAAGTTGACAACAAAGAATAAATATCCTATACCCATAATCAATTATTTGTTTGATCAGTTAGTCGAGGCTAGTTATTTCTCAAAAATTGATTTACGAATGGGTTATCATCAACTGAAGGTTCAAGATGAAAATATAGCCAAAACTGATTTTCGTACCAGGTATAAGCATCATGAATTCATGGTAATGCCTTTCGGTCTGACGAGCGCACCAACCGCATTTATGGATTTAATGAACAAACTATGTAGTGAATATCTTGATAAATTTGTTATTGTTTTTATCGAAGAGGGAAATGTTATTTACTAAACTATTGAAATGCGAAATCTGGTTGAAAGAAATTCAATTCTTGGGTCATATAGTTTCTGAAATAGGTGTTAAGGTTGATCCTGTGAAAATTGAACTATCAAGAAATGGAAGACACCACGAATGTTTGCAGAGATCCGAAGTTTTTTGTGTTTGGCCAGGTATTACAAGAAGTTTATACAGACTTCTTACGCATCATGACACTGTTGACAAAATTGACAAGGAAAATGTGAAATATGAATGGGAAGAAGAGTAAGCAATACTGTCATTATGATAAGGGACAGAAGATTTTGTGGTTTATAATGATGCTTCAAAGTTGGGTCTGGGTTATGTTCTGATGCAGCGGTGAAAAGTCATTGATTATGCTTCCAGGCAACTAAAGTATCACGAAAACCAATATCTTACTCGTGATATGGAACTTGCAGCCGTTGTTTTTGCCTTGAAGATTTGGACACATTATCTGTTGGGAACTAAATGTCAAATTTATATAGATCACACAATTATTCAACACTTGTTTAATCAAAAATAGTTAAATATGAGGCAAAGACGATGGATAAAATTGGTGAATGATTATGACTATGAGATTTTTATCATCCTAGAAAGGTGAATGTGGTAGCTGATGCACTCAGTAGAAAAGAAAAGAGTGGAACCACAAAGTTGTTTCCTTGCAGACTAATTTGATCCCTAACATTCTTGAGGAGATTTTGAGATGTCAGAATGAAGCACTTAAAGAAAAAAAATGTAAAAGTTGAAAGAATTGGAGGAATGTTAGTAAACCCGATAAAACACGATCATGGAATGCTATGTTTTGAAGGTAGAATTTGGGTGCCTCATTTCGGTAACAACCATGAAGTAATAGTGAATGTAAGTCACAATTTTCAAACTTCGATTCACTTGGGCACTAATAAGATGTACAGAGGTTTGAAACCATTTTATTGGTGGTGGAGATTGAAAAAGGATATTGCACAATACCTAGAACGGTGTCTGAACAAGTGAAGATAGAACATCAATGAGCCTATGAGAATTTGCAATCTTTAGAAATTCCAATATGGAAGTGGGATCATATAACAATGGATTTCATAATGAAGTTGCATGAACTCCAAAAGAGTATGATGCTATCTGGGTGATTGTGGATCATTTAACTAAGTATGCACACTTTTTACCAATTAAAGATGCATATCTATTGGAAACACTTGCAAAGATTTATATTGATGAAATCGTGACTCGACACTATGTATCGTTGTCAATAATTTCAGATAGGGACAACAAATTTACCTCGAGATTCTAGAGAAGCTTTCAGGAAGCAATGGGACTTCAAATCCAGTTCAGCACAACATGTCACCTATAAACAGACAGGCAAAGTGAACAAAGGATACAAACCCTTGAAGATATGTTGAGATATTGTATCATTGATTTTGGGGGTTCATTGTGATAACCGGGTCCTGGTTATTACCCAAGGTATTTATTATGTGAATTAATTGTTGATGTGAATGCATGCTCACATAAATTTAATATGTAAGTATATGTATTTTATGCATAGGGATATATGCATAATATGTGGAAATATATATATATATATATATATTATGTATGTATATATATAGATCAATTCGGCTCCCACTGATTTCTTTGGACATCAGCTCCCTTTCTAGGAAGACTGCCCTTCGAGCAACAAAGATCTTGTTCTCAGAAGGTTTGTAAAACAAATATCCAAAAGATCCAGTAGGATATCCAACAAAGTAACACCTTTCCGATCTGGGTTCTAATTTTTCTTGAATCTCACGACGAACGTATGCCTCGCAACCCCAGATTCTTAAATATGCTAGTGTGGGAACAAGTTCACTCCATATTTCAGATGGTGTCTTGGAAACCTTCTTGGTTGGTAAGAGGTTGAAGACTTTAGCAGCAGTCTCCAAGGCATATCCGCTACCATTGAAGGATGGTGTAAAGCTTCTCTGAAAGCCTCTGAGATCATTAACGCTCAGATCCCCGCCAAGAAAACGACTGGTCTAGGATTCTCCTATGATCAGGAAGAATGTGTTAAAGACAAGTCCATGCTTAAATTTGGTACTTTTGTCTCTTCTATTCCCAACACTTCTTCCTCTCAGTCATCTTCCTTTACTGAGAGTCATCTTGAAGGAACTCCTTTGAGTTCTGGATGCAAAGACAAAGGTAAATCCACTGTCATAACATCCCTTCCTAAGAAGTCTAACAAGACAAATAGATCTAAGTTTATTCCTTCTACTTGTAAAACTTCTTCTTCTTCAGGGACTAGGAAATCTGAATCGCTTCAGAAATCTAAGTCACAGCTCAAGGTGAATTTTTCACCTAAGGAATCCATTCCCTCAAAGGTTCCTCCTAGAACCAATGAGAAGGGAATCATTGGATCTTGTCCCGCATCTAATCTGATACTTCCTGGCCCTAAAGCAACTCTTGTCTTTAGGAWGTGTAAACACTRTGGTGAAAAAACACATGTTGCCAGTAAGTGTCCTTCTATCGTCAAAGCTGGTTCACTAGCTTTGAGCAAGAAAGTAACCAAAGTTGAGAAATCAACWAAAGTGAAATCATCCACAAAGACTGCCTCTGCAGCCAAGGTGATGAAAACCACTGAAGCCTCTTCATCAGGCTCAGTGAAGACAAGTCCAACTGAAGCAGATTATTTTGAATTGTCTTCAAGAAAGAGATAATTGTCTTGGCTGCTTCATCTTTTGACCGTAGAAAATGAACCCATGTATATCTGGAATAGTCATGGACTATGACCAGCACATACTTTTTACCATTGATGCTTTGAATTCTCATAGGACCGCAGAGATCCATATGAAGAAGACGTAGAGGACGATCGGTATTGAACTCTGTCTTTAGCTTATGAGAAGCTTTCTTCAGTTTACTCATTTCACAAGCACCRCATACATGATCTTTATGAAACTTCAGTTCTGGGATTCCTTTGACCAAGTTGTCGCAAACCAACTTGTTTAAATTCTTGAAATTCAGATGTGAAAGACATCGATGCCATAATAGATTTTCTTTATATAGACGACATAATATTTGGACCTACAAACCCCAAATACTGTAAAAACTTTTCTGCCTTGATGGTTTCTCGTTTTAAAATGVGTATGATGGGTGAGATGAACWTCTTTTTAGGTCTTCAAATTAAACAATTATCTTCGGGTATCTTTATCTGTYAAACAAAATATATTTTTGATATCCTGAAGAAATTTAATATGRAAAACTGTTCATCTATCAAAACACCTATGGCTCATGGAACAAAGATCCATGCTGATCCTTCTGGAAAAGTTGTTGATCAGAAAACATATCGAGGTATGATAGGTTCCTTGGGCGAATGGACTCTTATGATAAAACTATCATCCTTTTGAGAGGATGATGGAGTAGAATAGGGTTCCCGGTTTGTGCGTTCGACAGAGGATGAAAGAATGTCCTCTGTGAGGTTAGTTGGTTCAGGGTTCAGGGTTCAGCATGTGCACGCTTTCTTCAATAGGGGTTCCCTCTAGAACAGGGTCCCTAGCCATGTGGGTTGCACTAGGAGAGGGGCTTGGATGTGTTCCTTCGGCATCTTTTTCACCCTCTTCTAATTCCACTTCTTCCTCTTCGTTGTCTAGTACAACTTCTGTCCTCAAATCTACCACCTCTGTGGGCGCTGTAAAACTTTGTTTGAGATCGAAAATTATATCTTGGATTTGCTCAGTGGGGAACTCTTCTAGAACAGCTTTGCGCAACCTTCTGCGCTTAGGTACAACCTCTGCCGGGCCTTCTTGAACCTTGGCCTCTGTGACCTCAACCTCTGTGGGTTGGGCCTTCTTTGATTTCTTCTTTTTGGGTTTTGGCAGAGGACTGTTTGGACCCTCTTTCTTTTATCCCCAACCCTTTCTTTTGGTTGTCGATTGATGTCTTGTTCCAGTATCTCAGCAGCATCAACTGCTGCTTGAAATGTTGTTGGATTCCTGGATATCACATACTTTCGGAGATTAGACTCTAAACTCTAGATGTACTTTCTCACTTTACTGTTTTCTGATATAATGTAAGCTTCCAGAGATTAGACTCTAAACCCCATATGTACTTTCTCACTTTACTTTTTTCTGATATAATGTCTTGTTCCAGTGTCTTAGCAGCGTCAACCGTTGCTTGAAATGTTGTCGGATTCCTGGATATCACATACTTCCGAAGATTAGACTCTAAACCCCAGATGTACTTTCTCACTTTACTGTTTTCTAAACCCCATATTTCCTTGTTCTAGATGAAGGAAATCATCTTCTAGTTTCCGTACTGCCGCTTCAGGACAATATTGCATTTTAAACTTGATCACAAATTCCTCCCATAACATGGTTTTCAAAATGTTTGGATCCGAACTTGACAGAACTTCCACTAATACAAAGCACTTGACCTCAATCGGGATACAACAAACATAACTTTGTCTTCTTCTGCACTTTTACTGATCTACAGACTTAGCTCAATTTCTTTAAGCCAACACATGGCTTTAACAGGGTCACGCTCCCCAGAAAATTTTGAAGGTTTACAGGCAAGAAACATTTTGATATCCCTTCCTTTATGAACTGAAAACGAAGTAAGGGGTACAGATGTACCAGTTATCGGTATACGAGCTCCGATTTCTTCTTGCTGTTCAGGATCCCTTATTATTTCTAGGTTATTTGGGGCCGACCGTCCCAACAAATTCACCAAATTTTCTTGGAATTTTCCCAACTCAGATGCCAACATTTCTTGTGTATTAAATCCGGGGTCAGGATCATTGTGTCCACCCCTTGCTCTTCCTCTACCACGGTCAGACATTGAACTTTCTTGGGCTGACAATTCCTGTTCCATTTGAGTTTCTTGTCTAGTACCTCTACTCTTCCTCGCCCCTTGCTGCGACTTTGCGTTTCTATTGTCATCACATTTTTCGGGTCCTCTCCTTGGGTTACATTTCTTCTTCCCCGACCTCTTCCATAACCGGTAGAAGTCCTTTCTGATTGATTAGGATTATCTGCCATTTCTCAGTTGTACGTCTCTTTCTGTCATATTTAAACATATATGATTATTCACATAATCAAAACATAATAACACGTTTATTCTCAAGTCTATCCATAACTCAAGATTATATCAGTCATATATAACCTATCTTTCTCATAATAGGTTCAGCTATAACATATTTCCATGTTCATAGTCCTAGTGAAACCAATTATCATAACTTCCACACCTCTAGTTTAAGTCTAAGTATTTCGCAAATACCCAGATCCCTTAAACTAAGGCTCTGATACCAAATGTAACAACCTACGATTTCCATGTACAGATAATCCACATAATCACATTCATAAAACAAGATGTAATGTCGTTTACAAAACATGGGTTAACAAAAGTTTTCTTTAACACATTTATGTGTATCTAAATATCATCGTTCAAACTTTCCCCTTGCCTTTATCTTGCAGTGTATGATGACCTGGAAAACAGGTTAGTCCAACAACTGAGCATTAGACCCAAAGGTCTAGTGTGTGTATAAATCATATACAAATAACTTACATTCCAAACTAACAGTTTAGAATCAAACCTGTACAGACACAAGCGTTTTATCTATTTCTAATATAGATTCATCTCTCTTTCTCTTACGGTTACACCACCATTATATTTCTCTAGCGGTTACACCGCCATTACATCTCTCTCGTGGTTACACCGTCATTACATCTCTCTCGCGGTTACACCGCCATTACATCTCTCTCTCTCTCTCTCACGGTTACACCGCCATTACATCTCTAAATCCGTTTAAATCAGTAAAAGTGTCAAACCAATTTCAGCCGGATACGAAATCCGATCACTTCTTGTCCGATGATGTAATCCGGACAATCGTCCAGAGATACAATCCGGACAACACTATCCGGAAATCTAATCCGAACAATACTTGGTAAAGCTTTGAGCGGTTTAGCTCTAAATCGGTTAATACAAGAGCGGTGTAACTTTAAACCGGTTATCCTTTGAGCGATTTAGGTATATATATATATATATATATATCAAATGTTTCCTTGTCCGATTAAGGAATATCCGATTGATACTCGTCTGGTTTAGAGAATATCCGGTCATCCTTCGTCCGGTTTAGGTTGAATCCGGACAACCCTTGTCCGGTTTAAGATGAATATCCGGACGATATGTAATGCAGTTCATAAGGAGCAAGTTTCAACAACAATTGAATTACTATACAACAAGTAATAGTTCAAAGCATAATACACTCACCTTAAAAAGTTGATCGAATTAAGCCTGCGATTTACCTTTAGTCTTTACTCTCAATGTTCATAGAAAAACTTTCTAAAAAGTCAACCCCTTTTCTTTCACATACACTTGCTATTTATAGAAAGTGTATGGCCGCCTTTACCAAAGCCATCCATTTAAACTTCAACACTCACACCCACCTCATGCTTACTTCACTATTAAGAATATTTAAAACAAAATTTAAAATTCTCAAAATACTTAAAACGAATATTACACCTTTGTTGTGCAACCATAGTATTTGAAAGGTTAAACAAGGGTTTATATTAAAAAAAAAAAAAAAAAAGCACCGGTCCACTAATTTGACTCAACCAAAACAAAATAATTTTTCATTTCAACTTTGTACATGTCTTGGCCCAAGCTCTTTGCTTGCCCACCAATTCCATTTTCCCTCTATTTGATTCTATCATAATAAAATACTTACCATCACTTTTACGGTTTTACTTTCTTGGTCCTAGCTAAATCTACAAGAGTTTGTAGGTAACAGTTTGTAGAGGGAGGGGATGAATACAAAAATAGTAACTTTCACATATAAAAATTATATATTGATCAAGAATATCAATAGAAATTTTACAGATTGTTTGCGGAAGAGATAGGATACAAAACCTATTTAAACAATCTAAGATGCACACAAAATATAGATAACAATAAGAAAAGATTTGCTACAAAAAATAAGGTAAGAAGAAATATGCTCTTCACTTGTTAAAGTGGGTATTTCTCTTTAGATAAAGAGTAGAGAGAGAAGTAACTTCTTGTGTATGTTTTGAGTAAGGAAGAAGATAACCGAGAGGTACCATTTACATTAATGCAATTTGGAAGTTACAGGGCACATGGCAAGCTTTTAGAGGAAATCTTGTCCTTTGGTACAGTATATAGTCCTTTTGGCTGTAAATGAGCAGTCCTCTTTCATAAAGTAGGTAAGCACGTTTAGAATCAAAGGTATGGCTCTGTATTGTACTATACTTAGAAAGGTATGGGTTTGTCCTTTGTGTGTACAAGGACAAGACAAAAACAATCTTGCTCGACAAGATTCACACTTGTATAGACGAGCTTGTTATCATTGAAAACCATTTCAGATCACGAACTTGTTGGTCTCTACTCTTCAGCTTATGTCTTCGACATCACTGAAGGATCTGTGGTGTGATTTTTTTTTCTTGAAGTATATCGGTCTCTGAATGAATTACAATACATGTTTAGCGATCACTAAACAGACTCAGTGAAAATCGCTAAAACTGAATGACATAGATAATACACTTTGATAGATACAGGAATCATCATAAAATCATTGAGAGAGAGGATCAACAATATCCCCTATTTGATGACGACAAACCAATATAAAGAAAATAGCTCTAAGTTACATCAGTAAGGAAAAGGTACGAGTAAATACTTGTCCCTTTTAACTATTTTGGGATCTTTTTCAGTGATACAATTTACTTAAAGTTTTAAAGGATTACAAGTTCAAGGATAGACTGACATAATAATGATAACTGAAACTGACAACATATTCACTGACTAGAAAGTTGCTAGCAAATGTAAGAGTACTGGAATTCAAAAATACTTGTCCCTTTTACTCTTTTCAGGGATCTTTTTAGTTAATTGATGATTTCATTGAATATTAAACAATGAAAAATATTACAAGTCTTTTATCAGTACTGGTAGACCTATTACATACAAGTTATACACTGAAAGTAAAGAAAAGAAAATTAAGTTTACAAGATAGGAAGGACGTCTAATCTAAGTCGTTGAGGTTGATATAACCAAGTACAAATTCTCCAACCTTCTTTCATCTCAGCATCTCCTTTCTGATCTTGAATTCCATCACCACTCCAAAGATATCATTATCTAACCAAGTTCTTACATACTGCAAATGATATGTCGGACAGAGGTGGAACTCGGATACTCGCTGGAACCTGTATTCACCATCATAGTCAATGAATATGAGTCTATGCTTAGGTTTCACATGCATAGTGTTGAGTATGTAGGGACCTTTTGCTAGCAGTGTCAAGTTCAGCTTTGATAGATCTGGGTTCTTTCGATCCTTCAGGATTTCATCCAAAGAGAATTTTGTCTCATGTTCATTCTTATGGGATGGTCCATCTTCAGGATCTGAAAGGTGTATTCTTCTAGAAGGAAGCTTATTTGGCAAAGGTGGGACTTCAACTATCTTGGACACATTCTTGAATAAATTGTTGAAGATGTCTTCAATCAGCAGCTTATGTTTTGACTTTGATCGCTAAATAGCTATCGAATCTCCAGCCATTCATCAAACCCATACTGCCCGAGGTAAGAAGGGTACTCGATGACATCATCTTGATTCTCTCAGAAGATAACTTGTGAGATAAGGAGTCCACCATCCTTCATTCATCCGCTGATGGTGACGTTTGAGATCTTGTGGAGACTTATCCTTTTCTCGATCTTTCTTTGCACCACTTCAGGTCTTGGTCTTTCAACATCAAGACCTGTTGATCTTTTCGTTCAGGTTAAGACAATAGCTGGTCTTAAGTTTTGATTGGATCCTTCTTCTTGAGTTTCTCTTTGCCCAGATCTTAGACAACTAGAGACTTGGCTAGCTCTAGACTGCCCTTTAGTTGTTGACGGTGTATCCTTAGCTCTTCTTCGGCTGTCAAGGACTCCTCTCTTTCATCTTTTGTAAGGAAATCTTACTTGCCACAACCAAATGTACAAAGAGGGATTTTTACTCTGGTTTGGCCGAGCTAATTTAACAGCTGAATCCTATTTTTGGTATTTATCAACTTCAGAAGTTAGAATAATTGCTCGAGATTCATCTAATAGACTAGGAGGGTAGGTTGGTGTAGAGAGTATAAGAGTAGAGGGCTCAGAATCTGATAAGAAGGGCACAAACCTAAAGCATTGCGCTACCTTCGATGGATCAATTTCCTTGAAGAGAATGGCAAGATTTCCTTCTTCAGACACTTCTTTGTTCTCGAAGAAGGAGTGTTGGTTCTTTGGGGTTCTCTCCCCCTGGGAAGCTAGTTCTCCAAGGGAGACTCCCTTCTAAGATGGTCTTCAATGGTACTGAATGGTGAAGTCATCATCATCATCGTTTTTATCATCATCATCGTCTCCAAGGTTCTTCATCTTCATCTTCTTCTTCATCATCATATTACTCATCACCAGCATTTTGCAATGCAAATATTGAGGGAAGGTCTTTATGAGTAGCCGGAGCTATCATGAAATCATCTTCATCCTCAACTTCATCTTTAGCATCAGCTTTAGGTTCATCAGTTGTGATGGCATCCTCAATGGTAGGGATAACATCTGCATGAGGGATAAGATCAAGGGCTTCATCAGCAGCAGCAGCATCACTAGCATTCACTATAGCAATTTTCTCACTCTTGTAGTTCTCCCTGTTTTTGTCATTATCAAGACACGAGGTGAGATCATTAAGACTCGAGGAGATGTCTTTGACTTGGTGCTCTAAGTTAGAGAGAGCCTTAACTTGTACTAAATTGAAGGCGGCCACCAGGTCCAATTGATGACGATCAGATTCAGTGAATGGGGGTTTAAGGACCGGGGCCGGTTGCTATAGGAGTTGAAGGATTTGATGAAGCAGCTCACCATTCCTAGTGAACTGAGCCTGGACTTCTTTGACCTTGTTGGCAATAGTAGTTACAGCCTCACTGTTGGCTCTGACTTCAGATTTCATCGTTCTCAGCATATCCTTGACTTAACAGACCTTAGCTTTCACAGCAAAGAGTAGTGAGTAAGATCTTCCTTCACGGGTATTGCCTTGTGAACCTCACCTATTTTGTCAAGGACAGTGGCCACAACGGCAGAAGAAGTTTGACGTCCTCAGCCATGTCATAGACATCAGTCTCCATGGTTGTGGATTCAGCTCTAGAAGGACCTGTAAAAATAGGAGAAAGTTGAGCATAAGATAACTCTAAGTTAAAAAATGAAAGAAAGGTAGGGTAAGAGAGTACCTGAGGGGTCCTCAGTGTCATCTGAAGTATTGACACTGTTATATGCACATGTGCCTTCCTAAGGAGAGGCAACAAATATTTGAGGCGCCTTGAAAGGTGCGACCTCAGGTCCTGGGGTGAGGGCTTCACCAGCAGTAGGGACAACCACTGATGGATCATCATCATGAGTGATAAAGACCAAGGGAGAGGGAGAACAAAGAATAGCTGAGAAAGTACGTGGGTGTTTAGCAGTGGCAGTGTTGATATTCACACGTTCAATGATTTGGGTCACTGAAGTGGTTGGGAGAGTGGTCACGTGTATAACAGTGTCTAAAGAGAGCACTGAAGATCTTGGTAGGGGAAGAGAGAACAGCTCAAGGTAAGGCTCTTTTCAATAGTTGAGACCTCTTGAGAGGTCCCTGCTATAAGTGTTGTTTGCCCCTTTTTGGCTTTCTTGGCATTCATTGAAGGACCAAGATTGGCGTCAGATTGTGTCCTCTTAGAGGATATGGTGGTGGTGGTCGAGATAGAATGAGAGGAGTGTGTCCCAGTCATAAACACCGTTTAAAGAGAATAAGAAAAATTACGAATAATCCAGCCAAAGTAATAGGAATTAGACCTAACACGATTCCAAATAGAAAAACTTCAATCATTTCAATTTGTTTGAAAAGAACTAGCTATACTTGATGTATCTGATAGCTTTATTTATGAAGGTCCACATCTTGATGTCGAGGACTGTCTTGATTCTATAGTTAGAGAAGACGGCATGTGGTGGAGAGGTCTTCTGTCTCATGAATCTATGTCGTAGTAGGTCTATCGACTCAGGAGATAGGTTGTGAGGATTGAAAACTAGTTGTTCATCGCGATCGTGGTATAGGTATTGATGGATATTTTCCATCATAACGGGTTCGCATGGTGGCACTGGCGAACGTCTCCTTAACGTTTCCATCTGAGAGAGAATTTCTTTGACTTTGTCTAATATTGAAGCTTGCCTCGATGAAGATGGAATATCTGCAGGTACCTTCAAGGTAGGTTGAGTGACGGATGGTTGAGGTTGTGTTTGGGTAAGGGTAGGTTGGGTGATGGGTGGTTCTATTTGAGCGATGGGTTCTGTTTGGGTGATGGGTGGTTCTGTTTGGGTGATATGTTGTATTTGGGAAAAGATGGGTTCTGGTTGGTGAGAGGCTTCAAGTTAGGGTGACGTTTCTGGATGAATGGGCTATAGTTGAGACAGTTCTGGTTCTGGTTGAATTGGTTATGTGATGGAAGGTTCTGGTTGGGTGATGAATGGTTCTGGTTGAGGTGGTGATGGAGGAGGTGTTGGTGATGGGGTATAGGGTAAGGCTGTTTCTGGTTGGGGAGAGGGTTGATGGTCAGATGATGAAGAACTCACCAAGATTGGTAAGAACTCATTGGTAGATGGAGGTGGGTTTTGGGTGTAAGTAAAGGGAATATGTACATTGTGTACGTCATCAGAGGGTTGGGCCTTTAGTTCCTCTCTTGGGTTCCTTGGGTTCCTTTGGTTGGTTGGTTGGATGGTTGATTGTGTAGTGGTGGTATTGTTGCTGCATATTCCATTGCTGCGCTGGCTGGGTTCTCCCCCTCATGAGGACCAAGATCATGATCATCCTGGTCTGGGTCATCATGTCTCGGCCTCTTTAGGGGTCTGCTTGTGAAGCATGAGGCTCTACTCCTCTTCTTTCTAATCCTAAAGGAAGCAAGATACTTCCTTAGGACTCTTCTTCTTCTTGAGTCCTCCATCGATTTAAGGAGGGAGTTGATGCGAACCTGTTGAATGTCAAGGCTCTTGAAGAGATCCTTTGCTGGCTCCGCGGCTCTATGGGCGAACTTGGCACCTATCTCGTTAAAACTTGAGATTAATGCCTTAAAGAGAGTGCGGAGGTCAGCTATGGTGACCGCATCTGTAGGAGTGGAGGTGGAGGCTGAGGTGGATGGAGGGATGGTGATGGAAGATATCATTAAGCGTACCTCTGCAGCAAAAGTATTGAAGGCTTCATCGAAAGAGGGTGCTGCAGTGGGGGTTGGAGGAGGAGTTGTTTGTGGTAGATTGGCGATGATAGTGGTGGTTTTGGTGGTTAGGGTGTTTACTTGGGTTGTGTGGTTGGCAATAGACTCATCGGTTGTTGTTATTTAGGCCGAGAGGGCGGAGAGGGTGGTGGTTATGGATTCGTTTATGGTAGTGGAGATGTTGGTGAGGTGGTTGTGTTGCTGGACCATGAGCTGTTGGAAAATTTGGATTCTGGTGGTGTTGTCCCTCGATTGAGCTTCGAGGGACGCAAGTGACTGCTGAATAGATGAGAGGTCGACCGTAAGGATGGATTCAGCAACCCTTGCCAAGTTGAGTTTAAGGTCATCTAAGGACCATTGAATTGAGTCAGCAAAGGCTTGGAACTAAGCCTTTGTGAGCAATTTCGCAAGACGGGTAACCCCTACAGCAACAAATGTTGTAGGTTGGGCCTCAGTTCCAGGGGAGCCTCCATCGATGCCTTATGGGGAGTGAGGCATGGGAGGACTTCCATCACGTCCATGATAGCCCTCAAGCGAGGACCAATCTCGTGATGTTGTGGAGTGAATGGTGCATCGCTTGGAATCTTGTGCATCTTCATCGCGTTCCTTATGAAGAGGGCAAGGAAACGTGGGAAGAGTACCGATGTAACAGGTTTTCCAGGGGCCATCAATTTGTTCTTCTTAACCACCGCTGCGTGTATCTCGTGGTAGATGAGAAAAACGTAGCCTAAAGGCAGGTTGAAGAAGAGACCATACATGATGGTTATGATATTGATGTTGCCCTGGTCCATGCTCCCTAACTTGCATGTGAGGGCTCAGTTGAGGATGGAGAAGAAAACATTCAACATAGGTGGAAGAAATTTCCTCTTGAAGTCGGAGGCGTTGTGTTATAACCCAGATACTCTTAATTTGCTGAAATATTGTTTGCTTAAAATAGGAATCAAGAACAACAATATATTTTGTTGATCCCAGATCTCTCAATAACACTAATAATCTAGTTATGAAAAACCAAGTTATAGTGATTTTATGAAGAAAGTTATGAACACTCAAAAATAAAATAAGAACATTCAAGAACAGTTTTGAGCTTCAAAGGTTTTACTTTATAAATAATGAAACGTAAAACAAAGAGTAAAAGCCTTTTTCTCTCTCACATGCGCTCTTTTTTAGAATAGACCTAATCATTTATTTTTACTAGTTGGCTAATACTAAGATAACTATATATTGCTACTTTCTAGCAAATAGTCTAGCTAACAGATAAGGTTTATCTTTTACATGGATAAGTATTATTAACAAGATAAACTATAATTCCAGCTGTTGATTATCAATGTGATAATTTCATCCTTATCTTCAAATCTTCATTGCACGCTTGGATGAATACTTAGAAAATCTTCTTAAGTGTTTGTCTGTCCAGAGCATCGATGAGAACGCTTCTTTCCATCGTATCGTCCATCGGTCCAATGTTCATCGATCCTCTGGTTGGTCTTTCCATCGATCCAATGGTCTAACTTCGTCCATCGGTCCAATGGTTGTTCTTTCCATCGATCCAATGGTCTAACTTCGTCCATCGGTCCAATGGTTGTTCTTTCCATCGATCCTCTGGTTAGTCTGTCCATCGATCCAATGGTCTAACTTCGTCCATCGGTCCAATGGTTGTTCTTTCCATCGATCCTCTGGTTAGTCTGTCCATCGATCCAATGGTCGAATCCAAACTTGGTCGTTTTCACCTTGATGTCTTCATTGGTCTTCTGGTTCTTCATCACTTGTTTGTTTTTCATTGCTTTTTTACAATTTGCATTGTGCGGTTTAACAATCTCTCCCTAAGTAATGAAATAACAAAGTCTAATCTAGACACATATGAAGAACAGACACTAGTCTAGAAGAAAAACATCAATTTCCAAGTTTTCATTGGATGACAAATTTTCTTTTCATTGGTGTTGTGATGGTGGGGTGGTTGGTTCTTCATCGGTTGAGGAACTCGACACGATGGGTTATGGGGTTGTAGCTAAGGGAACTTGGTTAAGCGATTCATCATCAGAAGGTAAGGCCTCTGGTTCCCTTGCTTGGGTTTCTTGAGGTGATGGTTGGTATGGTGGTGATGGTTGCGTTGATGCAGCGGATGGAGATGTATATGCAGCCGCCGCCTCTGTCTCCCCCTCATGAGGTCCAAGACATTGATCATCGGGGTCTTGGTCATCGTGGCATTGTCGTTTGCTTGGGCGGCTGCTCGAGCATGAGGCGCGGAACTGTATCAACAAAGGCATGGAACTCAGCCTTGGTGACCAGATCTGCTAAGGTGGTAACCCCTGCAGCAACGGATGCTGCAGGTTGTGCCTCTGTTCCTGAGGCGCCTTCTTGGCCTGGTGTGAAGGTAGGCCGCGAAGGACTTCCATCATGTCCTTGATAGCCTTTGAGAGAAGAACTATCTCGTGATGTTTGGACATCCTCTTCCTCTTCTTCAGCTTCAGAGGCTGAGTAAGTGAATCGGATGTGTGTACCCTTTGGTAGATCAAATACCGAGGGTAGTGGTGCATGAAATGAAGATCGCTCTGAACGATCTATGGGTTCAACATCAGAAGCAACGAATGCGTTTGTGTGTGTGAGAGGTTGTGGCGAGCCCTGAGGCGAAGGGGCTCTTATCTCTTCATCACCTCTCTGTTGAGAGAGGGGTGATGGGGTATGAGATTTCTCGGCTTGTTCATCTCTAGAGGCTCGAAGGATGGTCTCTGGATGGCTAGCTTGGGTTTGGACTGGACTGGGTCGTCCTGTTTCAATATCCCTTTGGCTTTGATCACCAGGGATAGTGGATGTGGGTGCCCTTTGGGTAGTAGGTAGGGAAATATGTTGGTGAGGGCAGGGGGAAGCACGAGTATCATCATCATCATCTTCTTCATCATCCGATGAAGATGATGGTTGTGCTCCCTCGCTTGGAGGGGGGACGGCTCTAAGTGCTCCGGGGTAGCTGCCCTCGGTTCTTGGGACAGCATGGAGCGTTCATAGGCTTGGCGTATCTCACCTGTCGATGGAATGACAGTGAGCATAGCCCTTGACAGCGGTCTGTTGATGCTGTATCCTTCCTTCGAAAGGGTTGGGCGGTATCCTTGCATTTTTTAGACCGGGGTGTATGTCTCTGTTGCGGGGATTTGTGGAAGACGTTTAAAAAAAATGGAATTTAAAATCTCATCTAATTGTAATATTAATACTAATTACGAAGTTTTGGTCTTCTAAAAACTGATGTTATAGTTTTTAGTCACAAAAGCTGCAATTTTGTATAATCTTTTAAAATTGTTTCCAATATAGATGAGTTTTAAGTGAAAATTGTATTTTCATGGAACCAGAGGAGCTCTGGTTAGGCATGATATCTTGAGTGAGGAACCAGAGGAGCTCTGGTTAGGCATGATATCTTGAGTGAGGAACCAGAGGAGTTCTGGTTGAAATGTCGATGAAGACAAGTAGTGATGTAGGATTGACATGATATGGAGGCTTTGGTTAACAAACCAAAGGCTTTGGTTAAGTATGTCAATCCATTTTACAAAACCAGAGGAGGTCTGGTATTATATTCATATGTAGCATTTTATGGGACCAGAGGCTCTGTATGGAAAATGCAAGTTTACAAATGTAAACTTTTGCTCCCCCTCAAAGGATGCATGGAGATATGAAATGAAATGTAAAAACTCCCCTTAGAAACAATAAGGAGTTAAGATTTTGGATGACCAGAGGCTCTGGTCTATACAACCAGAGGCGCTGGTTGTGAAAGGCGATGAAAAAGAATGAAATATGGTTTAGTATGAGAATGGATAAGAAAATGAATGAATCTTGAGACCAGAGGGGCTCTGGTTGCAAAGGATTTGAAATCCAGAGGCTCTGGTGTTTAGAACCAGAGGCTCTGGTTGTGAAGGATGATGAGGTTCAATGAAAAATTGGTTAAGTATGAAAAAGAATGTCTTTGAGACCAGAGGGGCTCTGGTTGCAAAGACGTTGAATCTAGAGGCTCTGGTCTTTAGAACCAGAGGCTCTGGTTGTGAATGATGAAGAAAAATAATATTGAATATGGCTAAGTATGAAGAGCAATGAGTCTTTGAGACCAGAGAGGCTCTGGATGCAAAGACTTTGAATCTAGAGGCTCTGGTCTTTAGAACCAGAGGCTCTGGTTATGAAAGATGATGAAATGGAGTATGAGAGCAAATGAAGAAGACATGCTTTGAACGAACTTAAGGATCCAGAGGCTCTGGTTTTTGGAACCAGAGGCTCTGGTTGAATGATGATGAAATGGAGTATGAGATGAAATGATTAAGATAAAGCTTGCAAAGAATCTAA
>NC_037528.1:28151698-28152821 GCF_001531365.2 Cynara cardunculus var. scolymus | reverse complement strand
CTATTCAATATTGGACTCATTTCGAAGGTATTAACGAGATGATTATAATGGTGTAACTTGTTAAAATAAAAATGTATTTTTTAAACATGTTTTAATTGATATACGATTATGTATGTTAATTTGATAAAGGTTTAAAATGAAACATTTAAAAGTAAATGACGTAAAATAAATAAATTAATTATAGAGGTATAAAATGTAAATTTAAAATTATAATTTTAAAAAAAATCGGGTTGTGAGAGGGTGAGTGTATGGGAGGGGATGAGTATATGTGAGGAGAGGAGAGGGTGAAAAAGTGAGTATAAAAGGTATTTTGGTCATTTAATATTTTTAAAACTTTAAGACTTTTGTTAAATTTGCTTAATAAGATAGTATATATATATATATATATATATGTATATATATATATATATACCCTTTGAAAATGTGCATCAACTGAAGGTGAGCATTAGCAACACAAACAAATACACAAAGGGTGTATCACTGCAGTTATCACTCTAAAAAAACATATAGATCATTCTATTTGATTGTTCATTTGAAGTGAACGTTCATATTCATACGTCTTTTAACCTTTCAAGTTCTTTTAATATGAGGAATCTTAATTTCAAAGTAACTTTGCTCAAAGTAATTGGTTTATCATAATCTTTCCCAGTCGTAGGTATACAAAGGGTTGGCTTTTAACATCGAAAAGATTTGTGGAAGGTTCTCCTCCAAATACAACCAAGATAAATTTAGAAATTAAATATCTATATTAGAAGATCATCATGTTATAAGATCTCCTCTAACAAAACCACAAAAGCTTCAAAATTGTTTACATTCACGCCTCATACGGTCCCGACGCATTGCACGGGTTCACAACTAGTATATATATATAGGGGCCTATTGAAGGGAGAACTGAGTTGTTTGTGGTAACTGTGAAAACCAATATTAACCACAAATCAATAGATAAATTAGGTAATTTTAAATTAAAATCTTAATGCAAGGATATTTTTGGTATTTTAAAACTCTCCTCTCTCCGGCCACCGTCCTCCGGTGATACCACTATGATACCTAAAAATATTGACTCTGTTAAACAAAAGATACATTGTGATACCTAATTATATATAAGATGCATAGTAATACCACT
>NC_037528.1:28144358-28151498 GCF_001531365.2 Cynara cardunculus var. scolymus | reverse complement strand
ATTTCCTAATTTATCTATTGATTTGTGGTTAATATTGGTTCTCACAGTTACCACAAACTAATTAGTTCTCATTTGATTAGGCCCCTATATATATATATATATATATATATATATAGGGTTGGATTCACGTGAGACCAAAGGTTTTTCGTGAAACCCGTAAGATCAATTTATGTTCATTGATCAACTTTATTAGCTAATGATTTAATGGTCTAAAGTTGTACAGTGACAATTTTGTGATTATTGAGAAGTCTCGTGGCGTTTATGAATGTTCAGATTGTAGATCTAATCTAAGGGGTGAGAATTGGTCTTATGGGTCTCACGAAAAACCCTTGGTCTCACATGATCCCAAGTATATATATATATATATATATATATATATTAAAGGAGAAACCAAATACTACAATAAATGTCTTCCTCTAAATATTATAAACTTATCTTTTTTTTTTCCTAGATTTTTGATTTTTTAAAATATTTGATATGTAAAACATTTTTTCATCCCTATTTTTAAAACATGAAATTCATTAAAATAGAGTTGTTTTGGTAATTTTAAAAAGCTTAACTTCCAACATTTTTCTCTTCATTCCGTGTGTTCCTCCATGATTTGTCAATATTTTTATAATATTAAATAAGCTATACTATTCTACCCCTAAATGATAAATATGTATTTCGTTATAAGAAGGCTTTTTTGATCACTTCTAACTTAATTAGCTTTAACTTTCACATTATATAACTTAATAGGAATATTCATTATACTATTTTCCTCTTTTCATCTACTAATTAAAATAAACTTCCAATAAATGGTGTGACACATTGTCACAAGATGATTTTAAAAATAGATTTTTCTCATTATTTTGAATTTATGAAATGTTAAATAAGTTAAATATTTTCTTATCCGTGAATGAAAAATGTGCATTTCATTATTTTCTACAAAATAAAAACAAAATTTTCCAAGCCAGAGATATTCTTGATTGAGCATTTGGCATCATTATTTTATATAAATCTAGAAGTAAAATATGAAATTTCTTATATGACACTTTGTGGAAAAGTTATTTCATAATTCTTTTTTTTCAAATATTTATATTTATTCTGTTGGTTATATTAATTGTCTTTCATCAACTCATAAATGTTCTAAACCTTTCGTTCTCTATTCCGCTTTTTTATCCCATATATATATATATATATATATATTATATCTTATTTAATGTTTTTTCTTTTGATTTATTAATTCTTTCATCATATTGCAAACTACACAATCGAATGTCTAAATCAAGATGGAAGCTGCATTCTTTATGGTTTATTTTATGTTTTTATTTAAGCTATTGGTTGTTATTGATGTGTTGTGTTTTTTTTTGCATATTTTTTTATCGTTGATATCGTTGTTCTTCCTTCATAAAATTCAGTTTACACCCAATAAAAACATCATTTTTTTCATTAGCAAGTTTAAATGGTCCTTAGCAATTTTACTTTTAAATTGCTCCAACTTTAAATGGTCCTTAGCAATTTTTACAACAAGTTGGGTCCTTAATGCAACCACAGGGATCCATGTTGTTGATTTATTTAGGGACTGAACTCATTAGAAAACTGCACCCACAGATATTCAACTCATTAAAAAATGCACCATTCGTCGAATTTTCAAAAAAAGAAGAACAAAGACCGTTAATAACAGTTAACCATAAGGATGGAATATGTAATTTACTCTAAAAGTAAAATTGCTAAGAACCATTTAAACTTGGAGCAAACGACAGAGCCATGAATGTATTCAATTCAATAAATAATTTAAAAGTTGCATTATCTTTTTACTTGGAGTAGATATGGCCAAAGTGGGCCCGACTTGGCTCGAGAGTTGAGGCTGGCTTAGGACCGAGACCAGTTACGGACTGATGGTCCTGGATTGGTTACATTTTTATATGAAAACTTAAGGTCTGACCCAGCTTGAGAAAGATTAGGGGATTGGACTGCTTATACACAGGTTCGATTTAATTTTTTTTTTATAAATTATATATCAGAACTTTCAAGAAGGTTTTTTTACCAAAAATTTCATGTATTTTTTTAAAGTTTTTTCATGTTTTTTTTTTGAAGTTTTTAAGTGTTTTAAAACAATTTCAAAAATCGTGATTATAGAAACGTTTATAACATTTTTGTATGAAAAAAAATTAAAAAAAAGATTTAACGTGTATATGAATGATCCAACTAGAAACTTTAAACTGTATTTCGATAAGATATTATACAAAAAAAAGAGAAAATCTTCAAAACAAAATCTTTTATATGTTTAAAGGGTATTTGAGATTGTTTATAAAAACAACTTATTGACTTATTTCGGTATGACATCGGTAATAAGTACTTTTGAGTATTTGGATAAACAACTTATACAGGTGTCAAACCAGTAATAAGAAGTTTTTGAAGAAGTTAAACCATTTTAACTTATAATAAGTTGATAAACACTTTTGTAGAAAAACATAAGTCGTTATAAATAAGCAATCCCAAAAACCCCATCAATATTGATTTTTGGGAAAAATATTTGAAACCGATTTAGTCCCGGCCTAAAACTAGGACCAACTGTAAGGACCAGGCTTTGTACATGAATAATGGATTAGATGTTTTTAATCGAAACCGAGACTGGTTACCAAAGGAAAATCTTAGACCGGGACATGGTGTTCGGCCATTTCTAACTTGGAGTGGAGTGGAGTCTATTCTTTAAAAATGTTGGGCCAGCATGTGGATATTAAGCCCGGCCCAAATTTGAGCCCATCAAATGTAGTTTATCATCAGCAAGGGATAGAGCTTAGGGTTAGGTTAGTGCAACATTTGATTCATCTGCCACCGCCGCTGCAAAGCTCGTCTCTTTTCAACCATGGCTGAACAGGTCTATGACTGCTATATGTTCTCTCCTTCGTTTACCTGTAGCTATGCATGTGCATATCCTAACATATTTGTCTGTTTACTGTTTTGCAGACGGAAAAAGCGTTTTTGAAGCAACCCAAAGTATTTCTATGGTTTGATGCAAACCCTAAACATCTTAATTTGAAATTGAATTTTTACTTTGATTGTTAATGCTTGTTTTTTCCTATTGTTGTGTTAATCTAATCTAATTAATGTAAATGTTCGTGGCGTTAATTGAAACCATTAGCTCAAAGAAAAGTGGAAAAGGGAAAAGGCCTGGAAAAGGTGGAAACAGATTCTGGAAGAGTGTCGGTCTTGGCTTTAAGACGCCACGAGAAGCTATCGAAGGTACTAATTACAAAATACAATACGTTCATTTGTCATCTTATTGTTTCCCTTTGAGTGGTCGATGATGTGCTAGGAATTTTGAAATTTAAGTTGGTTCAATAGATTTTCTTTCTTTCTTCACATACTTGTTAGGCGTTTTGAATCCGACATTAGTTTTTGGTTATCTGCTGATCACAAATTCGGTAACGATATGTTGATTTCAGGAACTTATATTGACAAGAAGTGCCCTTTCACCGGTGATGTCTCCATTAGAGGCCGTATTCTAGCTGGTACATGCCACAGTGCTAAGATGGTGAGGACCATCATTGTTCGTAGGAACTATCTCCACTTTGTCAAGAAATACCAAAGGCAAGATGCAAATCTCTAGCCACAATTTGTTAATTTTGCTCAAATTCGTCATTAAGTAGTTATCCTAATATTATCAGATGTTCTCTCCATCTCATACAGATATGAGAAGAGGCACTCAAACATTCCTGCCCATATATCACCGTGTTTTCGTGTGAAAGAAGGTGATCATGTCACAGTTGGACAGTGCAGGTTTGATCTTATTGCCCAATGTATTATTCATGCTGTATCTTGTATCTTTCTCATCTTTGACTTTGTGAGGCTTTTTGTTGATATAATAATGTTTTTTCAGACCTTTGTCCAAGACAGTGAGGTTCAATGTGTTGAAAGTGATACCAGCTGGTTCTTCTGGTGGTGGGAAGAAGGCATTTACAGGCATATAGTCTTGTAGCTCGACGCCCTTGTTAGAAGCACTTTCAGGTTAAGGTTAGCATGTCAATTTTGAATTTAGCTTAAATGACAATAGTCATTGTTTTGTTCCCAGTTTATGCATCAAATGTCGTTCATGCTTGAGAGATATTAAAGAATTTTGCATCTTGTATTTTTTTGTTTATGTTTTTAGTATTTTCATTGACGCGTTGTTGCTATCGGATCATGCCTTGTCACAAAATAGATACGGAACTTGGTCTTGTCGTTAGAAGCCTTGTATCTTTTCATAGTCAATTACATAAGGCATCTCGATTGGATTAAATGGGATGACAGTTTCTCATTTCAAATCTGTAAAATCGGAATTTTGATCAAATCACGCACCGCAGTATACTAGGTCCTCTGACTCTAGATGTTATCCTCTAGGTTATGATACTTGAAATAATCACATCTTTTAGTCTCTGGTTTATTACTTTACATTTGAGCTTGGTTTTGCCTGCTGCTAAATGGTTCATTTTGACCTACAAATGCAAAAGATATATCTTTAATTCTTTGGTCGTTAGTGTTGTTACATTTTTTTATGTTTTAACACCTGATGGAAGTAAAGAAGTTTGTTACTCTTAAAGTTTTAGATGTTATATAAATGGTTTGAACTTTCTTTGTTTGTTGGCCTTTGCTGGTTCTTTCCAATTTCCATGCATGATTTATGCTATTCATGGTCTACTTGATCCTATCGTAGTTGAATGTACACACCTCGTCCATTCATGAATTAGAGGCCTACTATAGAGTAGCGGTAACAAGGGTATTTTCCACTCTAACGTGTGGAGCCAGATTGGCTTGCTCGTTTGATGTTAATTTACTTTTTTGTACTAAGAGACTGTTTTTGTGTTGGGAATAGCTTCTTCAGAACTATTACTCGTATCCTTTAGCTTTCTTTCGACCTGCAAGCAATCGGATTCGGACCCTTCATCTCGAGGCAAAGAGGCTATTTGATTTTGATCACCCTTGTAGCTTATTCCTCAGAGCCATTGAATTATCTTGTTTTTGTAATTTGCATTTGTTGCCATCAATTTCAGATTCAAACTTGGTCTTTCTGATATTTATTCTACACCATTTTATTCCTTGGCCATAAATCCTTCCTTCAATTCTTTCAATGACCACCTATGTTTGGTTTATAGAAATTCCTGGATTTGAAATCGTGAATTTCTTTGAGGGTGGTCGATATTTCATAGGATTTGTTTGTAGTAATGTTTTAAAGTATGTTAAAAAACACTTGTTTTTTAGTAATTCGTTAATAAAAAGTAATTTAATTATTTTTTAAAATTATCTATGAATAATGAAATTCAATTTCTTTTCAAATTAAATACATTAAAGATACCAAATTCTTTCAATTCCAAATCTTTCCATGAAATCTAAGGGAAAGTTTGGTTCATCGGATTCCGACGGAATTGAGCAAAATTGGAATGGTCAATGCCATTAACCGAATTCTAATGTTATGTTTGGATAATTCTTTTTTAGGAAAGGTGTCTCTGGAATCCTATGAATTCCACCATCCACAGAATTGTTCAATCCTTTATGTTGATGCAGGAATTCAAATCCATTCCTTTGGATTCTACTACAAAATACAAAAAAGCCTTGTAAACCTAACCTGCTCTTTCTCTTCCTTTCATCTTTCTTTTCCTTTCATCTCTCTCTTCCTTTCATCTGCTCATCAACAACAAACCTACTCTCCTTGAATCTCCCTTCTCTTCCATTCATCTTCTCCATCTGATGATATGTAATATATCTGCCATTTTCTTCCCTTCATCATGTGGATATCGACGATATGCAACATATCTGCTCAATGATTTGGAGTCTTAAATAATTTTATACATCGATCTTCCTGTCCCTCGATTTGCTCATCGAAATAATTCTTCTTGTTTGTTCTTTATCGATTTGCTTCTTCTTCTCTTGCTCTTTTTGTTCTTCA
Source organism: Cynara cardunculus var. scolymus (assembly GCF_001531365.2). Classification (NCBI taxonomy): domain Eukaryota; kingdom Viridiplantae; phylum Streptophyta; class Magnoliopsida; order Asterales; family Asteraceae; genus Cynara; species Cynara cardunculus. The sequence continues at coordinate 28,145,590 of NC_037528.1, read as the reverse complement.
TCGGTATGCTTCTGTTCTTGTTCTTCATTGGTCTACCATTTTCTGCCCATGTGCCCATGTTGCTCATGTTCTTCCTGTTTGATCGCATGCATCCGTCAATGCTTCTGCTAGAGGTTTGTTTCTGCTTGAGATCTGCTCTTGCGTTTGTTTGTTCAACATTCTAAACCTTCTCTTCATTGCGTTTATTTCTGTTCGAATCTGCTCTTGTGTTTGTTCATTGTTCAATATTCTAAACCCTTTTCAATGCGTTTGTTTCTGCTCGAGATCTGCTCTTGCGGTATGTTCATTGTGCAACTACTATTAAAGGAAGTCAAATTAAATTGGATGCAGATTCGCTTGATTGAACGATTCGGGGGGAATGGTTGGGGCTTGGTAAACGTTTGTGGTAAAAGATTTTCATCAAATCAATAATATTGTGATGTTATTCGCTTGATTGAACGATTCGGGTTTTGCAAGACTAGTATTACTTGCAACTAGTGTGTAACCGTGCGTTGCATGGTAATATGAGTATTTTGGTTAATGATCTGAATATTGTTTATATAAATATATGTTAGTTGTTAATAGAATTATCAACACATATATTTAAATAATTCGAAAAAAACTAATAAAATCCAATTAGTGAAATTTTGATATATATATATATATAGAGAGAGAGAGAGAGAGAGAGAGATTTGTTTAAGAATAAAGTTTTAAAATTAAATAAAATGAGTAATAGTAACAAGAGGGGTGTGGATAACTTATGCATTGTTTGTCTAATTGATGATGAAGTTTATTTTTTTTTTAAAAGAGGATGATGTCTCCACCAATTTTTATTAAAAAATAAATAAGTGTACGTCTAAATCGTATAGTAACTAATTATATGTACAAAAATGTGGTAAATAGAAACTTAGTCCATAAATAATATGATAAGATATTAACCGATTATTAATACATATAAATTACTATAAATAATAGTTCATTGTTAGAAGACGAATGATGTCTACAAATAACAAAAACAAATACTCGGTCCGTCTCAAAATAAGTGTATGTTTCTATTTTAGTTTGTTCCAAAGTAACTGTTCATTTTCAAAAAAAAGTACTTGCAACTAGAGGTGGCCAAAATTCGGTCCCGGGCCGGGCCTTAACCGKTCCCTACCGGGCCTAATCGCGACAAAAACCGGCGGTAACCGGTCCCGACATAACCGGTCCCGGTCCCGGTCCCGGTGATTTTCCTTGTAACCGGTCAAGGTTAT
>NC_037528.1:28142234-28143918 GCF_001531365.2 Cynara cardunculus var. scolymus | reverse complement strand
GGCCGGGCCGGGCCTATAACCGGTTACATAACCGGTCCCGGTCCCAAAAAACGTCAAAAACCCTAACCGGATCATAACCGGCGGTCCCTCAACCGGTCCCTACCGGTCCCGGTCGGTCCCGGTCCCTCTCCGGTCCCGGTCCTCCGTCGGTTACGGGCCGGGCCGGGCCCATTTGGCCATCTCTACTTGCAACTAGTGTGTAACCATGCGTTGAATGGTAATATGAGTATTTTGGTTAATGATCTGAATATTGTCTATATAAATATATGTTAGTTGTTAATAGAATCATCAACAAATATATTTAAATAATTCGAAAAAAACTAATAAAATCTAATTAGTGAAATTTTGATATATATATATATAGAGAGAGAGAGAGAGAGAGAGAGATTTGTTTAAGAATAAAGTTTTAAAATTAAATAAAACGAGTAATAGTAACAAGAGGGGTGTGGATAACTTATGCATTGTTTGTCTGATTGATGATGAAGTTTAATTTTTTTTAAAAAGAGGATGATGTCTCTACCAATTTTTATTAAAAAATAAATAAGTGTACGTCTAAATCGTACAGTAACTAATTATATGTACAAAAATGTGGTAAATAGAAACTTAATCCATAAATAATATGATAAGATATTAACCGATTATTAATACATATAAATTACTATAAATAATAGTTAATTGTTAGAAGACGAATGATGTCTACAAATAACAAAAACAAATACTCGGTCCGTCTCAAAATAAGTGTATGTTTCTATTTTAGTTTGTCCCAAAGTAACTGTTTATTTTCAAAAAAAGTAATGTCTACTTTTTAATTCTAATCTTAATTATGAGATAGAGAATTCATTAATCTCTCAATTATGAATGATAAAACTGTCATTTAGTTGATGACAAATTGCATGAAAAAATAATATACTTTAACTTGATTTCTATTTTGGATAACATATTTTAAAAACTTTCATTTTGGTACCTAAGATGTAAAGTTTTGAACATTTAACTACTTGGGTAACCGGTTGAAACATTAATCGGTTATTATGTTGATGTGGCGAGTGATGTGGTATCTGGTTAATGCTTCAACAAAAAATATTGAGTACTCACCATATCACTCACCACATCAGTATGATAACTGTTTAATGCTTCAACTGGTTACCCGGACACTTAAATGTTTAAAATTTTACATCTTAAATACCAAAATTGAAATTTAGGAAGTACGTTACCAAAATAGGAATCAAGTTAAAATACTTTATTTTTTCATACAATTTACCTTTTAATTAATTAAAGAGTAATGATTTTCATTTATAAAAAGAATATGTTTGAAAACTTCTCATTGAACTACATCTTGGTTATTACTTTAATATTTTATATTGAGATATTGATTGATTGAGAAGATTTAATAAATTATATATATATTGATTTTGATGATTTATTTTTTCAATGTCGTGTAATTAAAAATATGCATGTATTGATGTAAATAAGACTATATATAGTTTTATATATTTGTGGATTCAATTTTCCTTTATAAAATAATGAAAATGAAGTTAAAAAAAGTAAGAAAATGAAAGGGTTAACAATTAATGTGTTAATTGTATATTAAAAATAAATCAAAATAATGAGAAAAAAGACAAATAAGATAGAAGTGTTCTCATTGAATAACATTTTGGTTCTTCCTTTAATATATATATATATTTTT
>NC_037528.1:28134821-28138647 GCF_001531365.2 Cynara cardunculus var. scolymus | reverse complement strand
ATAAAACAATTTATTTTTGGTTTAATATTATAAATTTTATAAAGATAATAATTAAGTATTCTGTTAGAATTTAATGAATATACTAATTATATTTTAGATTTTTTATATTTAAAATTAAATGTTTATCTTGTATTTGATTGTGTTTATCTGCAGTTAGTTACACGAATTTAGATATGAGATGAAATCGGATAGAGATGAAATCTGTTAAAACTCAATGATTATCCTAATTATATTTTAGATTTTTTATATTTAAAATGAGATATTTATCCTGTATTTGATTGTGTTTATCTGCAGTTAGTTACACGAATTCAAATATGGAACTTTAATAAGTTGTACCTACGCACAATTTACTTGTAATCTTAAGTTTTAAGTAATATGCACTAATAAACAATACTTTACGCATAAAAAGTGGTTTTTAAGAGTTTTTGTCAAATGATTTATAATATAGAATATATATATATATATATATATATATATATATAATTTATTTAAGTTTAATAATAAAACAATTTATTTTTGGTTTAATATTATAAATTTTATAAAGATAATAATTAAGTATTTTGTTAGAATTTAATGATTATACTAATTATATTTTAGATTTTTTATATTTAAAATGAGATGTTTATCCTGTATTTGATTTTGCTTATCTGCAGTTAGTTACACGAATTTAGATATGAGATGAAATCGGATAGGGATGAAATCATTTAGAGATGAACGGGTTTAAGAGTTTTAAGAGTTTTTTTAAAGGATTTAGCCAAATGCTTTATAAAATAGTATATATTTGTTCATTTTATAGATATAAGTATTTTTTTTTCAAAAAATGTTTAGGAACTTAATCGTTCAAAATACATCTAATAGGTTTTAGAAAGTCCAATGAGTTATTTAACAGGTTTTGGAATGTCTAAGGACTTGTTTGTTCCAAAAAATTGTCCAAATACTTAATCATTTCAAAAACTAAAGTCCATTGGGTTTTTTGAATTTTCCCTTTTATAATCTCTAATTGGTATCGTTTTCACATTCGGTTTACATTTTTAAATAACTATTATATGTAATTAGAAACTAAATCTTCAAACTTGCTTTTGTACTTTTTAATATTCAAACTTCCATCAATTGTTTTCATCTCGTTTTTTATTTTCATCATCAATGTCGTTTTCAATCCTTCAAGTTTTGTCTTCAATTATTAACGTCAAAGTCATCATCATCGTGTATTTGTCGTTGGTATCGATAGTTGGTGGTTTTGTTAAGTTTAGAACGTATTTGATTTCTTCAAAGTTTTCTTCCACATCTTCAATCTCGTAATCTAGTGAGGTTGGGTGTTGAGTTCCTGCCACATCCAAATAAGCCTTTTAGCTCATACAACATACCACGGACTCCAGGCTAAGTCTTGTCCTCCACATCGAGATGATGCCTATCGCTCAAAGAAAAGTGGACTCCTAAGGTATGGTTGTTAGTATATCATGGGCTGACGATGAAAACCGGATTGTTATTATATCATGGGTAAATACATCAATAGTTTCAAAATCGTAAACATACCAATAGAAAATAAAATTAGTATCAAATCTGGATATTTTCCTCGTAACGTTTGAATCTCGTTCAATAAGTTAGTCATTAAATCTTGTTTACTAAGGCGTCGAGAACTGAAATTAACGACCAATTTATCTATTTAAAGAGTTTTTGTTGTTCATTTGTGCTATAATTTTTTTATAATCATCAAATAATTCTATAGAGCTGCAATTAAACTTGTGTCTTTATTGTGCATAATCATCATTTGATACACAAACCAAAAGTCATACATATATTTGAAAATAAATAAAGATTTAACGTCACGACATATGTAATAGGAAAAAAGATTTCTATCAAATATTTTAACAAATATAATATAACTTAAAATAGTTATAATGACAATATACAATATATATATATATATATATATATATATATATATATATATATATATACTAGGTTCGATCCCATGTATTACACGGGATAATTTGAAAAAATTAAATCATGTCAGGAACTTATCTTACATATATGAATGATCATCGAAAGTACGATGCTACTTCAAACTTGTACTCTTGAAATAACTCTGAAATATAACTCTGAAAAATGACTTTTCAGACTTAATTTAGAAATGAAACTATATCAATAAATTGAACTTTAACTTAGAAGTAATTTAGAATGACTCTTCAGACTTGTACTCTTGAAATAATTGTAAAGTAAAACTTCTAAGACTTCATAGCTATGTATAGGCAAGTCAGAAGCTATGCATGCACTATGCAGAGACTCTACATGCACTATACAAAGGCTCTACATGGTGCTCCGTCTGGAAAAGAAGATTTCAGAGTTTGGGTGAGCTAACTCTGAAAAATGATTCTTCAGATTTGTAATCTGGAAATAACTCTAAAGAATGATTCTTCAGACTTATATTCTTGAAATAAATCTGAAGTATAAAATCAATCCCACCAAGTCTTGAGTATATGAGACATTTAACTCTTGAGTAAGAGCTCTGTCTCTTGATGTCTTCTACATGAGAGCTCTTGGTCCATCCCCCTTCAAAAGACTAAGTCCTAAGGACTACACTAAGAGGCTCTGCATGTACAGTAAGGGCTCTGCATGTACAGTAAGAGCTCTGCATGTACAGTAAAAGCTCTTACTATACATGAGTTTATTTTGATGCGGAGTGATTTTTTTTGAATTGTTTCTAGATACATGTTTAGGCCTTGATCTTCCTTAGAATACAACACAGGCTCTGTATATAAGACACTTACTCTTGAGTAAGAGCTCTGTCTCTTGATGTCTTCTACATGAGAGCTCTTGGTCGAGCCCCTTTCAAAATACTAAGTCCTAAAAACTACACTAGGAGGCTCTGCATGTACTATGTAGAGGCTCTGCATGTACAGTAAGAGCTCTGCATATACAGTAATGACTCTGCATGTACAATAAGAGCTCTGCATATACAGTAAGAGCTCTTCATGCACAGTAAGAGCTCTGCATGTACAGTAAGAGCTCTTACTGTACATGAGTTTATTTTGATGCGGAGTGCACACTTGTACTTTATTTTTTTTAAAATTGTTTCTAGATACATGTTTAGGCCTTGATCTTCCTTAGAATACAACACGGGCTCTGTATATGAGACACTTAACTCTTGAGTAAGAACTCTGTCTCTTGATGTCTTCTACATGAGAGCTCTTGATCCAGCCCCCTTCAAAAGACTATGTCCTAAGGACTACACTAGAAGGCTCTGCTTGTACTATGTAGAGGCTCTGCATGTACAATAAGAGCTCTTACTGTACGTGAGTTTATTTTGATGCGGAGTGCAGACTTGTACTTTATTTTTTAAATTGTTTCTAGATACATGTTTAGGCCTTGATCTTCCTTAGAATACAACATGGGCTCTGTATATATGAGACACCTAACTCTTGAGTAAGAGCTCTGTCTCTTAATGTCTTCTACATGAGAGCTCTTGGTCCAGCCCCCTTCAAAAGACTAAGTCCTAAGGACTACACTAAGAGGCTCTGCATGTATAGTAAGAGGCTCTGCATGTATAATAAGAGCTCTGCATGTACAATAAGAACTCTGCATGTACAGTAAGAGCTTTGCATGTACATGAGTTTATTTTGATGCGGAGTACACACTTGCACTTTATTTTTTAAAATTGTTTCTAGATACATGTTTAGGCCTTGATCTTCCTTAGAATACAACACGGGCTCTGTATATAAGACATTTAACTCTTGAGTAAGAGCTCTGTCTCTTGATGTCTTCTACATGAGAGCTCTTGGTCCAGCCCCCTTCAAAAGACTAAGTCCTAAGGACTACACTAAGAGGC
>NC_037528.1:28125291-28134646 GCF_001531365.2 Cynara cardunculus var. scolymus | reverse complement strand
AGGACTACACTAAGAGGCTCTGCATGTACAGTAAGAGCTCTGCATGTATAGTAAGAGCTCTTACTGTACATGAGTTTATTTTGATGCGGAGTGCACACTTGTACATTATTTTTTAAAATTGTTTCTAGACACATGTTTAGGCAGGAAAAATTAATAACCGTCTCAAATTAACCGTCCAAAGGGACACATGTCACTTAAATAGACCTATTTGAACCGTAAATGAAAATTGTGTCTAGATAGATGTTTTAGGCGGGAAAAATCAATAATCGCCGCACAGAAACATGACACGTGTCCCAAAAGTTAATTATTTGTTAGGTTATAGATATTACATATATATAACAATAATAATGATAATAATAATAAAATATAATTACAATGATTGAGTTTGACATTTTGATGGATATTAAAGTAATTTCAATTTCCCATGCATTCAACACCGTCTATCTAGGGGGTGCCATTAGCATTTCCCTTAAACTAATACCAATTTTGTCATAATTATCTCGAAAATCTAAGAAATCTTCAAACTCAAAAGCATCAAAAAAATCTCACTATTCATTAATACTTATCTTGATTAGAACAATGACAATCTACAAAAGTACAAACATTTTTGTCACTTTTCATGAGAATTCAAAAAAAGTGATAAGAAGACTTGTATAATCAATTACATTTTTTTGGTTATAGATTTGGATGATTCAACCTACTTTCCTTTCATCGTTCTTCAACTAGAAAAATCAATTATTTTTTTGAATACCAAGTTATACCATCCATCCTTCATTCTTTCCTTTATCCAAGGTATGTATCATTGTCTAAATTTCTAGCATATATTAATATGAAACATCATATACAACATTTTACTTTATGTAATTTATCTTATTAAATTTATTTAAGTTACATTTGGATATACTTATCATTTTGTGTATGGACGGTTCACGTACAAATACTAGTTTTTTAGATCTTCTTCGTAACTTTGTAACCAACCCCTCAAATGTACCATTTTCTTTGTCGAATGACAATACGTTTGAGGCAGATGATGAATTTGGATTTGATGAACCCAACTTACAATATAGTGGGGATAGTGATTATGAGTCAATGTTTAATATTGAGGATGATTCTGATAATGTGAGTGAAAATCCGGTAGTGAACTTTATGAATGATGTTGGAGATGACAACATAGCCGATTTGGAAAACAACATTCATATAGATGTTTGAAGTGACTCAGAAAATAAAATAAGGTTAGGAATGCAATCTGAAAGTAAAGAACATGTAAAAAAGGCAGTAACACTTTGGTCGATCGCCCAAAATAGAGAGTTTAAAGTATACGAAAGTAAAAGTAGCTTGTGGTTAGCAAAGTGTAAGGTGGTGTTTGTTTTCTCAGAGGTGCTGAAGTCTGAAGTCTGATTTATAAGAGATGGTCTTGAAGTCTTAAATATGTATCAGTAAGATTGTTTGTTTTTATGCTTGAAGTTCGAAATCTGAATTGGTCAAACTAGTGCAAAAATATAAAAGATAAATAGTTTTTTTTTAAAAGTATAAAAGATTGATAGTTTTTGCTAACAAATATCTTCTGGACCCCAAAATATGAACCATGTGATAGTGGGCGGATTAAGATTAAGGTGACGTTTGTTTTTTAAGAGGTGCTGAAGTCTGAAGTCTGAATTCACTTCTGAATTTTAAGAGGTGGTGTTGAAGTCTGAAATCTGAATCAGTCAGACTGTTTGTTTTTACGTCTGAAATCTGAAATCTGAAATCTGAATCAGTCAGACTGTTTGTTTTTACGTCTTAAATCTGAAATCTGAATCAGTCAGACTGTTTGTTTTTACGTCTGAAGTCTGAAGTCTGAATCAATAAGACTGTTTGTTTTTGTAAACTAACAAACTTCTGAAGTCTGAAATCTGAATCAATTCATTTCAATTAAATTTAACTGAAATATCYAATCATTTAAACCATTTGTAAACTACCATATATTTTTAACACATTCAAAAATTCAATTGAAATACGTCAATTGATTCAACACACAATAGAAAACACGAATAAAGTCTCATAACAACTAGAATCAATATTCATTTTGCATTAAGTGTGTCACAATTTCTTCTCTTAAACTAGCCATATATGTTTGGTCAGCGGCACTCCCATGCGATTGAATCTCTTCAGCCTCATCCTCGTCATCGTTCCCTTGTTCGTTGATTTGATCATACTCAGAAAATAGCTCATCACTTAAACCTTCCTTCAGTAAGAAAAACAAATAGCCCCTAACTACAACAGCTATTCCCAACTTGTTATCCCAATATTCATGCATCAATCAACCATCATTGATCATCATCAAGAAACAAAAAAAAATGTCTAAAGAACCTTAAGAAAAGGTAAAACCCATATAAAGAATCTTAAGAAAAGGTAAAACCGACCTTACCCATTAAACAAATATGTCTAAAGAACCTCAACATTGATCATCATCAAGAAACAACAACAAAAATAGAAACGAACCCATGTTTGGATTCTTGTTCAAAATACACAAACATTATCCAACCAAGAAAAAAAGACTCACATTTTTATCGAATCTTGAAGAACCCTTGAATAAAAAAGATAGTCCTTTTTGTGGGTTTTTGTTCAAAACATTTAAGGGCAAATGTTTTTGTGACATAATTTTTTTTATGGTTTTCTGAAATGCTTATGCCCTGTCTATAAAAGCCAAAATCTGAGAGGAAAGACCTGAGCACTCGATATAGGTTGAAGTGGCCAGGTGATATCCTAGTGGTATAAACTTTTCCCCTTCATGAGTGTGAATCTCAGTCACTCCCTGTTGTCTTTAAAAACTTAAAAATAATCTAGGGAGTGTAACATGCTGGTGAATCTCACTCACTCCCTGCTGTCCCATAAATCACTAGAGTCTTGTGTATTAATCTCAAGATGCTTGCATGGAATCTGAATATGATAGATTATCTCTTCATACAATCATATTTTTATTCGGTCCTTTGGAGATCACAACTCTATTTGTGAAGGGGAAGGGTAAAAGTGCTAATAATATTTGGAGAATGCTAATAAATCAAAATACCCTTGATGGATAAATAAAATAACTACTGCAAGATATTCTGAATCATCTTAAATCCTTGAATCTCTAATTTTTAATTTCATTCCGTTTGAACATTCAAGAACATCACATAACAAATAAAAGGTCTTTGATGTCCTAAATAACCTCATCATATATGGGTCATGACAGTGATCAAACATGGAGCTCGGTGGAATTTTAAGGCTGTTTGACTGTGATCAAACATAGGGACTATTAAGGCTGTTTGACAGTGATCAAACGAGAACCCTTTTGATAGGCTGTTTGTTATACCCTTTGACAGTGATCAAACCAGAACCACCACATTTTGAACCAAAACAAAGAACCAAAACATAAATTAAATAAGAAGTTAACAAAGAACCACATTTTGGATTATATTCTCTTACCAAACAAAATGGTTGCATGTGCAATCAACTATGAGAAATCCATTAACCAAGAGAGAAGCCATTAATATCACTAGTGATTCTTCTTTCAAAACCTATTAACAGACTTCACATAAAAACCCCCTTATAGGATTTCAACCGTGGGGTTCACATACAAAAACCCCTTATAGGAAGTAAACCCTAAACCCTTTTTTGAACCAGGCAAAACAAAAATTAACCAAGCAAGGAGAAAGAAAATCGAGAGATAGAGAACTTGAGAGATCGAGAGGTAGAAGACGGTAGGCGAGAGCTTGAGAGAGAGATCGAGAGCTTGAGAGAGAGATCGATAGCTTGAGAGAAGGATCCACAGACGCAGCGATGGAGAGGTTGAGAGAGACCAGGTAGGCGACACAATAATAAGAGGTTTTCAGTGTTTAGGTTAGCTCTAAATTATTCAGACCTAATCAGAGCTTTTAAGCTCTTAATTGGAAAAAGAAAACAAACACACTTAATGCCCTAAGGTCTGACCGATTCAGACATAAGAGGGTATTAAGTGCTTTTTTTGTAAAAACAAACAGGGCCTAAGAGATTTTAAGGGATACATTTACCACTTAAAATTTTAGAGGACATTTAGATTTTTTAAGCTCTTGTTTTAAAAATAAAACAAACACTTTTAATACCCAAACGTCTAAAAGAATCAGACTTCAGAAATATTAAGAGATAATTTTGAAAAAACAAACAAGTTTTAAGACTTTAGGAGATGGTGGAGAAAGCTCTATTATTGTGCACTATACACCACGTTATGCATGGTATGTTCATGCAACTAAAAAGAAAAATCATCACATGTAGAAGATTACACGTTGGGTGGATGCACACAATTGTTTCAAATCCTGCATTGGCAATAATAACAGAAATTTGAACTCTGCAACTATTGCCTCATATATCCTCCACTCAATTCAAAATGATGTTGAATATCCGGTGAAACAAATACAAGCAAATATTAAAAATAGTCTGAATGTAGATGTTTCTTACCGGAAGGCATGACATGGTAGGAGAAAAGTCATAGAGACTATTTATGGAACTTGGGAAAGTAACTTTGTTGAGTTGCCTAAGTACATTGCAACTTTGCGGTCTTCAAATCTTAATACGATAGTGACTTGGTTTCATGATCCAAACGGATCATCACATGTGGCGACATTCAAGTATGTTTTTTAGGCTTTTGGACCCGCAATTAATGCATTTCGTCTATGTCGACCTGTTATTTCTGTTGATGGTTGTCATTTGAAGGGTTCATATAGGGAAAAAAATGCTTGTTGCGGTCACAAAAGACGGTAACAATAATATATTGCCTGTAGCTCATGCCATTGTTAATGAAGAGTCCGCACACAGTTGGTGTTGGTTTGTTTATTAGTTTAGACATTTTGTTGCTCAAGACAGGCAATTATGTGTTACTTCAGACAAGCATCAAGGAATAATTCATGCAATGACAAATCTACAAGAATGGAAAGAGCTGTTAGCATACCATCGCTTTTGTCTTCGACACATTAGAAGTAATCTCATGAAAAGGTACAAGAACTTGAGCCTCAATTGTTTTTGTTGGGCTATTGGTAACACCACACAGAAAAGAACGTTTATTAATTATATGCGAGAAATAAAAAGCATTAATCTTGAAGCCTGGCAGTATTAAAACAAATTAACAGAAGTCAATGGTGTCTTTTGTATGATGAAAATCGTAAATGGGGTTTCTTGAAAACAAATATCTTTGAGAGTATTAACAATGTGTTGCGAGGAGCAAGACGGTTACCGATTAAGGCGTGTATTGACTTTACATTCAATAGAACTGTGCAACTTTTTAGAAAGCATAGTGATATTGTAATGAACTGCAATACACCTCTACCATCACGCATGTCGTGTCTCTTTGTTAAACAAGAAACCCATGCACAAAGCCATAAGTTGACCGAGTTTGACTATAATGAAGGCGTCTAAAGAATTGTCACAAAGTTGTGGATAAATGATACCGGAGGAAATACACATATTGTCCCCTATTTTCAACATACGTGCACATGTGGTAAGTGGCAAATGGAAAGATTTCCGTGTTCACATGCTCTTGCAGTTTGTCGACATAGAGGGGATGACCCTCTTTCCATTGTGAGTACTGTGTACACTACAATGACGTATAGAAACAATATCGTTCTAATTTTATGCCACTTTCTCACGTTGATTATTGGTTGGAGTCGGATTAGAAAATTGAAGCAGATTACTCGAAACTTTCCGTGCATCGAGGTCGGAGGCGTGCAAACCGATTTCGTAATGAGATGGACATTCGTCATCCTGACGAACCTCGCAGATGTGAACTATGACACCAACGTGGGCATAATAGGAGAAATTGTCCAAATTCTCAACCAAGATTCAATGAGATGTGAACTTATAATCTCAATAATTGATGTTTTAATTTAGTGTTTAATTCGTATTGTAACGTTATAATTTAGTGTTTAATTCGTATTGTAATGTTTTTATAGCGTTTTAATATTTATTGTAATGTTGTACGTAATTCTGTAACATTTTAATATATTCGTATTCTAATTTATCGTTTAGTTCGTATTGTATTTTCCTAAAATTGTAATATATTAGATATTGGTATTAGTTTAAAGGTATTAATGAGAGAATTTACTAAAAATGATATATAAATCTTAATAATATATTTTAAATAAATCAATTCATACATCTATATTATATTATGAAACATTTACCAAAAACTCTTAAAAACAATCTTTTAAGCATTATGTACTGCTATATAATGCTAATTACTTAATTTTCAAATCAATTTCTTAATGCTTGTGTACAACTTATTGAAACACCTAAGCGGGGTTTAGATAACCTCAATCTTCCATCAAGAGCTAACATTCATCCATATCTTTATGAGTCGCTAACCTTCATCCATATCCAAATATCTATATATTTCAACAAATTTAGAGATAGGTATACATATGATTTGATACTAAAATAGATACATTTTTTTTCAAAATTTTATGATACCTTCAAATTTATATTTTATTCAATAAATAAAAACATTATCATTTTTCCAGCACACCATAAAATCATATTATAACATCGATGGAGACAGAATAAAACAAAACATTAAAATCGAGTTGTATCCCGCTGCATTGCGTGAGTACCCTTCTAGTTATATAATAAAATAAAATAAAAAAAATTAAAAAAAAGATGTAAGTAAGAGGGTTAAATATGTAAATATACAAAGTTTAGAATGAAAATATATAAAATCAGATTATAAAAAAAGTGGATCCCCTTAAAACACCACTATTTCTACAAATATTTTTAAAACACTCCTATTTCTACCAAACTTTTTCTAAACAACCCTATTTTTGCAAAAAACTCTTTATGGGACACTTCTCAAAATGTTTCTATAAAATAACTAATACGACATTTTATTTAAAAATCATTCTAAAACACTTGTTGAAACGTCCTATAAACCTATTGTAACCTTTTTAGATAGGAAACTTTATAATATGGTCTATAAACTTAAGTTTTATGAATTATTTCAATTGTCAAATTTATGTAACTACTAACCTATCAACCCAATCCAACCTGCCTCAACCCGCAACTCCGCAAGGGTTGAGTTGAGTTGAGTTATACTTTTGAATGAGTTGAGTCGGGTTAAGATTTTTTCAAACCATCATAATTAGGTTGGGTTGTAAAAATATTGTAAACCGCCTAACCCAACCCGCATACACCCTACTTATGAAATCATTTGGGTTCTCAAAATTCTATCAAATTTAAATATAAAAAGATTTACTTCCTGTAAGTCTATTTTGTGATAGTAAATCTGCTATCCAAATAGCCAATAATCTTGTCTTCCATGAACGTACTAAACATATTGAAATTGATATTCGTCAAATTCGGGAAAATATTAGCAAGGGGTTGTTAAAAGTTATAAAAATTCTTTTTTCTGAACAACCTGCCGATATCTTCACAAAGGCTCTTGTTGTTAATCATCATAATATTTTATGTTCAAAGTTGAGAATGATTGACTTGTTCAAAAGTCAAGATTGAAGATGGGTGTTGAAATATAGTGTATTTTTAACAATCGTAACTTTTTTCCTTTTCTGTTAGGTTTATTTTTAATAAGGATATTTTCCGTCAAAGTTTGAGAGTTGAAGGGCTTAAAAAATGCGCCTCACTTTTCTGGATCCATGAAGGGTAGCAGAGCAATTTGTCTTTTCTTCAGGGTCTTTTTTGTAAATGTCACATAAATATAAATAGTATTCTTTTCTCAAGAATTCTTAGTTTTTAATCTTCATTTTCTGACTAAAATTCTCTCAATCTTCCTCTTACCTTAGCTAACTAGATCTTATATGTAATCTAGGGTTAAGATTTTGTAATATGTTTTTTTTTGATAAATAAGCAGTAAATCTTTTTGGTTATCATTTTGTACGAGTGAAGAGTGGAGTTCTAAGTCGAAGAGACATGTTGATCGTCGACGAAGTGAACAACATTGGCAGTCTCAGGAACAAAGTGAGGGAGGGGGTTAAAGTATACCGTGTATATTAGAGTATGTATAGGAAAGTTCAATTGTAAATCTATTTTCCATAATGAACAGAGGGTTAAAGGAAAGCACGATACAACCCCTAGTTATCTGTATTTATCTTATAAAAAACTTTAATCTTTTTTTGTATGTGTTCCTCTTGTTTTTTTTTTCTTTTTATCGGGTTGTTTTTTTGTCCTTTTTGTTGGTTTTGATTTGTGTGTTTTACTGTTTTTGTTGAATATGCCTGTCCATCTAAAAAAAACAAATGACAATTGGAAACAAAAAAACCAAAATGACGATAGTGATAAGGAGTACGGTAACTAAATCTCTCTCTCTCTCTCTCTCTCTCTCTATATATATATATATATATGTATATAGAACACTTGGTTCAAATGTTAACCCAAACTATTGGGTTAACTTTGTTAACCATTTTCAACCAATCACAATATATCTTAGAATTTAATGACAAAGATACATATGTAATTTTCTTTTTTATGTAACTCCTATATCATTAATTGGGAGTTACAAAATCATAAAATCCCACGTTTGTGTTAAATTATTATTAATATTATTTTTTAATATTGATTTTCTATCTCTAATGTTTATGAATTTGTGATTGATGGAGGTGACCCGGTAGTAAAGTTTTTGGTACCGTTCATATTGACATATACGAAAAATCATGAACATGTGTGACCATATGAACACAAATTCACATATAAGAACATTCGTACAACCATATAAACACAACTCAACATATATGAACCATTGTGTCAATTACGAACACAAATTGACATATATGAACACTTATGTCAATTACGAAAACAGATTGACCTATATGTACAGTTGGTATAAATATGAACATATATTGACCCAAATGAACATACGAAAGATGATGAACATGTGTGACTATATAAACACAAATTCACATACATGAACATTCGTACAACCATATGGACACAACTCGACATATATGAACTTGTTGGTCCCACAAGGGTCTACAAAATAAGAAACAGTTTGTAGAAGGGGGGGGGGATGAATACAAACACAAAGTTTTCAAATTTAAAATATATATTGATAGAGAAGATCAATACAGATTTTACAAGATTGTTTGCGGAAAAATAAAGTATAGGAAACCTATCTAAACAACCTTTGGTCACACACAGAGGTTTAGCAAATAMAAGAAAAGAGAATGCTAAAAGAAATATCTTTTACTTAAGCTAGAAGATACTTGAAGTAAGAATATGGTAAGAGAGTGATGCGTGCACTCTGTATGAAGAAGAAACACTTCTATTTATACCCAATGCATTAAATGAACATTTAATGTAGTAAGGTAGGGTTTAGAGTGCGTGTCAAGCCTTAAGAGGAAGGCTTGTCCTTTGCTACAGT
>NC_037528.1:28096058-28125191 GCF_001531365.2 Cynara cardunculus var. scolymus | reverse complement strand
TCTTTTCTGCCTTGATCTCTTCATCGGTCTTCTGGTTCTTCATCACTTATTGTTTTTCATTACTTTTTACATTTTGCACTATGGGATCTAACATTGTCCTTTGCTACAGTGAATAATACAAAACCCTATTCATGAGCATACATCTTTTCACAAAGTTGGTGGGTAGTAGAGTCAACTAGTCGGCTCCATACTGTACTATCTTTTAGAAAGGGTATGGGGTTGTCTTTTGTGTGTATAAGGACAAGACAAAAACAACCATGCTCAACAAGCTTCTTTTGATTGCTGAATGCTGGAATAACCTGAAGGTTTCTTCAGCATTCGCTGAGGCTTGGGCAGTCTGCACACATATGTAGACAAGGTTGTAATCACTGAATACCGCTTCAGATCACGTACATGTCAGTCTCTAATCTTCAGTTTCAGTCTTCGAATTTCGTTGAAGGTTCTTTGGTGTGAGTTTTGTCTTCTTGAAGTATAGTTGTCGCTGATTGGATTTACATTACAAGTTCTTCAGCGATCACTGAACAGACTCAGTGATGATCACTGGAACTGAAAACAGAAACATAAATACTTTGTATAAGGTAAAAGGGATTATCATCAAATCAATGAGAGAGAGGATCAACACAAGTAGAGAGAGAGAGAGACAAAGCATATATGGGACATCCAAATAAAAGGACAAAAAGAAGGGAAAGAAGGCCATGATTCTTGAAAGCGAAGAAGAGGACATAACATCTGGTTCTGATGATGATTTAAGTGCATTTGCAAAATCTCCTGCCTTAATAACAAAAGAATTTTCAAGGAAATTTAGGAAGGTTCAAAAGCCCATGTTTGAACATAGACAGACTTAACCTTCGAAGTTTGAGAAAAAGGAGGAAGAAAAGCCCGAGAAAGCCAAGCCAACGAATTGCAAATGCTATTGATGTAAAAAAGTAGGTCACTTTGCTACAGAATGCAGAGGTCCTCTCGTCAATGATGCATTGTATTACAAGAATAAATACAAATACAATCGCAACTAGAAGAGCCTCATGGCTAAACAAGAAAACTAAGTTTCTGACTCTACATGAAATAAAGAACCTAGTCAAGGACTCTTCTGTGGCATGATCGTAGCTAATGATGACAATCTAGAGTCCTTTGACTCTGAAGCTCAGGTATGTTCTATCTCGGAAAGCTATAAAACATAACTTGAGCAAAATGTCATGAAATTGGCTGCTGATTTTGAAAAACTCAAGCAGAAGCTCTTTGAAGAAAAAGATAAAAGAAAACAATTTGAAAAAGAAATGTTGTTCTTCAAAAGAAAAATAGAGCTTCTGTCTGAATAAAAGAAGAAGATTTCTATTGAAATAGAGAAGATTGAGAGTCTAAAACTTTCCAAAGGAAAATCTTTCATCATTAAATGTCAAGAACTTGAGAAAGTTATGAGGAAAAGGAAAAGAAGTATCAAAATACAGAATCTGATAGACTTAACTCTTTGGCTCTTAAAAACTATCTTCAAAAGGAGAGAGAGTTTTTGCATCAAAGCTTACAATCAAAAGAACTTTCGATAAAGAAATACAAATATGCACAAAAGGTGCATGAGAAGATCAACTCTTAAATGGATAAGAGAGGACTAGAATTGGATCCTTTTACTTCTAAAAAGAAAATATCCCTTGACTATGTATTCTACCTAGGAAAAGAATAAAAACCATATTTCTCCTTGCTAAATGAATCTTCTATTTTCAAGAGAAGAAATTCTTTTAGTAGAGCAAGGACGAGATAATTCAATTTTCAAAACACCTCTTACACTTTTGAAAGATATATCTTAAAATGAAAACAAGGAGTTTTTCAAAAAATTCAGAAGCAAGAGGGATAGTTTGTCTTTGGTTTCTCAAAAGGCTTGAAATCTGGCATTTCTGTGTCAAGTGCTTCTGGTCCTAAGGAACAGAAGTTAATAAATTCTAAGGCATTTGAGTTTGTCCCTTTGCAAGCAGAAGAAGAACAAAGGAAGATTTTTGAACTGGACTTAAAAGAAGCTTTGGAGCAATGCTTAATTTCAAACACAAAAGAACCAGAAGTCAATCCATGTATTTCAAAATTAATGTAGAAAAGTGGTTTAAATCTTTTGAAACACAAGACTCAAGTGAATGTATATCTCTCTCTAAAAAACCAAAAAGATATTTTCTTAACTCCGATTCTGGGTTGGAACCAGATTGTGAAACAAAGATAAAAGGACCAGAGTTCTATAAACCACTCTTTGGGATACAAGACAAGCCTGTTTCTATCAAGAAATATATGAGTGGAATCCCAATGTGTCTTGACTTTCTAGACAAGTGTCTAAGAGCCAAAACATGTCTTGAAATAGAGAAAGAGCAGAAGGACAAGTTTAAAAGAACTCTATTTGATAAAAATTCTAAACCTTATCCTTTCAAGCAAATCAAGTTCACATAGGAACATAAAGGGAATGGAAAACTAATGCAAAATTAAACTCTTCTGTTTTAGTAAAGCAAAATATCCAAGGCAAGTGGGGCAAGAAGAGTGATTTTCAAGAGAAGATGGATTTTTTCAAAGAAATAAATCTGAACTAGATAGTAAGTAACCAAAAACAACTGATGCTAGGACAAAATGTAATAAAAAGGCCTCTGTTTCTAAAATTTCAATGCAAAAAGAGACTTCAATCAATCATCTTGTGTTCATAATTGTAAATGCTTTGATATCTTACTTTAATTAAAGAAACACTTATCTGCCCCACTTTGTCTTCTTTCTGGGTCTAAGAAAATTTTATATTAAGACTTAGAAGAAACATGCACCTAAGGCTAATCAGAAAGGACCCATTAAGAAATGGTAACTAAAACTCTCTAAGTTGTAAGAAAAGCATGTGCATATCTGGTATCTGGACTCTAAATGCTCGAGGCATATGACTGGAAATAAAGGTCTTCTATCCTCATTCAAAGATAAGAGTGGAGGGTCTGTGACCTTTGAAAATGACAAACAAGGAAAGATTATGGATATGGCATATCAAAAGGTGATATTTCAATATTCAAAGTTGCTTACGTAGATGGGCTAAAGCACAATCTGCTCAACATAAATCAACTTTGTGATAATGGATTTGTTGTAAAGTTTCAAAAGAAAATTTGTTCTTTACTAACCAAGACAAGTCAAGAACTGCTAAGAGCCGACATAAAATGTAATCTTTACCTAATGAACTTCATTTTCAAGAAAGGAGCATAGACCCTCTGTTTGGTTTCAAAGAAGGGTGAACAAGCTTGGCTCTGGCACAATAAGTTCTGTCACCTTAAATTGTCAAACCTTGACAAATTGGTTAAACACAATCTGATACATGGTTTACCAAATGTATAGTTTGAAAAAGATCATCTTTGTTCAACATGTGAACAAGGCAAGCTCAAAAGAGCATCACATAAGACAAAATCTGATTTCTCTTGCTTTAGATATCTGCAAATGCTATATGTCGACCTATGTGGTCCTATTTCAGTGTAGAGCTTGTCTGGAAAACTTCTCGAACTCACTAGAAGTTAATCAAACCTTTTTATTTGTCGGCATTTGCAACAGGTCCGCGTTTGGGATTGGTACTAACGACATTGTGTTGAGTTGAGTGCAAGTTAGAGGCACGCGAAGGATCGAGCTAATCAGTGACGTCATCCATACTTTGGAGATAAAAACTAATTAGTAACATTCTTCCTTAAATATAGTCTTATGTAAGATTTTGGAATATTATGTATTGATGTTAAAACTTATATTTCCATTATAGGTAATCAACCGTTGACTTTAGAAAGGGATTTGATTCCTTATTTGATGTTCTATCAAAATTTTAAATTAGTCGCTCTTTCAAAATTTGAGGGTGTTACAAATATTAAGTCATGCAATGGATCATGTGAGGGAAAACGAAAATTATATCATTACTTCAAAACAACCAACCCTCTCTCATCAGGGTTCAGTTCCTGGCCACATAGTTATCAATTGTGATCGGGAGAATGTTCATTGCAATCTCTTCGGTGACTATTTCTTTGAAAATCAAACATTTCCTGAGTCAGTGATTCCTCGATGCTTTCAAATGGGTCATAGTTTATTTCTTTGTATTTTGGATGCTATTCAAAGGCATGAGAACTACTTTACCTAATGAAGGGACGGACTTGGTAAACTTGCCTTGTCTGGTAAGTAACTGCTGCATTTTGAATGTTGACATATGGTGTTCCAACAGTTTCTACTAATGAGTACATAAAAATAGGGGAGTTTACAATTTTAGAAGCTTTGAAACGGTTTTGCCGTGCTATGGTGGAAGTGTTTGGAGGCCGTTATCTACGAGCACCTAATGCTAAAGATGTAGCAAAAGCTACTCCAAATTGGAGAACGACGAGGTTTTCCAGGAATGCTAGGTAGTCTAGATTATTTACATTGGAAGTGGAAGAATTGTCCAACGGAATGGGGAGGACAATATGCCGGTCAAAGTAGATCCACAAGTATTATTTTAGAAGTTGCAGCTGACTACGACTTTTTGGATGGCATGCATTTTTGGTCTACTGGGATCCAACAATGATATAAACGTGTTTGAGTCATCCTATCATTTTGCAAATCTGGCAGCAGGTAATGCTCTTCATGCTAATTATGTCATCGAAGAAAATCATATAATGTGGGTTATTATTTAGCTGATGGCATATATTCAAAATAGGCCAATCTTGTTTGTTCAAACCATTCATGATCCACGTGGTCCCCCAAAAAATATTTTGCAATGAAACAGGAAGTATGCAGAAAAGACGTCGAATGTGCATTCGGGGTATCGCAATCCAGGTTTGCAATCATGGCAGGGCCTGCACGGTTATGGATGAAAGAAATATTGTATGATATAATGACTTCATGTATCATTATTCATAATATGATCATAGAAGATGAGCGTGAAATTAATGCAGTAATTGAAGAACGACTTAAAGTAGCAAATGTAGAAGTCGAGACGGTGGACAACAATGGTGGGCTTTAGGACACTCATTTTGAACTTTGAGATGCATCAATTGATCATTTGTGGGACGAATATAGTAACCGGGAGAATCAGTACAATTTGATTATGTTTTTAATTTGTGTTATTTAAATTAATTTAACTTTTTTCTTTGTAATTTAAAATTCATAAAAAAAAGTTGCCGTTTTATTTAAAAATACTTTATTAAATTAGATCTTTATTTAGTATGATAATTATTTATAAATTATAAATATTATATTTAAAATGGTTTAATAATAATGAAATATGTTTTTTATATGGGCCCACCAGTTCAGTGTTTTTTTGAAGTATGGTTGGAGTTGAATTTTTTTTTGTTGTCAAAAGGTCATCAGTTTTAATGTTTTTTAGTGTTTATGGGTTGGAATTGGTCATAGGGTTTAAGGTGTATCGTGCCAAATTCTTTTTGACAAATGTGACTTATATTTGGTTACACTCTTCTATAAACGGGCTTTTGGATTTAGGGGTTGACTTAAGCTCGTGATTAACAATCTTAAGCTATAAACTCGTTTTCTTTGTTTTTTGAGATTTATCTTGCTGCAAATTGTGTCCGTTGCAAACTTGATGTATTTATATATATATTTGACAAATGCTCTAAAATACTTTTTGGGACTAGGGTATTGTTATCCAATTTCGTGTTATATGCTTAAGGTCCAACTTATATATTACTGACACTGAATGTGTGTGATTGAACTTGCTACGAATTCTTGTTTTTGACAACCGTAATGTATTAAAAAATGTACTTTATGTTATAAGTTACCAATGAATTTCATTATGGCTGCACAAGTTGGAATAGAACATGCATCTATCGCTACCTGATGACTTGTACCCCAATGTTTTAACTCAACTCTCTCTTTCGCTATGAGATCTCGAATAAAATTGTAGCGAATGTCAATATGTTTGGTCCTGCTATGAAAAGCTGGATTTTTGGACATCGCTATTGTCGCCTTGTTATCACAATAGACCCAAGTTGCACCTTCTTCTACTTTGACCAAAATCAGCTAGCAATCTTCGGAACCACACAGCTTGATAGACTGATGCAGTTGCAGCAACATATTCAGCCTCAGAAGATGATAAGGCAACAATGTCTTGTTTTTTAGAACTCCATGAGATAGCACCTGAGCCAAGAGAGAAAACGTGACCAGAGGTACTCTTTCAATCATCTAAAGAACCTTCCCAATCACTATCGATACAACCAACCAATCTTGGATTTGATACTTTGGAGTACCAAATTCAGTGATAGATGGTTTCAGCAACATAACGAATAATCCTTTCTGCTGCTCCAAGATGATGCATTTGTCGGTTTGTGCATAAATCTGGAGATAACACTTACTGAAAATGTATGTTTGGATAAAGATCAGTAACATCATTAACTTTGAGGGATTCATTCACATTCATGGGAGCTGAAGTTGGATTACAATCCAACATATTAAACCTTTTCAGCAAATAGACAGCATACTTCCGTTGTGAAACGAATATCACATCAACACATTGGTTTACCTCGAGTCCAAAGAAATAATGCAACATCAACACATTGGTTCACCTCAAGTCCAAAGAAATAACGCAACAATCCTAAGGGACCGTTTACCAAACGCTTACCCGGGTAAGCGCTTAACAAGTAACATTATCTCATCGCATGAATATGGTAAAGACCAAGAATCTTACCCGGTAGGAGCGAGACAAGGACCAAGAGTCTTACCCGGTAAGTGAGGGCGACGACTCTTATCACGGTAAGCGCTTACCGGGTAAATTGTTGCATATGATGTCGTTTTGGTGGACTAAAATCTTACCTGGTAAGTAAATAATAGTGTTAAAATTTACCCGTAATTAGCACTTATCGGATAAGTGTTTGGTAAACGGCCCTAAGTCCGACATCTCAAACTTTTCCAACATGGCCAACTTAAGTTCGGTAACAATCGATTCAATTGACCCCATATATCATATCATCAACATAGAGACATAACATAAGAAAATCAGTACCTTGCTTCTTTACGTGGAGGTTCAGCTCATTTTGCCTTTGTTCAAAGACATTCTCCAAGAAATAGGAGTCGATCTTGCCGTACCAAGCATGTGAGGCTTGCTTGAGAACGTATAAAGCCTTTTTCAACTTATACACCTTGTCTTCAAAACCATTAACCGCATATCCTTCGCGTTGAGCAGCATATTAGACTTCTTACTTAAGCTCTCCGTTCAAAAAAGAAGATTTGACATCGAGTTGATACACCGGCCATTCCAATTGTGCAACTAGAGAAAGAAAAGTTCTTACCGTCTCAAAACGAGCAACCGGGGAAAAAGTCTCCCCGAAATCAACACCTTCCTCCTGTGCATACCCTTTGGCTACTAAACGAGCCTTGTGCTTTTGAATAGTTCCATCGACACGATATTTAGTATGATAGACCTATTTCAGTTCAATAACATTCTTCCTTTCCGGAAGATCAACCAACTTCCATGTGCTATTTTTATGAATTACTGACATCTCCTCGTTCATAGCCTCTTGCCACACCTTATTTTTAGCAGCCTCATCAAAGTACACAGGGTCTGACACAAACAAAGCAAAGCTACATGAAGCATATATATCTGCTAATGATCTGAACGTCTTTGGATTGTGATCATAAGTAGATGAAGATGCATGAGTTGTTGCTGATGTTTGGAGAGGAAGGTGGGCTGCTGCCATTACTGTTTGGAGATGAAAGAGGGCTGCTGCTTCTTGGAGATATAGAGCTTCATCAGGTTTGCTACGTGATGGAGAGTTGACCAAAGAATAGCCTATACAACCAAAGATTTGTAAGTGGCTTGCCCGTGTCGTCTATGCTTCATAAGGAGTATGATTCATGACTGCCTTTGTTGGTGAGATGTTGAGTAGATATACTGTGGTTGCAACTACTTCTTTCCATAACCTCTTTGGGTAATTTCCTTGCTGTCATCATGCTTTTAGCCATTTCAACCACGGTTCTATTCTTCCATTCTGCTACCCCATTCTGCTCTGGAGTGTATGGTGCAGTAAGCTCCTTACGAATTCCATGGTACTCACAGAAAACATTAAATTCATTAGAGGTAAATTCACCTCCTCTATGTGAACGAAGAACCTTTATGAACCGACCGCTTTCTTTTCCACCAATGCCTTAACTTTTTGAAACTTTCAAAACCTTCAGACTTTTGTTTCAGAAAATAGCCCAACTCATTTGAGTATAAGCATCGGTACACAACAAAAAGTATCGACAACCACCAAAAGATTCCACACTCATCGGACCACGAACATCCACATGCACTATTTTAGACAAGAAGCTCTCTAAGATTTGTTTACAGGGAATGAATTTCTGCTTTGCGTCCCTTAAACACATCCTTCACAGAAATCTAGTGCATCAATTCTAGGCAACCCAACAACCATATCTTTCTGTATCGATGGTTGAAACATCAACAAGGAACATTTTGTTTTGTGTCATTTTGACAATGGCTATGGCCTGACCAGATTTTTTATCTTTAACAAAACACGTATCACGATCAAACACGACCTTATATCCACTCATCATCAATTGTCCAATACTTATAGGTTATGGGCTAAATTAGGCACAAATTGCACATCACAAAGAAGTTTGACATCACCTTGTTCAGTTTTGATGGCGATTGTACCTTTGCTTTGGACTTTGTTTGTCGTCTCCAAGTCGAACTTCGCCCTTTTGAGTCTTATCAAGTTGCTTGAGTAGCGACTCTGTTCCAAACATGTGGTTTAAACACCCACTGTCGAGAAACCAAACTCCAGTAGTAGGATCATGAGTTGTTGAATGAGTCATGAACTGACTCTCTTATTCGGTCTTCTCTGTAAAATTTGCTTGAATCTGTTGCTTATCTCTTTTCTTTGACTAATAATCAACTTCTGTGTGCCCATTTTCTTGCAATCATTACATTGGATGGTGGTCTCGTAATGTCGTTGCTCATCTCCAAATTGGCCTCATCCAATACCACGACCAAGTCCATGACCTCGGTAACCTCCTCTACCTTGTTCATGACCTCCAAAGTTGCTAACTTTCCCTTGAGAATATGCTCCCTCTTTACTTAGAAAGCCTTTTCATCTGGTTTTTCATCAGATTTCCCAATTCTCCCTTCATGGGCTATCAAAAAACTCATCAATTCATCAAATGTATAAAGCTGATAATTAAGTCTTTTGACTCTTCAATGGCAGCAACAACATGATCAAAATTTCAGGTTAAACTTGTTAACACCTTACTTATTGTAGTCTCATCGGCAACAATTTCACCCTAAGACTTCATTTGGTTGACAATCTCTAACACCCTAGATAAGAAGTCTTGCTAGACTCTTTATCTTTCGTAGCTAGAGTTTCAAAATCACGACGAAGGGTCTGTAATTCAACAATAATTACCTTCTTGTCTCCCAATACTCCTGTTTTAAGATCTCCCAAGCTTGATGAGAGGTGGCTGCTGCTGCTGCTGCAATTCAAGGAAAATATCATCATCCAGTGCAGATTGGATGAAGAATAATGCCTTTGCATCCTTCTTTAGAGTCTCTCGCAACTGCTGATCAGGTTCGGCCGTTGCCGGGTCCGACTCCTCATACCCTGACTCTACCAAATCTCATAATTTTTATCTATTAAAGTTGATTTAGCTTGATGGAATCTATATGTAGTACAATGCTCAATCTCGAGCCTGCTTTTTTTTCAGTTACTTTTAGGGGCTTCTGACTGCTCTGTTGCTTCTTGAAAGTCCGCTGCTATGGAGTCTGTACGAGGAGGACAAAGCTGTTTCTTCTACGGAAGGGGTTTCTTTGGTCGCTTCCTTTCTATTTCGTTGATGTAGGGTGTGCGGATTTCAAGAAGAATTTCTTTAAATTGTTGGATGTTTCTTCCAGAAGTTCATTTTTTATCATCTTTAAATTCTGAGGTAAGGTTTAATCGATTTATGCATCTCAATCTTTGTAACACCCTACAAAGCTATCAAAATTTCGGTATTTCATAAATCTGCCATTTTGCCTGTTTTATATCCATCCTGTAAATTATATTTATATATACACCAAGCAAATCCCAAGACTAAAAACGTGCATTAACTACTACTTACAAACATACAGCAAATGTGTTGATATTAAATCTATCAAATGCTATTTTGAACTAATCTTCAGTCCTAAGCGATAGTCGAAGACACTATATCAACAATATTACCTATCGATGGTTACACCGTTAATAATACTTTTTGCATCGAAAAATAAAAACAAATCAGCCTACAAGTCTGATGAGTTCAAGAGTTTGTAACATAAAGCATTCAATCAAAATGTATACTAATTCATAAATTCAAATGATCCATGATTGGTAAAAAATAGTAATATGAAAGTTGACATGTTAGTTTTTACTAAATATATATATATATATATATATATATATATATATATATATATAAGTGTGGTTATTATTTTCATAATGAGGTAATAAACACGTGGGGGAGACCCACAACTAAAACTGGAATTAGTGAAGAAGCACTACTCAGCACTCCATTTATCCGTGAGGCTAATTTCGGCATAATCACCATGTGCACGTTGTGTCTTAGAGACACTATGCCTGTTAGCCGAGTATCTATGCACGGTACTCCAATATAACACCACACGGGAGCAACCCATCTAACTATAAAAGAAGCGACCCCAATACAAACACAACAAAGGGGGTGACCCTCAGTCGCCAGATCCGGATCTAAATACGTCACTTCGGTGAGCAAATAAGTAGCTCACAGTACCTCATTTATACAAAGTGTATTTCACCAAAACTTAAGTCAAAAGCATGCTACATAAACATCAAGTTTTAAAACATCAGAACAATATTCCACTTAGTTTCTCATAATAATTTAGCATGTCTGTTTTCATCTTAAAATTTATTTTGTATAAAACATCAAATAACCACATTTCATAACACATTCAAATCATGCATTTTTAACGATGCATATTCAAACATAAGCGGAATGAATCGGCTATGTGAAATACATAGTTTGACGTGTACCCAGTTTTAAGACTATTTAAACTCACCTTAGCTCTTTTAGTTAGTACCCCCCCCCCCCATAGGTGCTCGACTTGACTACCCGCCTTGATAACTAAACAACCACATAAAGTTCTTATATCAACACAAGCACCCTAAAGAAATAATTTAGAAAACTTTCTTATCTTAACATACCATCAAGAACCACTCAAAATAGAGTTAAAACCTTTTTCATATATGGGTTTAAAAGAAACAATTATTTTATTTGCGCTAAAAACAGGACAGCTCTGCAAATTCCATTTTTAGACCTAGTTAGAGCCTGAATTACCTCATACTTAAAACATATCAATTGTAGATGACCTCACAACGGTTTCAGAAAGATATTACATGTCTAAATCCGAGTTACGGATGATTTTATTACCCTTATTTCTTACGAGGTTCATTGCTTACATAATAACCTTCAAGACATGCTTGCTATGCATTTTAAAATACGTTTAGAAAGTCCTAAAACTTAAAAAAATGTTGTTCTTTTCCTTTGTTCTTCGAAACCACAGTGGGTTTCGGTCCTGAGGCTTCATCATCGTGATATCCACGATCAATACTCTTGGAACCATTAGTCCCCATGATTTGCATGTAGCAATACACACCCACAGAAAAGATATAGAACTAATTGAGTAGTATGATAATAGAGAGAATAATTTAGAAAACCATTGTTTACAAATGACAACCGATTTATGCTTATAAAGCAAATGAATCGGGTATACGACGGTTGGCAGAAAACTGCCGTGAGAAACTACTTTCGGTGGTTTTGATGAGGTGTCCCATGACCCTCTTAATTTTACATAAATCTAATTAATCTAAAAATATAAATCAACAAATGTGTTTGACATTTAATTCCAACAAAAAATCCATCCAAGTGCCTATAAAATGTTGATTTGAAAATTGTAACACCTTTATATAACTTTCGTAACTCTATCCATCGAACTTCAACCCTTAATTTAGCATAAGACCATATCATTTGAGATTTAAGCAACACAATTGACTTCTTGCTGTTTTGCATGTAAGCTGGAATCTCCTATCAAAAACATGTTTAGGTGAAAATTTTCTTCTTGAATCCATCTGATATCATCTTAATGTTCCTAAGAAACAAACTGTATCAAGTATCTTTACATTTTCATATTGATTTCAACACTTCAAAGTCCGTTGTGTACTTTGACTTTTAAAGTTACTCAAATATTGTAATTTTTAACTTTAAGTACTCTTTGATTAAACATCTTTAATGGACTCAAATCACTTCAAATAATCTAATAAAACCCTCCCACCATGAATAGACTTTAAATATGGATGTAGTTTATGTGTACCATGATCGTATACTTTTCATAATTAATTTGCAAAAGTAATCCTAATGAGTCTCAACATCATATAGCAAGTAAACCCACCCAAGTTACCACAACTAACAAGACTTAGGAGTCGTTTACTAAACGCTTATCTAGTAAGTGTTTATCGGGTAATTTTTCAAGGGTGGAGATTTCTTCTCACCATAACTTCCATTCTCATTGGAACCCAACCATATATATATGATAAGAAAGGTAAGGAAGAATCTTCACTCTTGGATCAATCATAATTGAAGAACAACAATAATGAGATGCATCAGGATACACCGGGTCAGTTTCTATATCAAGTGCAATTCATTGGGTGAGGCTGAGATTAAAGTTGATCAAAGGTCCAAATCTTTTCCTACGTTTCGCACCTTAACTGTTATTTCCGCATGATTTTTCATATAAATAACTAGTGTTATACCCGTCCGTTGGTCGGGTACACAAAACATGACTTTGAATAGATTATAAACATCCCTGAAACAAAGTGATGATTTATCAACATGAACAAATCAATAATATGAGAAACATGAGCATAAATTTATGTGAGAGGTTTTTTACCGTAACTCAATTGGCACCCCAAGTAATATTCGTAATATCTCACAATGTACCCCTATCGAATCCCTCCAAATGGAGACGAAAGGACTAATCAAAATCACTTTATAAACATATTCTAAACGTCCTGAAACATACCTCAAACAGCACCGAAAATGTTCCAAACAGCCCCAATCAGCCCTTATGGACCTGCACTCGGTAACAACACTATATAGCTGCTGTTTTGGGGACAAATAATTGACAAACAACCCCCATAGGTGTTGTTTTTGAGATCGATAATACTATTAAAAAAAGATCCGCACACAAATCCCATTGAATTTCAATTAAAACAGGGACCATGAATCCTTAGTGCTACCCGTCGATTCACTATAACAATTAATCGAATTTAACATTCGTAAATTATCCACCTATTTACAACCATAGCCCTTCCCCACCACCATACAATTCAGAAAATTAAAATAAAAAACAATTTACAGGGATTTTCCCTTTAATTAAATCACAATATCCAACTCAGATTTCGAATACTCCAATTTCAAAGATAGATTTCAATTCATCGATCCATAATAACACTTTTCTAAACCTCCATTAAAATCCCATACAGGAAACCATAGATGAATATTACAAGGAACGAACATACCTCAAATAAAGAAATCGATCGGCACTTGCTTCCCTCCTAATTCCTTCTTGTGAATTCAATCTTCTTGTGAACACCTGTTTTCTCCCTGGACTGGAAGGAAAACGAGAAGTGAGAACTAAGAAGTCGTAGTCGATAGAGGAACTCAGAGAGGAAGAAGCCTGACATCTTTTTTTTTTCTTTCTGAACCTAGCCTTCTTATACCTGGGCTGTGATGGCCTATGTAGTAATTTGCATGAAAATCGGATACTAGCGACAGCAACACATGACATGCAAATATTCTTATAATAACCACAAACACATAAACACACACTAACCTTGGTTAGTCATAAATAGTCAAACTATGTGTCCATAAACCTGCATGGTCAAGAAACTGAAATTTCACATGAGAAAAATGCACATAAACCTATCAATTTATGTTTTGGATGCATGTACATTGCGAGGGACAAAAAAGAAAGTCTATTACTAATTATTATGATTAAGCATAATAAACACACATATTTTTATGATTAAGCATTAAAGAGATAGTCAACAATAACAAATTGACATAAACTAATTATATGACATAAGGAAAATTTGACCATCTTAGTTTGACATTCTAAACAATATTTACAAACCAACAAAAAATTGACAGAAACTAAGATTGTCAGCAGTAACCAATAACATTCCCAACAGAACTGGACCAAATTGAGAGAAAATTTGATGGTAAGCATTCGACCACATAGAAGTTGTAATATGTCCAAAATCCATAATTCTTTGAGCACATAGAATGCCAATTTTGACCAACAAAACCACATCCCAAACGGATTAGACAACATATAGTTGCAGGACCAATCAAAATTGAAGAATTATATTCCATTCGCCATTGCACCCACATCAATCATTATCTCCATTCTACAAGAACACAAAACAAATAAAACAAAGCAATTCTTAGAATAAAACTGAAGTAAACTATTTACAATAATATAAGAAGTATGTATATTTAAAACCATACCTTCTCATTTACTTACTCATCTTCAAAATCATTTACCTCAGACTTAGACTTTCCAAAATCATCAGGTTCATCATTACGTCCAGCAACCTAATTGTACTGCACGACAAGAAATATAAGAAACATAAGGTAAATATTACAAAATATAACACAAAATCCAACAATAATTACCGATGTTGTTGATGTTGTGAGTGTCAAGGTTGTAGTATATGGGTCCCCATATGCATTCTGCTAAAATCTCTCATTCATCGTTTGTGATGTTATTCAACCAATCGTCATATTCTCCTTCTTCGACATCACAATAATCGTTAACACCAACTTCCTTGACCTTCCGGCACTAGGCAAGCGTTAACTCCATACATGGTCTTACGACTTTGCGGAGACATGTTTTTGGTAAACAATCGTTCGGGCCTGGTCATTGCAACCCCGTTTGTGAGGAGGCATGTAACTAAGGGTGGTCAAATGCGCACTTCTTCTCCCGAATTTACGGGGCTACTATGCTAAGTTCCTTAGAGAGAGTTGTCTCACGCTCTTAGGTATTCTCTACCTACCCATCTGTGTCGGTTTCTGGTACAGGTACCCTTTTGTAGAAAAATTATAGCTAGTTGGATCCTGCATATTCTTGAAATAAACAACTCTTTTTGGAAGTATGTTATCGGTTCCAATTTTAGCTATATTCATAACTTTTTCTGGCATATCTATATCGTCACCATGTTATTTTGTGATAGTAAAATGACGCACGTATTGAGGTGCCAAATTGAATACTTCGACCTTAATAGTAAGTATGACCCATCGTGCACATAAACTTTCAATAAGAAAATCATGTGTCCAATGAGGATCGCCAGCACCCTATATATACATGAGGAAATATTACGGGGTTGCTATTGCCACCACCTCTGTCAATTTTCATACCCCCTTCGTCATCATGTCCTCTCACATGATAATTTTTAACAATTTTTTTAATTTAAAAATTACACTTTATATCTTTATTGTTACTTAATTAATTTGTTTTACATCTCTTACTTTTTCATTTTCTGTTTTACACCCTTATCACATTAAGGTACATAATTGTATATTAACTAAAATACGGCAAAAATATACATTCTAATTTTAACAAGTTGCGTCATTATAAACGTTTCGTCAATACCTTCGAAATGAGCCAAATATTGAATATTTTTTGATTAAATTATATTATTATATCATATATATATATATATATATATATATATATATTATGAAAAAATATTTTTAATACTTACACTTTAGACTTTTGTAGTTAATTCTGATACATATCCTTGTTTTTTCATTTTTCTTTTTACACTCTTATCACATTAACATACATAATCGTATATTAGTTAAAATACGTTAAAAAATACGTTTTATTTTAACAAATTACACCATCATAATCGTTTCGTCAATCTCTTCGAAATGAACCCAATAATGAATATTGTTTGATTTAATTATATTATTATAATCATATTTTCAATACCTTTGAAATGAACACAATATTAAATATTTTTGGATTTAATTATATTATTATCTATCATATATAGTACGGAAAAAATATTTTTAATACTTACACTAGATACTCTTGTAGTTAACTATTTAATTTTTTAGTATATCCTTAACTTTTTCATTTTCATTTTTCATTCTTATCATATTAACATACATAATTGTATATTAAATAAAATATGTTAACAAAATACGTTTTTATWTTAACAAGTTACACCATTATAATCGTCTTGTGAATACCTTCAAATGAGCTCAGTATTAAATATTTTTGGTTAATCATATTATTAAATACCATAACTACATAAATTATTTTTAATACTTACATTTTATACCCTTACAGTTATTTATTTAATTTGTTTTATGTACATTACTTTTTCATTTCTCGTTGTATACCCTTATCACATTAACATATATAATTGTATATTAACTAAAATGCGTTAAAAATATGTTTTCATTTTAATAAGTTACATCATTGTAATCGTCTCGTCAATACCTTCAAAATGAATCCAATATTGAACATCGTTTTATTTAATTATGGAACTGTAATTATATAAATATCATAAGGGTATAAAATAAAAATAAAGAAGTAAATAAATATAATAAATTTTTATAAAGATATAAAGTATAAATATTGAAAAAAATTCATATACAAATATATAATTTAAAAAATACATATTTTTAATACTTTATTAATTAATAWTAATATAAAGTTAATTAATTTATATAATTATTAAAAAAATATGTATCCTTAATATTTTGTTARTTAATWAWWATATGTAATTATAGTATAGATTAAAAATAAAAAAAMMGTAAARGATATAATAGAAAARTATTTAAAAAGTTGAAGGGTTAAAACTAAAAATATCAAGGGTTAAAATTGAAAAATAAAATAAATTTATTTTAATGTATTTTATTGTCTTATGTAGTTTGTAGTTGGGGTATATAAAAAGTAGAGGAAAAGGAATAGGAGGAGGGTGGGGATAGAAAACTCCTATTATTATACATACACTCACATACATGCATATATATATATATATATATATGTGTGTGTGTGTGTGTGTGTGTGTGATGTATGGATCTATATAGAAGCAAACCTCCAAGGAACTCTTCATAAGCAATTCGTCAATAGTAAGACCGAGAAGATCGATAACAGCTTAACTGAAAAGAACACACGACATTTCCTCTTGGTTGTTAATAACTCGGATAACCAGTTTGTACCTATATAGATGTCGTTGTTAATAAGAGCGTATCGAAATGATGATAAAATACTTACGATTGACGTGAGTTGTCTAAATTCTTTGTACAAGGTGGCCTTCTTCAAGCATTTACAAAACTGGACGACTTCCCAATCAATAGTCATATCATCAAACTGAGCCGGTGATCGTCTTCCGCCATCAATGCCTTTCCATTAGCTAAGAGCATCTTGCTATTATAGTATTCAAAATTCCTCACAATGGGCTTCCTACAATCTCTTGCAAAGTATAACACTTTTGTACCTCATTAGTCTTTCTTTCTTCAGCATCAAATTTCTTCTTTCCTTCATACTTACTCTCATACTTGTTCTTGTATTCAGGCTTCCTTGAACTAGAAGAATAATGCTACATGTTTGAAGATGGTTTCTTATAGAGTTTCTTCTGAAAAGCCTTGGTAAGAAGTACCATAGCCTACTTAAGATCATTCAACTCAGAATCGAAATCACTATTAACTTTCTCTCTCTGCCTCAGAGGATTCACTTTGCTCTTTTTCCTTTCTTGAACTTCTAGAAAGAGTACATTTGTTTCTTGTCAGCAACTAAAGCTAAAAGATCTCCTGGTGGCTTCTCTGATTTCTTCTTTGCTTCTATTAACTCCATCACTTTATCCTGATTCTGCTGCAAGGTCTCATACACCACACTTTCTGAATGATATATGAGGAAAATCTTTTCCACTCTGCCTGTGAATCTCGTTCTTCCTCAACTCATTTAGCAGATTGCAAAACCTCTCAGAAGTTGTTTCTAACATCTCTCCTTCTTTCGCCTTAAAATCTTCATAACTTTTAATGCAGTTGGTTACTTTTATCTGAGCACCAATACTCGTTCCCATCATCTGTTTTTCTATCTGATCCTACATTGTATTAACAGTTTACTCATGACTGTCAATACTAGTGAAAATTTCATTTGGTAACCCTTGAAGAATGAAAGATCTTGCCAATTTGTTTGCCTTGAAGCGTTTCTTCTCTGCCTCAGTCATTTTTGCATGTTCTTTAGGTCCTCTACTTGCAAGTACCAGTGATTTGCATCAGGTATTGCAATAGTTTCTTGTATAATTCCAGTTGGTCCTTTTTCCAACGATTCTCTTATATCTTCTTCACCCAGATCTTGTCGATCAATGAAATCCATAAATCTATCTTTCCATTGTGGGTAGTCACAGACCGGTGATTTGATATCAGAACCTATTGTCATAACTTCACGTGAAGATATGATTATTGATTGAAAAATGACCTTAATACAGTTTGAAATCTAGAACAATCCTCTGTGTGATATCCAACAAAAACAGTATGTCGTACCAAGCACTTGCAATATCTAGATATGTCGCTGATACGTTCTGCAATAACTCTCTTGTCACAAGCACTACATATATCGCAGATGCCTTCTGCGATAACATATACAACAGGCTGAAAATCTCATCCCTCTTAGAATGTGTATATGATGTGGGAACCTGCACATATGAAACAATGACTAGCTGTTAAGTAGTGACAAATCAATGACTTATTTGCAGTTGTTCTTTCCGATAATACAAGAGTTGCACTACTTCAATGTTGTCTTTAACATAAAGAATCATGTTGTGGAAATCTTGGACAACATGGCGCGATCTGGGGCTATAGAGGACCTGTATGAACCACAAGTATCAATACTGGTAAAAATGAATATTGTGATTATTAATTAATATATATGCAGTTGATTAAGCACTAAATACTGACTACATTCTATGCAGCGAACAATGTTGATAAGACACCTAAATGAAATTGGACACCCGCCGGTGTTGTATTTGAGGAGATGAACCAAGAAAGATTGGAAATAAGCCGGAGAACATTAAAGAACTTTACCGACTATGGCGTATTTGTGACGCGCCATATGGAAACATACATGGCGGGTGGAATATGCAGGTGATAGAGTGGTTTGAACAAAAAAGACCAGAATCAAGACACTCAACTGACTAATCTAAGGAAAAAGTACACAACTAAGTTACTACCAAGTGAGCGCAATGAATGACATGATTTCATCGAGGCCCAAGTAATGAGATTCCATGCACCGGACAAGGGATCAAAAAAATAGCTTACTGCATGGGCTAATGAGACAAGAACACATATATAGGTTGTGGGCATAATGGTATGGGTAGTTCAAATAGTTAGTGATAACGCTTTATTCTATATTAGTTAAGTTGATATATTGAATGTTTAAGAAATATCAGAAGGGTACAATGCGATTGTAATGTTCTATGTTATTCTTTGTCTCTGTTGTCGATGTTATAAAACAATTTTATATGTTGTTAAGAAAGCAATAATGATTTTATTTTTGAATAAAATATAAATTTGAAAAAAAAATATATCAATGTTAATATCAAATCAACTATTCAAAAGTTCTTATTTTTTATGTAATTTGTTTAATTTATTTATTATTATTAAAATTTAATTTCAGTTTAATAATGAAATAATTTATTTTTTGTTTAATCATATAACATTTTTATAAAAATAATAATCAAGTATTCTGTTAGAACTCAATTATTATCCTAATTATATTTTAATTTTTTTATATTTAAAATGAGATATTTATCCTGTATTTGATTATGTATATGTGCAGTTAATTACACGAATTTAGATATGTAGCTTTAATAAGTTGTACTTACGCACAATCTACTTGTAATCTTGAGTTTTAAGTAACATGCATTAATAAACAGTACTTTATGCATAAAAAGTGGTTTTTAAGAGTTTTTGTCAAATGTTTTATAATACTAGAAGAGTACTCGAGAGTACTCGCGCAATGCAGCGAGATACATCTCGATTTTAATGTTCTATTTTATTATATATGTCTTTGTTGATGTTAGAATAGGATTTTATGTGTTTTTAAGAAATCAATAATGATTTTATTTTTGAAAATATCATAAAAATTTGAAGAAAAAAAAAATATCAATGTTAATATCAAATGAACTATTTAAAAGTTTTCATTTTTTATGTAACTTCTTTAACTTATTTTTTTATTATAGTTTAATTTAAGTTTAAAAATAAAATAATTTATTTTTGGTTTAATAATACAATATTTTGTAAAGATAATAATTAAGTATTCTGTTAGAACTCAATGATTATCCTAATTATATTTTAGATTTTTTATATTTAAAATAGATGTTTATCCTGTATTTGATTTTTTTTATCTGCAGTTAGTTACACGAATTCAGATATGAAGTTTTAATAAGTTGTACTTACGCACAATTTACTTGTAATCATGAGTTTTAAGTAATATTCATTAATAAAGAGTACTTTACGCATAAAAAGCGGTTTTTAAGAGTTTTTGACAAATGTTTTATAATATAGTATAGATAGTATATATATATTATTCGGTAGATGAATGACACTACTAGAATACTGGGTATTTCTGGCGGATCACCATCAGTCAATAAATCCGCCGGAAAAATTGTTCTGGTAATATTTCGGCGGATATTTAATTATCTTTTAAAATTAAGATTCGCCGGAAATCCGCCGGAAAGTAATTAAAAATTAAAATTTATTTTTAAAATTTTTCCGGCAGAATCCAGAGGGCCGCCGGTAATCCACCTGTAATAATTATCCAAGATTTAAAAAAAATAATGATTTCCGGCGGCTTTTCATTTTTTCCCATTTTCAAACTTTTCTTTTTTTTAATGGATCGTATTGGGCTTTAAATGATCGTATTAGGCTTTAACGGTTCTATTGGGCTTTGGTGGATGTTAGTTGGGCTTTAATAGATCGTATTGGGCTTTAACGGTTCTATTGGTTTTAACGCATCGAATTGGGATTTAGTGGATGTTAGTTGTGGTTTAATGGATCGTATTGGGCTTTAATGGACCGTACTGGATTTTAATGGACTTATTGGTCTTTAATGGATCGTATTGGTTTTTAATGAACCGTATTGGGTTTTTATGGACCGATTAGGCTTTAATGGATCGTATTGGGGTTTAATGGATTGTATTGGGCTTTAAAGGTTCTATTGGGCTTTAGTGGATGTTAGTTAGGCTTTAATGAATCGTATTGAGCTTTAATGGATCGTATTGGGCTTTAACGGTTCTATTGGACTTTAATGCATCGTATTGGGTTTTAGTGGACCGTATTGGGCTTTAATAGACCGTATTGAGTTTTAATGGATCGTATTGGGCTTTAATAGATCGTATTGAGTTTAATGGATCGTATTGGGCTTTAACGTTTCTATTGGCTTTAACGCATCGTATTGGGATTTAGTGGATGTTAGTTGTGGTTTAATGGATCGTATTGGACTTTAATGGACCGTATTGAGTTTTAATGGATTGTTTGTTGGGCAAACGTTTGGATTGTGGCTACAATTTTCGTATGTAACACTATTGTTTTGTCTGGAAACGTCTGATTTACAGCCGTCATGCTGTCAAAATTGACTTCTAATCTTTTTTAAACCATATATAAGATGACTATTCAACGGGTCTCACCCATAGATACGGTGATGATCCCTTCACCTATCTCTTAGTTGATAAATAGTTGTGGGACAAGGCAGTTGGGGGAAGCAAGAAATTGTCTATTTGAGTTTGGGTACAACCAGGATACCAATTGGGTCTTGACTAGGAACTACACACAAGGTGGTTCTTCGTCTTCAAAGAGTCAGGTATGTGCCTCTTTTGCTTTGATGATGTTTATCGATTTAGTTTGTAATTCATATTAGATATTATAACGTTTTATTTATTTTATAGGAAATTGAAATATTAAGGACCCAACTTAGAGACTTACATGAACAAAATTAGTGTCAACGGATGGTGGAGGAGGAGCGATGGCGGACGGCGGATGATCGACGGCGGGCGGAGGAGGAGCGACGGCGAGAGAAGGAGGAGTAATGGGTAAACAACTTGAAGATATGACTGCTTTAGTTAGACAACTCAGATAATCTCAACATTTCCCCCGTCATCGAATTGAATATTGTCTGTTTGTTTAAAACAATTTATTTTTTGGACCAATTTAGTTTTTGTTTGGTTGGGATAATTGTCGTTTACTTTAATGTATGATATTTAGTTGCATTTCGTGTTTTTGGTTTTTTTTAATATTTTACAGATTTACAGATTTTAAATATCAATGTAAAAATAATATAAAATTAATATTTATATATTTTTCTGGCGGATTTTCGGCCGATGTATCCGTCGTAATTTTAAAATTTAAAAATATATATATTTTTAAATTAATTTCTCTTTCCGGTGGATATGATACCGGCGGCTTTCCGACGGATGTGTCCGCCGGTAAATTAATCCATTTAAAAAAAACTTAAATATTTTCTTAATTTAATCACGAATTTTTAAATAAACCGGTGGAAAGTTTCCGGCGGTCGTGATCCGCCGGGAAATTCACCGGCGCCAAGTTATCCGGCTGCTATATAAAATAAAGATCTCTGGCGGATATAGCCGCCGGAAATGACGCACCGTTTGGTAGTGTGACATCAATCTTCATTTGACAATGATATCAATGCAAGCATCTGTTATATGTTGTACAAAATTCATTCAAGCCACTATACTGTTCAATTTCAGTTGGATAGGTAATAGTTTATAACTTATAAAAAACATTTTGTCTTAAATGATTAAACTAGAAATAAACATAAACTGATAATTATGCTTTTCCTCAATTTGATGTATCTCATAACCATTTCGTTCCTTCGTCAAATGAACTATACCCTCTTTGTTAAAACTTAGATTCACGAAATGAATTTCGTTCATACAACGACATTAAATCGAAACAAAACCAGAAATTTATCTATATATATATATATATAAATATATATATATATATAATCGACATATATATGTATAATTACATATGAAATACAACAATGAACTGAGTAAGAATTGATGACTAACTTGATTATCTTGATGTGAATCCAATAAAGAACGAGTATGCGATTGAGGCCTGCGGTGGCAATGTCCTTAGATAGAAATTCATCCGGTGTATGGTGAATTGGACGTCTATCTAGAGGATACAACAATCCGTTCAAGAAACGAACTTGAACCTGACTAATCGATTAGTCTTCCATAGATTAGAACGAGAGAAGCAATAAAAAAAACCCAGAAATCTTATGTATGTCTGCCAAAAAAAATGGACAAGGAGGGTATTAGCCCCAAGACCCTCTTGATATTAAATATCTATTGGACCCAACTAGATAGTTAGGCAATTTATCATTAGCTATGGCCTTGGTAATATAAGGCACTTGAAAATTTGAGATTTGGTCTATGTGGGACAAAACAAATACCCTACAATACCCCACATTTTCTATTCAAACGCCAACAATACCCTACATTTGAATAGAAAATAAGTCATTTCAAGGGTCTTATTATTCTATATCAGAAAATCAAACATGACATGCATCGGAAAAGGTGTCTAGGAGACTTGAACCTTACGTAGTGAATACTCATCGGACCTACAATGTGGGTAGTGACGAGAAATCTTGAACTAACCACGTTTAGTAGTAAGTCGAGACAATGAGTATCACACATATCATGTTAATGCATAAATCGGTTCTTACCGTTGTGTTCATTTCGGTCGTGAACAAATCCTTCTTCATGAGACTTTTAGAAGACATAGCCATATAGTCCTCAAAGATGCGACCCCATATCAATCTCATATGGGTAATACTGATCAAGAACATTTCGTAGTGTTCCACTATGAAGCTATTAGTATTATTAAAAATAAGAATTCATCCCTAAATCATCAACGGAAAATACACAAAATAAAACATCATAGAAATAGGCATACATGTGTATTGAAGCTTGAGTCTTCCTCAACTAGTTGTCCTATTGAACCTAGACCATGGGATCTCCAATGTTGCTAGGTTAGGTTTCCGCGAGTGGTGACTCATTGAGTTGGCTTTAAGCCCATCCCCCTTGATGTATAGGAGATTTGTTCTCTATTAAGTCTTTTGGTCAAAGGATCGGTGATATTTTCTTTTGATTTCACGTAATCGGTGGAGATAATTTCATTCTTGAGCAAGTCTCGTATGGTTTTATGGCGGACGCCTGATATGTCTTGATTTGCTGTTGCAGATTAGATTCTTTGCTCTTGTTAGAGCCACCATACTATCACAATATGCTAACAGCAGTAACAAGTTTAGGCCACAAAGGAATACCCTCTAGTAATCTTTTGAGCCATTTGGCTTCTTCAGCCACTTTATCTAAGGCTACAAATTTGGCTTCTATAGTGGACCGTGTGTTCACGGTTTGCTTAGAAGATTCCCAGGATATTGCTGC
Source organism: Cynara cardunculus var. scolymus (assembly GCF_001531365.2). Taxonomy (NCBI): domain Eukaryota; kingdom Viridiplantae; phylum Streptophyta; class Magnoliopsida; order Asterales; family Asteraceae; genus Cynara; species Cynara cardunculus. The sequence continues at coordinate 28,100,700 of NC_037528.1, read as the reverse complement.
ACCACCAAGTGTAAATACATATCCACTTGTTGATTTGCTTTCAAAATGGTTGGAAATCTAATTTGCATCACAATATTCTTCTAGCACGGGAGGATACTTGGTGTAATGTAAACCATAATTCATTGGGTACTTGAGATATCAAATCACTCGTATTAGTGCGTACCAATGATCTTTGCCTGGATTATGTGAGTATCGACTAAGTCTACTCACGGTATATGCTAGATCCGATCGAGTACAATTCATGTGTACATCAAACTCCCTAACACTTGAGTGTATTTTAGTTGAGATACATTATCTCCTTGATTCTTCTTAAGTTTGCTAGAAGGAGCAAATGGAGTTACTATCGGTCTATCATCATAGTGACCAAATTTCTTAAGTACTTTCTTAACATAGTGTGATTGAGTAGGTGTGTAACCATTAGAATCTCTTAGGATCTTTATTCCAAGAATCACATCTGCTACTCCCAAATCTTTCATGTCAAATGAGGAGTTTAACATTTTCTTGGTTTGATTGATTACATCAAGGTTAGTCCACATGATTAACATATCATCTACATATAGACATATTATGACATATGTGTTCTTGCATTGTTTCACATAGATGCATTTATCACACTCATTTACTTGAAAATTGTTTGATAGAAGAGAGTCTTAACTAACTTGCATACTTTGTTCTCTTGTCCCTTTACAACAAATCCTTCCGGTTGTTGCATATATATTTCTTCGTCTAACTTACCATTCAAAAAAATCGTTTTCACATCCATTTGATGTATTTGTAGGTTGTGAATAGCTTCTATGGCCATCAACGTTCTAATAGACGTGATTCAAGTAACTGGTGAGTAGGTGTCGAAGAAGTCTTGACCTTCCTTTTATCGGTATCCTTTGGCCACTAATCGAGCTTTGTACTTTCTATAGTGACATCAGGTCTTAGTTTCCGATTGAAAATCCATTTATGGCCAATCACCTTGTGAACTGGTGGTAAATCTACCAATCTCCATGTATTTATTTTGAACATTGGAATCTATCTTACTTTGAATAGCCTCTTTCTAATAAGGTGCCTCGGAAGAGTCCATGGCATCTTTATAAGATTGAGGCTCTTCATTGACAATTAATGTCATGAAGTCAGGTCCAAAGTCTCTAGTAATCTTGCCCCTTTTACTTCTTCTAGACTCTAGGAGTTATTCTTGAGACTTAGAAGTACCCTCTTGGTAATGTTTCTCAAGACTATCGGTATCAATTTCTTTACATATTCTCTTTTTAGGATTAGAGATTCCTTTATCTTTATCCTTGTAAGGAAATATATGTTCAAAGAATTTTGCCTCGATAGATTCCAATATCGTATTATTTTGAATATCTTCAACATTAGATGTATAAACCAAGAATCTATAGGTGGCATTGTTCCTTGCCGGACCAAGATAAATGCAATCAATGGTCTTTGGTCCAAGTTTTGTACTTTTGGGTAAAGGCACTTGAACCTTTGCAAGGCAACCCCACACTTTCAATTCGGAACTCAATGTACCCTTTTGTTGAACATTTGATCATGCTGGTATGTGAAAATTATGTGCATAATGTGATTATGTGTATGAGAATATGTACATATGTGGAAGTATATATATATATATATATATATATACATGGTATATGTGCTTGAAATGGGTGTGTATATATTTATATAATCATATATGCATGGTGCAGCCCCTGGTACTAAATCAATTCGAAACTCAATGACTCTATCTGGTGGTAATCCAGATAAGTCTTCTGGAAAGACTTCTGGATATACACTAACAATCGGAATTAATTCTTCTTTTCCCTTTTCTTTCTTCAGATCAATTACATATACCAAACATCCTTGGCACTTCTTCCGAATACTTTTCTGGGCTTTCATTACTGACAAAATACTGGTATGGTGATTCTGACGATCACCATAAATAACAACTGTCCCTTGGTCTGGCAGAATAATTCTGATTATTTTCTGATTACAATTAATACTAGCCTGATATCTTGCCAACCAGTCCATACCTACCACTACATCAAATTCCTTCATCGGCATGGGAAATAACCGGGTCGGAAGCTCACAACCCTCAATAACAATAATGCAGTTATTGAATACTTTAGTAACAGTTTCCTGACTATTAGCAGTATCAACTACTAACTCATCATTAAGTATCACAGAATCCAGACATGCAGTTTGAGCAAACAATGGTGACACAAACGAAAAGTTTGCACCAGAGTCAAATAACACCTTAGCACGTATTGAATTCAAAAGGAATGTACCTGTTACTACATCCGGTGATGCATCTGCCTCGTTCTTAGTCATCTGGAAGGACCGTCCCCGCGCCCCTCCTTGCCCTCCTCTGTTCACAGTAGGCCTTCCCCGTGTACCCGACGCGTTACTCCCCATTGTTAACTGCAGAGTTCTTAACAAGGGACAATTCGGTCGAATATGATCCGGAGAATTGCAATTAAAACACCTTCGATTAGTTGAGCAATTTCTAGACAGATGACCTGCTTTGCCGCACTTGTAACATTTCCTTGGATCCATCTTGCAGTCTTCCTGGTGAACCTATCGACACTGTGAGCAGACTTTTTCACTGATCTTCTGCTCAGATCTGTTATCATATCTAACAGTTTTCGGCCCTCGAAAAGATGAAGGTCCCTCCCATTTTCTTTTCTCTACAACCTTTCCTTCTGATTGTCAGTTCTTATTTCTTTCGGTCACTTCAGTTGCATCTACTGTTAGTGGAAATGTATTGGGGTTCATAGCAATAACAAACTCTCTAATTGAGGGTTTCAAACCCCAAATATATCTCTCTATCTTCCTGGTTTCAGTCGAAACATAATGTTCAACAAAGCGAGAGTATTTAATGAATCTTTCGGTATAATCTCGAACTGTTCCATTTCCTTGTTCTAACTTCAGGAAATCTTCCTCCATTTGTCTCACTGCTGTTTTAGGACAAAATTGATTCCTAAATCTATCCACGAATTCTACACAAGACAGAGTCTGTAAAATATCTGTTTTGGTAGACGATTCAACTTCCCACCAGAATAAAGCATTTGACTTTAATACAGAAACAGCAAATCGAACTTTATCTGTTTCCGGACACCGAATGGTGTTGAACACAGATTCCATCTCCTTAATCCAACACATAGCTTTCACTGGATCTCTCTCCCAAGAAAAGGTTGGTGGTTTGCATGCCAAAAACATCTTAATATCTCCTTCCTTGTTATGGGTGACTGGAGTAGAGGGATGAACTTCCACTCTTTCTGATTCTACTCTAGCTGGTATTCTCATAATAGATGTCAGAGTTTCCCGCAACTTCCCCATTTCCTCTGCCAACATATCCCTAGTTATATATTTAGGATGTGGTACTAATCTTTCCTGAACATTCCCAGAGTGGGATTCTTCATGTTCATAATGTATTCCAGTCCGACCCCTTCCCTGAGACTGACTTCTTTCTCTGCCTCGTCCTCTTACTCTTCCCCGACCTCTATTTTCGGATGTACTAATCGGCAGATTTACATGTGATCCTTCCCTTTCCTCAGATTCTGGACGATTCACTCTTTCAGATCTTCTAGTTCGGCTAGATATCTGCAGAGTTTAGTGTTAATAATCACGTATTCACATTCCCAAATATAATGAAGTATTCAAGTTCAGATGTGTACCTATAAATTCATAATTACACTGGCCAGATTTATTAAAATTTACCTTTCACACTGTTCTTTTAACTCATCATATTTATTTTCAATGGTGCTAACTATGTCCAGGAACTTAACATGCAATAAAACAGTTTAAGTCTAGGTATCATACTGTTAAATACCTAAATCTCTCAAACTCAGGCTCTGATACCACTTTGTAACACCCAACCCATACATTGCATGTAACACATATTTCATACAGAAGAAATACATGATATTATCCCATTCAGGTCCCTTAGTACAAGAATCTATTATAACCAAATACAAGGTCAAAAAAATTCAAATACATTTCTTGTACTAATCAATCAAAACTGTACATCACTACAGATCTTCAAGCAGAAATGCATATAGGAAAATATCAAATTTTTCCTTTTTCCTTACAGTCCGAACCTCCTGCAATACATAGTTAAAATCACAAAACGAGAGTTAGACCAAAAGGTCTAGTGAGATACCCTATTTATGTTATTGCAGGGTGAAATCACCAAAAATCTTTATAGAAAACATCCTTTCATATATAACAAACATATAAACATAATACCAGACTTCTTCCACATTTCAAGTAAAGCTTTCAATTATGCAAATTCCATACCTCTGAACCAATCAGGTTTCACATAATGCCACTTTTAACCCTTTTTCAAATCAAAACAAGGTTAAAATAAAGTTTCAGGCCAAACCTGACGTTTTCTCCTCAATAACATTCAGACTATGATTTCCAATAAGAACTTTGATCCTAAATCTTTAAATCACAAAGAAATAAAGATTCCAGACCACGACAGTCTTAAGGGATATAATAGAAAGAGTTATATCATACAACACACACATACAAATGTCACCCTTATATCCAAATTTACACCTCTCCTTGATATGCCACCCTTATCCCATGGTACACCTCTCCTTAATATGCCACCCTTATCCCATGGTACACCTCTCCTTGATATGCCACCCTT
>NC_037528.1:28059372-28094818 GCF_001531365.2 Cynara cardunculus var. scolymus | reverse complement strand
TAATAAATCCCTTATCAGATAAATCTTTCAACTGTGCAACCAGTTCTTTCAATTCAGATGGAGCTAAACGGTACGACGCCTTTGCTACTGGTGCAGCCCCTGGTACTAAATCAATTCGGAACTCAATGACTCTATCTGGTGGTAATCCAAATAAGTCTTCTGGAAAGACTTCTGGATATTCACTAACAATCGGAATTGATTCTTCTTTTTCCTTTTCTTTCTTCAATCAATTACATATGCCAAACATCCTTGGCACTTCTTCCGAATACTTTTCTGGGCTTTCATTATTGACAAAATACTGGTATGGTGATCGTCATAACAACTGTCCCTTGGTCTGGCAGAATAATTTTGATCATTTTCTGATTACAAACAATACTAGCCTGATACTTTGCCAACCAGTCCATACCCACTACTACATCAAATTCTTTCATTGGCATGGGAAATAACCGGATCGAAAGTTCACAGTCCCCAATAACAATAATACAGTTATTGAATACACTAGTAACAGTTTCTTGACTATTACCAGTATCAACTACTAATTCATCATCAAGTAACACAGAATTCAGACATGCAATTTGAGCAAACAATGGTGATACAAATGAAAAGTTTGCACCAGAATCAAATAATACCTTAGCACGTATTGAATTCCGAAGAAATGTACCTGTTACTACATCCGGCGATGCTTCTGCCTCGTTCTTAGTCATTTGGAAGGATCATCCCCATGCCCCTCTTTGCCCTCCTTTGTTCACAGTAGGCCTTCCCCTAGTACACCGACGCGTTACTCCCTATCGTTAACTGCAGAGTTCTTAACAATGGACAATTCGGTCGAATATGATCCGGTGAATTGCAATTAAAACACCTTCTGTTAGCTGGGTAGTTTCTAGACAGATGGCCTGCTTCGCCGCACTTATAACATTTTCTTGGGTCCATCTTGCATTCACCCTGATGAACCTGTCGGCACTGTGAACAGATTTTCTCACTGCTCTTCTGCTCAGATCTGTTATCATATCTTACAGTTTTCGGCCCTCGAAAAGATGAAGGCCCTTCCCATTTTCTCTTCTCTACAACCTTTCCTTCTGGCTGTCGGTTTTTATTTCGTTCGGTCACTTCGGCCGCGTCTACCGTCAATGAAAAGGTGTTGGGGTTCATGGCAATTACAAACTCTCTAATTGAGGGTTTCAAACCCCAAATATACCTTTCTATCTTCCTGGGTTCGGTCGAAACATAGTGTTCAGCAAAACGAGAGTATTCAATGAATCTTTCAGTATACTCCCGAACTGTTCCATTTCCTTGTTCTAGTTTTAGGAAATCTTCCTCCATTTGTCTTACTGCTGTTTTAGGGCAAAATTGATTCTTGTATTGTTCCACAAATTCTACCCATGACAGAGTCTATAAAACATCTGTTCTGGCTGACGATTCAACTTCCTACCAGAATAAAGCATTTGACTTTAATACAGAAACAGCAAATTGCACTTTATTTGTTTCCGGGCACCGAATGGTGTTGAACACAGATTCCATCTCCTTGATCCAGCACATTGCTTTCACTGGATCTCTCTCCCCAAAAAAGGTTGGTGGTTTACATGCCAAAAACATCTTAATATCCCCTTCCTTATTATGGGTGACTGGAACAGAGGGATGAACTTCCACTCTTTCCGTTTCCACCCTAGCCTGTATTCCCATGATAGATGTCAGATTTTCCTGCAACTTCCCCATTTCCTCTGCCAACATATCTCTGGTTACATATTATGGGTGTGGCACCGACCTTTCCTGAACATTCCCAGAGTGGGATTCCTCATGTTCAGAATGTATTTTGGTCCGACCCCTTCCCTGAGACTGACTTCTTCCTCTACCTCGTCCCCTTGGTCTTCCCCGACCTCTATTTCTGGACGTGCTAATTGGAAGATTAACATGTGACTCTTCCCTTTCTTCAGACTCTGGACAAGCCGTTCTTTCAGATCTTCTAGTTCGGTTAGACATCTGTAGAGTTTAGTATTAATAATCACGTATTCACATTCCCAAATATAATGAACTATTCAAGTTCAGATGTGTACCTATAAATTCATAATTACACTGGCCAGATGTAATTAAAATTTACCTTACACACTGTTATTTCAACCCATCATATTTATTTCCAATGGTGCTAACTACGTCTGGGACCCTTAATATGCAATAAAACAGTTTAAGTCTAGGTATCATACTGTTAAATACCTAAATCCCTTAAACTCAGGCTCTGATACTACTTTCTGTAACGCCCCAAAACACACATTGCATGTAACACATATTTCATACAAAATAAATACATGATATTATTCCATTCAGGTCCCTTAGTACAAGAATCTAACATGACCAAATACAAGGTCCAAAAATTCAAATACATTTCTTGTACTAATCAATCAAAACAGTACATCACTACAAATCTTTAAGTAGAAATGCATATAGGAAAATATCATATTTTCCCTTTTTCCTTACAGTCCGAACCTCCTGCAATACATAGTTAAAATCACAAAACAAGGGTTAGACCGAAAGGTCTAGTGAGATACCCTATTTATGTTATTGCAGGGTGAAAATCACTAAAATCTTTATGGAAAACAACATTTCATATATATATAACAAATATATGAACAAATAGGAACATACTACCAGATCCTTTCCACTTTTCAAACAAAGCATTCAGCTATTCAAATTTCATACCTCTGAACCAATCAGGTTTTATATAATGCCACTTTTAAACCTTTTTTAATCAAACAAGGTTTATATAAAGTTTCAGGCCAAACCTGATGTTTTCTCCTCAATAACATCCAGACTATGAATTCCAATAAGAACCTTGATCCTAAATCTTTAAATCACAAAGAAATAAAGATTCTAGACCATGGTAGTCTTAAGGGATATAATAGAAAGAGTTATATCATACAACACACATACAAATGCCACCCTTATATCAAATGTACACCTCTCCTTGATATGCCACCCTTATTCCATGGTACACCTCTCCTTGATATGCCACCCTTATTCCATGGTACACCTGATATGCCACCCTTATCCCATGGTACACCTTTCCTTGATATGCCACCCTTATTTCCTCATCAAAACTTTTCATAAAACAATTCCAAATAGACCGCAGCCAATGGAAATATTATTAATCCAAAATCATTTATATCAAACCTTCATTTTATGATAAAATAACAATTTTTATCAATCAGGCACAAGGCATAAAACAAATCCGGTCAACCTAGGCTTGGTTGGACTTCATCTCCGGTCAAGTCTTAGCCGGTTTACCAAATCCGGACAACTCATCGCCCAAGCCTTGTCCGATTTAACACTTGGAATTTGTCCGGATAAAGAGTCCGGACAATACATCGCCCAAAGCTCAACCGATTTAAAATAATCCGGTCACCATATGGTCGTATTCATACTTAGTTCAAAAAGATAACCAATCTTAATCTGCTTGACACATAACCGGTTTAAGGTTAAACCGTTCAACACCTGAGCGATTTAAGACTTAATCGTCCAACACTTGACCGATTTAACACTTAGAATAAATTTCAACAACTTTGTCCGAATAAAAGTCCGGACAATACATCGCCCAAAGCTTGATCGATTTACAAATAATCCGGACAAGCTTTGTCCGATTTAAACTTAATCCGGTCAGCCTTTGTCCAGATAAAACCCTTGAACAAATAACTGATTTCTTTCCAATAATAAATAACATTCCAATAAAATTAGTATCAATTTTATGTAAAAAAGTTTAGAAATCACTCACCTTAACAAGCCTTTTGAAACCAAACACTTGAAATCAGGCACTTGCAATCCGGTCAACTCTTTCTCTTTAAATCGCTCAAAATTTTAAAAAGGCAAGAAGAAGAGGAATGGAGGCTAAGCCCTCCTTTTATATCCTTCTAAAAATGGAAGGTCGGCTAAACAGCCCCCTTCCCATGCTAACTTATCACATGCACATGCATCCATCCACACACCATGCATTCACAACATACATGTGTGTAAAATCACATATATATATATATATACCTATGCATATATTCATATATATATATATATACTATGCATTTATATATATATATATATATATCCAATTAATGCACAAATCCACATACCAGCATGATCAAACGTATCAATTTATCATGCTATCACATAATCATTTAATCAGATAATCACATATTAATTACCTTGGGTGATAAACAGGATCCAGTTATCACAAATGTGCACCCCTTTCTGGGTGGGACTGTCAACACAATAGCGGCTATCCACAATTACCACGGCCCGGGGACATGCCCGAGTTAACAAGTAGCGTTTACGAACGGGTAGGAACCTTCCAAAAGTCATTTTATGTCCAACTTTTTACATCATCCAAAATCATGACTTAAGCCGACTTTTCTCAAATAACAAGAATTTTGAGTGGGTTTAAGTCACTCATTATTACCCTACAACCTTGAGTTACACAGCCCCCAAAACAGATTGCACACTCTTCGAGTGACAGCCATTTGGAGGGTCTAAACTCATCATTTTTCAAGGATTTTAACTCTATTTTCAAGCTAACAAATAAGGTTAACCTCCAGAAAAAGTATTTCCCGATTCCATTGAGTTTTGAGGAAGATAGGACCGGTTTAAGATGCATGCACGATTCTGCCATATTTCGAAATATAACTTTACATGATTAAATTCTACATGCAATAGGTTTTCTCCTACTTTCTTAGAGTTCAAAGAACATGGATCATAGATTACCATCCTTTTGAAGACATTTTCATGTCTTTGATGTATAATCTCCCCTTTTTAACTCTCCAGAATTTAACTACAAGATCAAGAAGTGGGAGTAGGAAGATGAAAATTTTGTTATTTTACAAAAGTAAAATAACTAGTATCATACATTTTTCTTATATTCTTGAATATACTTCAAGATTGATAGAATATCAAAAGGCTTGCCTGAAGATGGAATTGGCTGGAGGGAGGTTTGTTTTAGAGAGAGATTAGAGAGATGAAAAGTTTAAGGTGATGATAATTGGAAATGAGAGTTTTCAAAGGATGTGGGGTATTTATATGTGGATTTTTAAAGAAGGAAATGGGCTGGCCTCTAAAGGCCCAAACCCAATAATTTTTTTTTATTTTTATATTTAAACAAGAATAAGCCCATTAGAACCCAAAAATATAATTTGCCAAACATTATAAAAAAATGACATTAATAAATCAAGGCTCCATCTTTTGACGAAATTATTTGGACATTCAAATGGTACTTTTGTATTTTAATTTTAAAAGTTTATAATATCAACTTTATTTTATTTGGAGTATTTCTAAAATAGTTGGCATTACACAAGTTAACTTCATCAGTTACCCGCTGAGGCATGATCTTTCGAACTAAAATTTGGGAACTAAGCTAGGTGAATTCTAATCATCATGACTAGATCCTAGTAAAATGTAGTTCTAAATATAGGATCTCTAATAAGGTGCTAACCTGAAGCTCAGAAATGACAGAATGTCACATGTGGGTTGGCAAGGGATGGTATTAAAAGGAGAAGGATGTTGTTTGGCAAGTTTCACACTTAAGTAAGGTGTAGAAATGGTGGTGGTTTTAGGCCATACCTCTCATAACTATAAAATGTATGACATTCTATGCAATTCTTACTCTTGCATTTTTCCCTCTAAAAATCATCTACAACAAGTTTTGAAACCATGACTAGCATCACGAGAAGGCAAAGAATTCATATTGTTTGCATGGATACCGTGGAGGCATCAAGTCTTGTTTGTTGTTGTGATTCAAAGTCTTTCTAACGGTGAGGTATAACTTTGAAACACCCGATTTATTCCGATTCGTATGTGTCCTTGGAGAGTTATGGTTTTATTTTCTACTATGCTTGAGATCTCGTAACTCAACAGTGGTATCAGAGCTACTTATGAACCTTTAAATTCATTTCTGTGACATGCATGCTTTATCAAAAACTGTTTTGTTGTTCTATGTTTTTGTTTTGAAACTATTTTGGTTATTTCCTCTGAGAATTTTTTTGAATTTCAGAAACTTAAAGCATGGAAAATGTAGATCTTTCTGTTATCTTTCCACAACATTTTGAGTCACATCATTTCGACTTTGTATGAATTGTCTATGATTTTTCTACAACAGTGTCACAATGTTGTTCGAAAATCGAACCCACTTTGACTTGGATTTCGACTCATAAGGGTTTTGGATCATTGAAATCATAAAAAAATAAAAGATGTACATTTTTCTGTTAGTTTCCAAATAACTTTGAATCACCCTTTCCGACATGGTATGAATTTAATATTATTTTTATACTATTGTGTTGCAAATCAATTTTATGTTTCAATGTAATTGAATATGTATAATGTGATTTGTTTGGTGAATAGTTATAGCCTTTAGTCATGGTTGTTAATATATTTGATAAATATGACTTGAACGTTGTGCCTTCCTCTATATACTCTTTTTGTATATTCTACTCTAATCCACTCCCCTCGAATATAGCTCGAGGTTTCTTTGTTTGCAATCTAACGTATTTTTATATAAAGAAATCAAGAGATGAAGGTGTTATGAACTGATGAAGATGAGAAGGAATCATAGGATCTTTATTTTATGTAATGATATTCATACTTGGCTCTATAAATATTGCATGGAGGTATAACCATCTCACATTTATTTTAAGCTTTATATATATTATGATATATTATGCACGGTTGTATGCATGTGATACTTGCTACAACGTTTTAAAACAAAAAAAATATGATTTAAAAATATATAAGTAAAAGGAGTTTTACAAATCAAAATTATTTTTGATAAAATGAAAAAAAAATGATTTTTATATCAAATATAAAATGGACCGTCGCTCTTAAGTGATAAGCTCTTAGTACATCAAAGCAAGATTTCAACCGGTTTTGTCAAAATGGTCCAAACTACCAAAGAAAGGAAGGTATTCAAGTGATCCTCGCGATTCTCCTCCAATATGGATTTCGGTTGAATCAAAGGATGAGGAAACGATTTATTACAAAAGAAAGAATGGTAAATTCAAACAAACTAATATCTTCACCAAAATATTAAGTTTAAGATGCCTTTCAAACATGGAACTTGTCAAGACTTTGATCATCGAGGGTGGGTCATGTTAAAACTGGGCACTCTCTTTAATCTTAATATAATAAGGTAAGCATAGGATTCTTACAAGTCATTTTGGGTTAGACTTAACCAAATTAAACCTAATAGAATCAGGGATTTGGAGGTCCCTGTTAGGAACATTAATATGATGATTTATATAAAAATTTATTTACCTAACTATCCAAGAGTTACATAGAGATGTAATTAGCAATGTTTAGCTAACCGGTCAACCAATAATGTTTTTTTAGGTAAATAATAATTGATCGATAATGAGAATATGGATTTTGACCCACTAGAAAGTTTATGATGTTTCCTGGAACAATAAAAGAGAGTTGTTGTTTTGATTAAGATAGTGGAAAAGCGTTTGATGAAAGTCCTTATTAAACAATAATAATTTCATGAGACTTAGAATATTTTTTATTGTAGATTACCAATAGCACAAACCAACAATGGAAACAAACACTTCACGATCCGACTTGAGAGAGAAAAACTAAATGCAACAAATTTCAGCAAACTAGTATCGTAATTTGAGAATTGTCCTCAAAGCTGAAAAGAAATTGTGTAAAGAGTCGAATTCCAGTGCTTCTAAAACTGAAAGGGACACTTTGAAAAAATATGATGCTTTGGATGTTTCATGTCTAATGCTAATAACCATGGAACTTGAGCTTCAGAAGCAACGTGAAAACATAGGGGCATTCGATATGATCGAACACCTAAAATTGTTATTCCAAGAGCAAGCTAGACATGAGAGGTACGAAACATCCAATGAACTGTTCTATTGTAGAATGGTTGAAGGTAGTCCTGTTGGAACTCATATGCTTAAAATGATTGGGCATCTTGAGCCCCTTGAAGGACTAGGTTTTCATTTACGAAAAGAGTTAGCCATTTGATATAGTCTTGCAATCATTGCCAAATAGCTACAGTCAATTCGTGATGAACTACAACATGCATGACTTTGACGATTCCCTTCCAGAATTGCTCAACATGTTACGAACAGCCGAGCAAGAGCTTGCGAAGAACAACTCCACCATTTTGAAGGTTCGCAAGGACAAGAAGGGGAAAGGCAAAGGAGAATCCATTACCAAACCCACATCAAAATCTTTGAAACCAAAAGGAGGCATTGGGAAGAAACCCGAGGTTACTGTACCTAAGGAGGGTGAATGCTTTCATTGCAACAAACTCGGGCATTGGAGGAGGAACTGTCCTCTCTATCTTCAAGAAAAGAAAAAAGGAAATCTAACTTCCACTTCATGTATCCATGTGATAGAAACTAATCTTTCTACTTCTTGTACATCATGGGTATTAGATATGGGATGTGGTTCTCATATTTGTAGAAACATGCAGGAACTAAAAAGGACTAGAAGGTTGAGCAAAGGTGAAGTTGATTTGCGTGTCGGAAATGGGACAAAGGTTGTTGCTATAGTCGTAGGATCTAGTTTGTTAAATGTTATTGTGTACCATCTATTTCTAGAAATTTGATATATGTATCTTTTTTGGACAGGAAAGGTTTTACCTTTAGTCTTGGGAACAAATGTTTTTCATTTTCTTTTGGTAATGGTGATGCAAGTTTGATTAATGGTCTTTATGTTCTTCATATGGATAATCCGATTTATAACATAGATAAAAGGGAGGTCAAATTGAATAATTCGAATTTAACCTATCTCTAACATCGTCTTCTCGGCCATATAAACGATACTCGCCTTTCCAAACTCCATAAAGTTGGATTATTGGACAAATTAGATTTTGAATCCTACGAGACATGTGAAGCTTGTTTAAAAGGAAAGATGACAAAGTCTCCTTTTGTTGGACAAAGTGAAAAAGCAAGTGATATATTGGGAATCATACATAGTGATGTATGTGGTCCAATAACATACAAGCTAGAGGTGATTTTAAATACTTCATTACATTTACTAATGGTCTTCATAGGTTCGGCTATGCATATTTAATGAGAAATAAGTCCAAGTCCTTTGAAATGTTCAAAGAATTTCAGAATTAAGTACAAAACCAACTTGGAAAGAGCATTAAGATTCTTCGATCTGATTGAGGTGGTGAATACTTAGAGCATGCCTTTTTTGATCATATTAGAAATTGTGGTATTTTATCACAATTCACTCCACCTGGAACACCACAGTGGAATGGTGTCTCCGAAAGGAGGAATCGTACATTGTTGGACATGGTATGATATATGATGACTCAAGCTGATCTTTCAACGTCCTTTTGGGTATATGCTCTGGGACAGAGGCTTTCACACTTAACCCGAGTTCCATTAAAATCCATTGAAAAGACACCATATGAGATATGGACAGGGAAGATTCCCAAATTATCTTTTATAAAGATTTGGGGTAGTGAGTTTGCGTACGTCATCTAATCACAACTAAACTAGAACCAAAATATGATAAATGCATATTTGTAGGTTATCCCAAATAAACTATGGGATACTACTTATATCATCCCCACAATAATAAAGTGTTTGTTGGATGTACTTGTGTCTTTATGGAAAAGGAATTTATTTCCAAAGGTATCAGTGGGAGGAATGTAGAACTTGAAGTTGTTCAAGATCAATATTTGTCAACACATATGAAACCAACATAGACACCACAAATAGTTGTGGATCCACAAATTTTTGTGGAAAGGCAGTCTGATGTAGTAACACAAAGTGCTCCTGGATCTGGTAGAAAGGGAATGAGCCTGAGAGATATAGATTTCTCATCACTCATACCGGGGATATAATGCTTATGGATGATGAGCCCACTAATTACCAAGATTCTATGGCAAGCATCGACTCCGAGAAATGGCTAAATGCTATGAGAATGGAAATGGCCTTCATGTATGAAACCAAGTTTAGAACTTAGTTGAGCCACATAATGAGGTACGATCTATAGGGTGCAAATGGGTTTCAAGAAAAAGACCGACATGGATGGTATGTGATTACTTATAAAGTACAATTGGTTGCAAAAGGTTTCAAACAAATTTAAGGTGTTGATTATGATGAAACTTTCTCTCCAGTCACAATGATTAAGTCTATTAGAATTTTACTACCCATTGCAACATATCATGATTATGAGATTTGTCAAATGGATGTGAAAACGGCTTTCCTTAATGAAAAGTTACTTAAGGACGTATATATGATACAACCCGAAGGTTTTGTCACTCCTGAAAAATCTCATAAGGTATGCAAGTTGCAACGATCTATTTATGGATTGAAGCAAGCTTCAAGGAGTTAGAATTATCGTTTTGATGAAGAGGTTATGCATGCTCAGATAATTGATATGAAATATCATATGATCTGTTTTATCATTATATTAGGGAATCAAGAAACTAGAGTTTGGACCTAACGAGAATGACACATTCAATGTCTCGTGTTAAATCTGGATATCAAAGACAAAAGAATTAAATGTATAAACTAAAATTGACTACAAACTGACAATTTGTTGTATCATTTTCATCAGTTGGGTGGCGATGATGTATTGCTAGATGCCGCTCATCGTTTATAAATATAAATACGAGATTTATATTTATTACCAACATGTCGAGAACCCATCGGGTCACAGGCTTTGAACATATCTGAATAAGGGGTTCCAATAACTAAAAATGTTTAATTTTTATATATGATTTGTATTGATTTAATCTGATTAACTCAAAATCATATATTATTTTATGTCGGACATAATGTAGGTTGGCGAGGGATGGTCTTTAAAAGGAGAGGGATGGTGTTTGGCAAGTCTCAAACTCGAGTAAGGTGTAGGGATGGTGGTGGTTTTAGGCTATACCTCTCATAACCATGAATTGTATGACATTTTATGCAATTCTTGCTCTTGCAATTTTCTCTACAAAAATCACCTACAACAAACCATGACTAACATCACGATAAGGCAAAGGATTCTGATTGTTAGTGTGCATAGCGTGGAGGCATCAAGGTTTGCTTGTTCAAAGTCTCTCTGACTGTGAGGTATAATTTCGAAACACCCGATTTATTCTGGTTAGTATGGGTCTTTGGAGGGTTACGGTTTTATTTTTCGCTATGCTTAAAATCCCATAACCCAACACTTAAATCATATAGACTCCAATTTGAACACTAATCTTTTATGCTACTGCAGTAGTAAAATCTCAGCGGAAACTCTTAGCAGTTTGTTACAGCAAGAGCTGCACAATTTGAACCCACATAGTGATTGGATTTCCCAATGTAAAAAAATTTAGAACTCAAAACACTTCAGATAAGCATTACTACAAACTAACTAATTCACCACGTCAAGTCATGCCACGAAATTGAGTTCTTAGTATGCTTGTATAATTAACGATACCAAGTGAAGACAAGAAGGCTCCTATGATATCCCATATAATTTATGGAATTTCAACTTATCACACATAACAACAACTTAGAAACACCCATAAACATGAACATTCAGACCCTGCTGGACAGTAACAAAAAGGATTTGGCCATAGTTGTCACATAACAGCAGCCTCCAAATCAAATCCCAATCCATATGAACATGGATCATAAAAGTTAAAGGAACCATATTTCCAACAACTGATCCATGAAAATAACAATCCAACCAGCAGCTCAAGAAAATCGAATCAGAACCAAAACGGTAACAAATCAACATAGTTCCAAGAGATAATCCACCCTTACACTTTAAATACCTACAAGTACTTCCATTGTTGATGTTTGGTTAGATACCTAAGGAAAGGTTTTAGTTGGTTTAAACGCTACAAAGAAAGGTAATCATCGTCATCGGACACATCCCAAACACGGTGCATCCAACTACGGCTATGAACGACGACCCGAGGTACTTTAACGCATCTTGTAAGAGCTGATGCCGAGTCGACAGTGTCAAGCAACTCCTCATCAACATTCGGATTATTTTCATCACCATCCAGATCAATAACGACATCCCAGTTCCAATTACAGAGATCCCACACACGTTTTCTTTCCTTTTCGAAAAAACGAAATTGTTATTCCAAAACACACCTTGAATAAATTTAGCAAAGGTTGGTTTTTCGTCAAGGTTAAGCACAACTTTAGGCTCCTTCAGATGATCAGAAATACCTTACATACAATAAAGGCTCCTTAGAAACTATGAAGGTGATGAACTCATTGAAGTTAGTGTTCGTCTACTCGATTACCTCTAGAATTATTTAAATTGGAACTTGATTACGGAATTTTCACCCAAAATGCTACTTAGAACATAGAAAGTACGGTATATTGAGCTGTAGATAAAATAAATTTGAAGATAATCAGAGGCTCTAGTTAATCCTGATACTAGAGCCTTTGATTGGTATTACCTTTAAATGTTCTTTCGTATAATTGGCAAACATACATTGTTTACAGACTTGTTTTGTTTGCACACAGTATTTGGAGTCCCAACGTCACACTTGGTCGAAAACCGTACCCCTTCCTTTGCAACGGATATTAGAACTACACCTACCAATTTGATTACAGAGTTAGCATTCATCCTTTGCTCAAATTTGCATTTATTTATAGTTGCTAAGAGGAGCATCATGTGGATCATGGGAGACTGGGGGTTGGGGACACAACTTGGAACGTGGAGGTTGAAGATGATCGTGTAACATGGGAGAAGGAGGTTGAAGATATTGTGGTTATAAATGGGGGAAGCGATAGGAAAAGAAGAAGAGGGGTGGGTTGGATCATGGGAATCATATAACAGGGAGCAGTAGGCAGGGCCGTCCCTGGGGGAGGGCGGCACGGGCGCACGCCCAGGACCCAAAAATATCAG
Organism: Cynara cardunculus var. scolymus; assembly: GCF_001531365.2. Classification (NCBI taxonomy): domain Eukaryota; kingdom Viridiplantae; phylum Streptophyta; class Magnoliopsida; order Asterales; family Asteraceae; genus Cynara; species Cynara cardunculus. The sequence goes on along the minus strand of NC_037528.1, from coordinate 28,081,981 downwards.
GGGCCCAAATTTTTCCCTTAAAATACAATTGTAGTCTAAAAGAATTTAATAAATTAAAGAAACCCAAAAAATTGTAGCATATAATAAGAGGCAACAAAATTTAGTAGATAATAAGGGCCCAAAAATATATCAACTAATTACATAAGAGAAGAAAAAAAAATTAATTGGTCATCCATTATATGCTATTGTTTATTGTCTCTCTAATTTTTTTTAACTCCAACAAAGTCCAATAATATTGGTTATTGTCATCTCTATATGTTTGACTGTTTTCGTGTTTCAAAAATTCAATGTTAAGATCATGTGTTTGCTATTGCTATATATTTTTGTTGAATATGTTTTTATCAATTTCTGCTTCTATTGACTATTTTTATTTGGTTACATTATTCTAATTGTTTTTGTTGACTATTGTTATCTATCTATTTTTGTTTCTACACAAAGTATTTTAATATTGTTTGACAATCAATCTATTTTTCTTGTAATTTATGATGTGTTCTAATTGTTTTGTGATTAATCAATAAATTTTTTCTACTAGATGTATTTAGTATTGTCTCTTATATATTTCATGTTCCATAAACTTTTAATCTTAACATATTATTTTAGTTGAACAAAAAAAGAAGAAAGATATAATTTAAATATTTTCATCAATTGTTTCACTTATGTATCTTTCATTGGGATTCCACCACACAACAAGATTCTATTTAAATGCTCAAACAATCATTTGTTGAGCTTATATATTATATGTTTAATTCATTATTTATTCTTATTAAATCTCAATGGATCATATTTTCTTTGATATTCTTATTAATTCTCATTTGTCTAATTGTTTGAAAAACCTTGATAATCTTCTTTATTATTGATCTCTCATTGACCCTCACGATTACATCATTCACGCGAATTCTCTTTTTGTATCAAAATAATACATATTTCTTGTTATGAACTAAAAAAATTCTTACTTTTTGTAAAAAATTATCAACTATAGTTTTTATACTCTTAGTTTCGAATTACCTAATAAGAAGTACGTAAATTTAAGTAATCTTTTATATATCTATAATAAAGATAAATAAGATTTCTTTACTCGGTAAATTATTAGCATTTCTTGTACTCAATTTGATACTAATGAAAAACATTTATTGAATTTTTTTTCGTACTTACTAAGGGTCACTACAAAAAAAAATGAGCTTTGACTATGTGCCTTTTAGCGATGACATGTTTCTGCCATAAGTTATAGCAACGACATGTTGTTATATACTTTTTCTGATGATAAATGAACTTTTAGCGACGACAAAAGTCGTTGCTAAAAGCCTCGTTTCTTACAGTGTGCTATGTTTTTATGTTCGCTCAGAGTCTATATATATGTCATGAACGGGTCTGGCAGTAGGTTGGATCCATATGTAACTGTAAAATATCCAATTTAAACGGTTAAGATTTAATATTAAGTTCATAGAAATTACAATTTTTTAACTCGCGGTTGTCAATATTATATATAATTAGTTTATGTTGAAGAAATTAGAGACAATCTCTTAAAACAATAGAGATGCCTAATTTTGAATGAAGGGGCAAAAATGTCATTAGACATGAGAAGTAATGAACCAAATGAAAACAGCAACGCTCTTGTTTTATCAAGAATCCGGGGTGGACTGGAGGTTGCCGTGGATAACGTTTTTGGTCGGAGCCAAAATGAACTGAACCTCAAATCCACCATCCACCGCCATTACAAACAAATGGTCTTCCTAATCCTCCTCACACGCCTCCACCAGTCACCGCCGCCGTTGCAGCTTCTACTGTCTCACGATCAGCAGCTATGGCCGCCGATCGACCGGTCGGCCTTTTTCTCCATAAACCACACGCGTATGTTGCGTCATCGGATTCACACCAAGAGTCGCCGCTGGGACTCGAATGCAGAGACGTTTCGAACACAGAACTTCGATTTTAACTCCACAGACGAAGACGATGATGATTTTGAAGAAGAAGATGATGATGATGATGATGATACAATACAGTGGCTTGACATCCTTGAGGACTTCATTGACGGTGTGTGGATTTTTAAGGTGATTTTTTTGCATATATGTAGTGTTAGAATTCAAATTTTTTGTAGGTGATATACTATTTCTTTTTGTTAGTTTCCAAATTTAGAAGCTCACCGTTTTGAGTTGTATGTCTAGAATGGTAAGAACATTAGGTATTTTCTGACTCCGAAGGTCAAGGAACCTAGTGTTCAAGTTTCAATCTGTGCCAAAATACTAGTTTTGATGTTAAATTTGGCACAAATTCTTGTCAATTTTGAATCTGGAAAGGTCAAATAGTGATCAACGTTTCCCAATACTTAAATGATGCATAGTGAAAATGAATTAATACATGTAATGTATATAACCAGTGCAGGTATTCAGATCATTTGGGTGGATGCTTCCTGCAATAATCTCATCTTTGCTGTTAACATCTGGTCCGAAAGCATTTCTTATGGCATTAGCTATTCCCCTAGGCCAGTCGGTGCTTTCTTTGGTATTCCAGACGGTATGGGGAAGGCCAAAGAATAGAACGAAGAGCCAAGGCAAGAAGAGCAAGAGCAAGAGGAGACCACCACAACCACCACCGCCACAAAGTGCCGCAACTTCTGTGGATATAGACGACGAACAAGAAGACAAGTATATGAGAGGAGAAAGAAAGAGGGCAGCAACTGGGTATCAAACATGGGTGGCTGGAGATGGTGGTTCAAGTAGCAATGGTTCATCATCAAGTTTTGGTGGCTGGGAAGAACTGGATAGAAGAGGTGGGTCTAAATCTAATACAGATCGAAGACGAAAGACATCAAAGAGTACATTGAGCAGGAGAGAAAGAAGAAGCCAGACACCATTACTTTTGAGATTGTTGATTGCAGTCTTCCCATTTTTGGGTTCGTGGACTAGATTGCTATAAGATTGTACTTGCAGAAGGTATTTCTATTCAATTAAACATATTTTGTTCAACAATACATCATGTCACCCCTTAGGGTTCATACACATGCACGAATAAAGTAGGTAGCTAGCAAAGCCCATTTCACTTTTCGGGTTCTTTACATGCATCAAATTGATGTATTCGAAGTTTCAGACAAAATTTGATCTTCTAGTATGAAATCCTAGCTATAAGTTGGCACTGTGAAATGACGATAGCTTCGCCTTTTGTTTCTCTCCTCTTTAAGATAACTTAGGTTCATTGGGTTCGTTTTAACCGCCTCCTGCTTTTAGCATTTTCCGTTGCTTTCTCTTTTGATCATGCAACCCTGTAAAGGCAAAATGCAATATTATTAACAAGATAAAAGTAGGATTATCAACAAGCAACTGTTCATTTATTTTGGGGGGAGGATTGTACTTCTTTTTTCCTCTTTCCTCTTTCTTCGTAGGGTGTCCAAGTTTCTTCGCTTATCTGCTGCCCCTTTAGGATCCACAATAACCTGCATGTATAAATGGAGTCATAAAAAGGGTTTATGCATATTGATGAACTGATAAGACGCTGGCAAAATCATGGAATAGGGATGGTTAGGTTATCAAGAGATGAAATCTTGGTAGCATAGTAGCATACACAAATAGATGTCCTGGTAATCAATATCTTAAACACAGCACATTGCACACATTGATAGTAGATTTTCACTTTATTATCCAGAGTTCAAGAAAGATATCGATCAGCTGCTTCTATAACCATTAAAGGCAAATGGCAAGGAAACAAAATTACCTCCTGACCACTACTCCTGAGAGCTTGGAGTGGTTCAACATAATCCTGACCAATAACAACCATTTTCTTCTTGTTATCTCCTGGGTTCCCAGTGTCCCCAAGTTTCTGCCTAGCTAATTCTTCAAATTGCTGTTGAAGAAGTGGTGAAATACCAGCCTGCAACAGATAAAGAAAATGTTACGAGTCATAGATGGGAAGCTTTAATCATATTTCCTTGAAAATAACTGATGATGGCAAAGTTTATTTTACATCGTCAGGTGAAATAATGACAAAGGATCCATAACACAATTGATATAGGTTCCCCATCAGGTTCCATGGTCTTGGTATCATTTGGTGGCTCAACTAGCTATATGTATACCCACTTCACAGGAATACTACCTGTGGGGAAAGTTTCGTAAGTATTCTGAAAACTTGGGAACCAACTATTTCATGAATAACTCTAAAATATTCATGTATATTATTCATCATGAATAGATGGTTGCAAAGTTCTCAAAATATTTACGGTTCTCATTTGAGCATCCCCCTATCACCTTCCACAACACTTCTTCATAAAATAACATCAGAGAAAATCTGGGAGATTTCAATGATCGTAAGCAGAGAAACGAAGTGAACATATTTATGAGTGGTTACCCCTGCCAAATATCGACTAGAGAATGTCTTGGGTTGTAATGGACGAGAAAGCAATGAATTGAGTTCCTGCAGTTTCGCCACCCATGAAAAAAAGTCAAAAACAGCAAGTAGAATGTGTTTGCATACAAAAAAGTTCTAGTTTAACGAGAACTATAACAAATAGTAGAAGAAAACCTGCTGCAGCTTTTTTAGGTTAGCAGAACTTGCTTTCTTTTTCCTGATACTGTTCACTCTTTCCTCCTCACTGTCATTCTCGTCCACAATCAGTTCGATTGATTCAGCATTCCGTTGAAACCAGCTTTTATCAGCCTTGTCCTAGAAGAGGTAATATACCAGACACTATAATAAGAACGAATTTGAAGTAGCTGCAAAGGATTGAAAGAAAGCTGCACAACCCCTAATCCCCTATGTCCCAAAAGTGGGTTATAAAGACTGCAAATTGATTTAGCAAGTTAAATGACATTCATGATAAATCAGAGAAGTAATTACATGCAAGGCACAGTGTTAGGAGCCAGTGTGCCAATAGATAACAAAACTGATGTTGGTGAAGTCTATTAGATTTCATCTAATGGCCGATGGAAAACCAACATTTATATTTAAGAACACAAATGTTACAAGACTGAATATGTAATTAACAACAATTCTATAACAAACGAAGGCAAATTTACCTGTGATTCCTTCCTCATAACCCTGTCTATTTGCCGTGCAAGAGATAGCCGCTTTGATACCTCAGGCATGTATGAAGCTTCTATGGGAAACTGCCGAAAACTTTCCTGTATACGAACAAGAAATGAATCACAAACATGAGTCTATTGCTAAATATTTCTCACAATACTTGAGAGCAAATCTATAATCTTACCACTAACCTTTGAAAATGATTTGCACAAAGAAGAAAACTTGGATGCTTCCTTCGGGGAAATCAGAGCAATGCTGCAGCCATCGGCAGAAGCTCTGGCAGTTCTCCCGCTTCTATGAACATAAACCTGGCAGTTAAACCTAATCAGCATACACAAAGCACTAACAATAGCAGATAAAGAAAAAGGAAAAAGGAACACAAAACATTACTTCTGCAGAATGAGGAAGTTGATAATGAACAACAGTCCGAACACCAGGAATATCAAGACCCCTAGCTGCAACATCCGTGGCAACAAGTATGCCATGGTCATTACCACGAAAACGGTCAATTGCCTGCAGTTCAAGCAAGGATTATAGCTGCATGAAATAGAAATAACTAGGCACACGGGTCAAAAAACACAAAGAGGACATATTTGTATATACAAAGACATGTTACGAAATATAGAAGTCAAATGCATCTTTCAAAATGTTCTGTTCATCAAAGTTCATGCATAGTTTCCTGTGAAGTTAATCAGAATGCAATCATTATTAAGATGATTGGTGGCAACAATTTACATTTCTTGTAAATAGTGACTTACGATGCTTTACATTTAAAATTGAACAAGATTTTACTAATTATAATACTCTTTGGGAAGGATGGAGTATCTTGCAAGTGATTGGCTTCCATGCTTGATATCAGTGATCATTCAGATCATTAAAAATTAACCATGGTCAGACCAGAAAGGTCATCTATGCAAAGTTTGAAATAATGCTGTGCAATGAATTCAAGATAGAAAATAACAAACCTTCAAGCGAGCACGCTGCTGCATCTGTGCATGAAGGGTCCAAACATTGACATTAAGAATGCGCATAAGAGAAGATATATGACGCAAGGCTGCAATTGATGTGCAAAAGACAATAGTCCGTCCTTGTCCATGGACGGACAGAATATAATACAAACAGGCATCTTTATCTTCTTCCTGGCACCTGCAGGTTTGAGTTCACTACTGATGAGTATGTGCCATTGTTGAAATCTCTCTTTAACCAAAATATGCAGGACTTTCTTTTTTGTTTGGTAATTGAGATAAAATACAAATAAAGAAAGTAACAAGTCCATAGACACATGCCATCGATGGTTAACTGAAATGGACAACTCTACATCCATGCATTGGGCTGAAGCACGTATGAGAGAATTAACACTTACACAAGGACACAAACAGTTCTGATCATCCAATGTGAATATCTAAAGTTACAATCTACAGTGAACAAGAAACACGTACCGCCAAATGTGAATACAAACAGGCCTCTTTTAACCTAAGTGTGGCCTTAACCTTCTCTATGAATCTAATGGTTGCAGGTAGGCCTGTAAATGGATGTTAATCGAATTGAATATGTACGTATCCAAATTCGTATTCATTTAAGAAACCCATTTGAATTTCAATTCGACGGAGGTTAGAATTCGATAATTATGACAACTTACCTAGTTGTGGGTTCTAGCCTTCTAGGCTTGATGCTAACTAGATGTGTATATTTTCTTGGTTTATCTTTGCCTTCTCAATAGAACAAAAAAAGGCACCTTGATATTCTTCAATCACTATGATGCATTGTTATTCTCATGCATATAGGTTCAAGATGAGACCTTTTTGATAAACTAGCTATATTTAAAAACTACAAAGAGAACAACAAACAACGTGTGCTAGTATGAGCTGCTTGTAATCACCAATTGCAAGTATAACTGAAGTAGAAGAAACCACAATAGTTTCAAAGATCCAGTTTTAAGCAGAACAAAAGATATAAGCAAGAGAAAGAGTGAATGTACAGAAGCATTCATAAGCATGTTATCCACATGTGTATGAAAAGAAAATCATGAAATCACAAAGTTAACATAAAGATCAAAGTATGTTGTGAAGCTACTAGCAGATCTTTGGTCATACACCACATATCATGCTCTCACAGAAGAAGTTTTCATGCCACAAGATAGAAGGAAAGAGAAGTACATACTCGATGAATGACTCTTCAAGCTTATTTGCCATAATTGATGCATTTGTCAGATCAATAATAGCAGCATTGGATTGCATCCCAGCTCGCTCAGAGAGTGCTTCCATCGAATTCAATTCACCATCTATTTTTGTTTTCATAGATCCACGCTTGAGCTTTTTCCGAAAATCAGAAGACAGAGCAATGGTTGCAGAGAACACAAAAGTCTGCCTTTTCTTCCTTTGGAAGCTTGAAGCTGTCACACAGTTTTGAGTATCCTCTGGATGTCCTTCTCTAATCATTGGAAGCATGTCAATAATTGACTGCAACTCATGAAAATGACCATTATCTATCATCCGGTCAGCCTCATCCAGCACAAAGAATGACAGTGAATGTAACTGCAAAGTGATCAGTGACTTAAGATTACAGGCAAGCATAATTTAATAATGAGAATGGTAAAGATGATTATGATGACGTAGTAAGCGGAAGCATATAAGAATAAACTGTTAAGAATTCAAACTCATGTTTTATCAATCATTGCCATCAAACAGTTTTGATCCATATAGTTTTAACTGTTACACTACCCATTGGGACTCTCCATCTCACCTCGACAAGATGAATTTCTCCGCCTGACATTAGTTCCCACAGTCTCCCTGGAGTTCCAACAACAATCTCAGGCCTTGCCTTCAGAAGTCGTTCTTGCTTTTCTGTTGACATTCCACCAACAATTGGAACAACCTTAATATCAGTCCCTGTCGCCACTTGCTTCAGATGATCAGTGACCTAAAAGGGGGAAATAGATATAAAAACAAAAAGGATGAATGACATCATAGATTATCAAAAGAGATACGTACAGTTTAATGATAACAATAATTACACTCCTTTTTCAGTTAAAAGGTGATATGTCACGTGAACATCTTAAGAACATGGGAGGATCACACCCACTATTTTCTCATTATGGTGCATATTAAACTTGGAATACATGCTAAACATAGCAATAATGAGTACCTGAAGTGCAAGCTCCCTAGTGGGAGTAATAACAAGTGCTCTTAAAAGACCTCTTGAAACAACTTGTTCATCCGCCTGTCCTTTTTCTTCAACCTGCCTGTCAAATTTATCCCGTTCTTCAAGGAGACGTTGTAAAATTGGTAATCCAAATGCCAGCGTTTTACCAGACCCTGTCTCTGCAGCGCCAATGACATCCTGTCAAAGAAAAATGTTAAAGACAGTCATTAAGCACATAAAACTGTAAAGAGAAACTTGTCAACATTTTGTGGAACGTCCTTAAATGACTAAGCCAACCTTTCCTTGATGAGCACCAGCAGGTATACAAGCTTTCTGTATCGGTGTTGGTTCCTTGAACTTCAGCCTGGATATGGATTTCATAAGCAATGGATGAAGCCTGAGCTCATACCATGCATGATATTCAGTGTCATCAATTTGATCTTCTTCGACATCATTTTTGCCATTGGTTTCTGCAACTGTTTACAAATTATGAAAGGAAGCTTGCCATGTGAGAATAACGTTGCTTAATACTTGGTCTTTCTCATCTCTAACATGAAAATTACAAAACTTGCACTAAATCATCATTTATATCAAGATAACATTAGTAGAGATGAAAACGAACTAAAGCTTTGAATAGATAAATTAATCAACATAAAACCATACTAGATAATAACTTGAAACAGTCCCAGGAATGTGGTACTTTAAATAACAGTTATGTCAGCCAGGGACTGTATTTAGCTAAAATCTCTTATAGTACTTGTTGACAATGCCAAAATGCTTGTTAACTTGAAACTAAAGTAACACTAACCAGTAGCTGTTTCTTCTTCATTTTCCACAGATTCCTTGGACTTTTTAGCCTTCTTCTTCTTTTTCTTCTTCTTCTTATTCCTTTTAACCTCCTTTCCAGTCTCACCATCTTTATCCTCCTTTCGAGCCTCACCATCTTTATCCTCCTTTCGAGCCTCACCATCTTTATCCTCCTTACCAATAACCTCATCACCATCACTTTCTTTTCGCTTCCGTTTTGTCGGTTTTTCCTGTTTCTTCCCTCCCTTCTGATTTCCTTTAGGAAGCTCCAATCCATATTCTGATTCATCAATCTCTTCAAGAGACAAAACACCTGCAGCCACAAAGCTGAACAGTCAACTAAAATATTCCTGAATCTTCTATTCATTTAGGTAAGCAATTGTTGCAAAATTTTGTCAAGAAACAGCTTATTTATCCAATTCTTCATCAGACACCATATGCGTTGTTTAATAATCTGTCTTCACTCTCCATTGTGGTGACCACCAAAATCTTTGAATAGAGAAAGGATGTAAGCTAACAAACTAAAGTAATTACATAAAAGAACATCTCAATAATAACTGAACCATTTCTCTTTGCTTTAAACAAAACATTCGATGACAATGATCTACTGCTTTCCTGTCAAATAATGAAGCGTAAACTTATCAATAGAAGTTCTGATTTTTATGAAGAAAAGGAACTGAATTGATGCAACAAGAAACCCCCAAACTCTCCCTTCCAGTAATTTCAATTACGCATTGCCTGTGTGTACGGATAAGAAATTCGAATAGCTGTTAAGCTGGAAAACGATAAACCCTACAATAGCAGCAAATAATTGAAGACTTCCGATAACAAATAAAAATTAGTCGATGCTATAGTAACTACGAACCTCCTTCGAAGTCGTTTAATCCGGCTAATGCAGAGAACGGGTCATCGTCAGTATCAGGAAGGGATGAGGTCCATGGAAGTGAGTCGAATCGTTCTAGTTGCCCCGTGTCACCTCTGCCAGACTTCCTCCTCCTCTGTTTCTTCTTAGGTGGTTGAGACGTCATCTCCGGTAGGGTTTTAGAGTAAAACGGCGGTGATGGTTGGTTGGGGACTGCAAGGCCTGTTATTACTCCATGCATTCACTTGTTTTAGGCTCCAAATTAATCGAGTATAAACCACAAAGCATAACCTACAACTTTCAACTTATCTTTTAGATCAATTTGCCACTTAACAAAGATTTATTCCTTTTCGGCCACTAAAGTTTCTTTTGTTACCAATTTGCCACCAATACTAACCCCGTTAAATATACATGACATAAATCGGTGTTGGAGTTTGGATACGTTGTAAACCTGATTATTATGACCTAAGATTGTAGTAACCCGTTAACTGACTTCGATTTTGAATTTAATAAGATTTTGACAAGTATTTGAATCGTTGTAAATGTAAATCAACTAATTCTCTTTGATTACAGTCTTTTTTTGTTGATTTTGATTCTTAAACGTAACAATAATCCTATTGAAAATGTATATCCATACTCCCAGTAAACTATCTATGCCAAAGGTCACTTTTGGTGTGGAGAGTTAAACCACAAATAAAATTTAAGTAAACATGATATGCAACACAGTTACATTTTTATATGTAAGATCTCCAAGAAACTTGTAAACTAAACTGGGATCACTTTTAATTCAAGCTAAGATTGTAGCAAGGACCCATGGAGTGGAGGGACACTATTCGCTGGAACAAGACAGATAGTGTGATGTGAATTTAACTTTATTATGGTGTCGAGTAGCACATACTACATCAGTAGGTTTTAGTAACATACTTTTAAAAGACACTATTAAAGGTCTATAGTTTAAATTTGGAACAAAAAATATACTTGGTTACTGGTATGCGTGGGCGTGACTACTGCAACTCATGTAGTCTTGTAGGCAACTTTGAACGTGAGTTTGAACTCGTTCTGCATCTTATAGAGTCTTGCAAGTGACATCAGACATAAATTCCATCTTGTATGAATTCCATCTCATGTACAAAGTTGTGCATATCGATTCTCAAGATCATGTCCCTTTTTTCATTTCGAGACTTATATTATACAACCTTAAATATATTTTTTTAAAGCCTTATCCCCGATATATGAATTGGAACAAGTGCCTTTTGATACAATTTGCTTTATGTACAACAATTTACAATATTTTTCAGATTATAACAACAAAAAATTTATGGCTTTTTTGGATCTTTTGTTTAAGCAAAAAGATATTGGGATTTTTTGTTTTTGTTTTGATTAACCTGGATATCCAACCCGCTATGTGAGCCGACTAATCCCAGGGCAACCACCTGCTTTGCAGATAGCCCGGAGTTACCGCATTTGAACCTCCGTGACCACAAGAGGATTTTTATTCCTCCTTGGATTTGAACTTGGGGCCTCCTGGTACCTTTGACCTTTTGAGCCAAGCTCAAGCCAACTAGGCACCACCCTGTGGTTAGATACTGGGTTATTCATATCACTACTAATAGTCTATCAAACCAAAAATTGCGTACTAATGAGATCAAACGAAATTATACTCCAAAGATGTCATGAAATTGGATTCACATAAATTCTTTCACGATTCAACATAGTCAACAACTAATCTTGGTCAAGGTGGATAAATTAATAAGCAATCATATCATAAATCAACGAGTGCATACATAATCACTTTTGCAAGACTAGCATAAAAACAGAGACAACACCATAAGTGGTTGTGGTTGCATTTGGGTTGGAAGTAGCATATTGTTCTTCTTGCTTTTTTCCTCGATGGTATGTGTCATCCAAGGCTTGGATGGTTTAGACGTTGAGACTATTCAGGCCTCGCCGTTTGAGTGATCGTGGTGACCACAAAGGGAAGAACTACTCTTTGGACCATGGAAGTGCTAGTGCAAGTGTTGATGATAGAGGTTATGAGCGTCATTTTGGTTCGTGAGTAGAGGTATTGTTATTAATCATGATTAATATGGTTTATCAATTGATGCATTAATTTGTGTACTTGATATGTAAATTTGGCATCACGCATTGGAGTGTAAAGATTATGAAAAACATGTCAAAATTGATAATTGTAGTAAGTAACTGAAGAACGCTACAAATATTATAAAACTCAAACATCACAATTGCTGTTAAAGTTATCAAGAGTGTCAAAAGCCGCACACAGGCGTAAAGACTAACACAAAACAATATGACAACTTTTGACTGGGGTTTATGTTAGAATCGTTTTCCCGGAATCCACTGAAAGTCGTTTTTCACTTTCAGATTGAAGTATTTCGACGGTACTATCGAAATCTCAATCGGATAAAATTCAGTGACAGAACTTCGAATCTGAAATTGTTATGAAAATCTATGTACCACCCTCTCTGCAAATCCGCGAAAAAGACCAATTCGAAAAGTTGAAGAAAACGTGCAAAAACTGTCAAAACCGGCAGTTTTTACGCACAAAGTTGGGTTTTAAAACCGGGCCAAAACCGGGTTTAAAATTTAAAATTCGGATTTCTGATGCATTTTTTGACCCCAGCCAGGGGCTCTGCCCCTTGGACCCCGCCATCGGGGGCGCTGCCCCCGGACCCCCGTCGTTTAGGGGCGTCTCCCCTAAATCAAAATAAACTCAAACAAGTGTGCACTCCACACCTTCCTTGCTTGTTCGATATTTATCATGATTACATTGGTCAACAAATTAATCCCATTACCCTTAAATGATATTAGTGATAATAATCACCAACAATCCTCCCCCATTTAAGTGTAATATTGATTAACTTAAATCAATGTCATAACACAACAAACTGATGCATAAATGAAATATCATGACGATTGAATTTCACATTAGTATACTACTCATTTCAAATATTCGAATATCAGGGTGTCACTAAGGATTGAACCCTTTCTATTCATAGTGAACACATGAAGATAATATACACAACAGTTTACATTCTCATGTTCTAACTTGACACTATATTTTACTAGCCTGTGTCCTATCCTTCAATAAGCATATCAAAGCTAAGTCCCAAACTTCTTGAAGCGACTAAACTTCATGCTTATATAGGTAGTTCTCTTACTCTTGCATCTGCATATGCAATTTTTCAAAAGAACTATTAAGAAATATAATTTCAACCTCCTTTACTTGCAGTTCTGAACACATACCTTGGGATGACGCTAATAATGTGTTCCAATCTTTAGATATCAAGCTTTCCACATTGAATTCARCATCTAACATTAYATTAGATGGGAATTGGGTATCTTAATATGAAAGATTTYAGRTGRACTTTAAACCYATCCCCACAGCCGCCTTGTGYACAAGATCTCTAGCTAACCCTTTGGTTAGATGATCGGCTAAATTCAACTGAGTTCTCACAAACTCCACCGATATCACACCATTCATGATGAGCTCACGAATCATGCTATGTCTAACACCTAAATGTCTAGACTTCCCATTATACACTTGACTATAAACCTTGGCCAAGGTTGCAGCACTATCACACCGGATAGAGATGGTAGAAATCGGTTTGGGCCATAATGGAATTTCATATATCAAATTCCTTAGCCACTCACCTTCTTGACTAGCTGCAGCCAATGCCACAAATTCAGACTCCATTGTTGAGTTTGTAATACAAGTCTGTTTCTTGGAAGCCCAACAAATGGCACCTCCACCAAGAAGAAAAACCCAGCCACTCGTAGAAGAGTGATCCTCCAAATTTGTAATCCAACTGGCATCTGAATAACCTTCTATAACCGAAGGATATCCACTATATGTCAAACCATAATCAATGGTTCATTTCAAGTACTTGAATACTCGACTTAAAGCTTGCCAATGATGTGAACTAGGATTACTAGTATACCTACTAAGCTTTCCTACAGCATATGCTATATCGGGCCTAGTGCTAGTCATGGCATACATAAGACATCCTATAGCTCTTGAGTATTCAAGCTGAGACACTGGAACACCTTTATTAGGTAGAAGCTTAAGACTAGGATCTATTGGAGTGCTAACAGGAGAACAATTTCCAAAGTTAAATTTTTTCAATATCTTCTCAATATAATGAGATTGAGAAACTGAAATTCTATTGTTTCCTTGTTTGATTCTTAATTCAAGAATCACCTCAGCCTCCCCCACGTCTTTCATATCAAAACTATATGACAAGAACCTTTTGGTTTTATCAACTTGATCTTGATAAGTACCACAGATCAACATATCATCTACATATAAACAAATTATCACTCCTTTACTAGAAGTATCAAATTTGCTATATACACACTTATCAGCTTGGTTTAGTGCAAAACCATTAGATAAGACGACATCATCAAACTTTTGATGCCATTGTTTTGGTGCTTGTTTCAAACCATATAATGACTTCTTCAACTTGCACACCTTGTTTTCATTTCCAGGCATCACAAACCCTTCAGGTTGTTTCATATAAATTTCTTCATCCAATTCACCATTCAAGAATGCAGTCTTTACATCCATTTGATGAATTACAAGATTATGTATAGCTGCAAGAGCTAACAACAATCTAATAGTGGAAATCCTAGCAACAGGAGCATAAGTATCAAAGAAGTCAATACCTTCTTTTTGCCTAAAACCTTGAATAACCAACCTGGCTTTGTACTTATCTATGGTGCCATCCACTTTCATCTTTCTTTTGAGGATCCATTTACATCCTAATGCTTTGCAACCAGGAGGTAAATCAGTTAAAACCCAGGTATTATTATACATGATCGAATCAATCTCATCCTGGATTGCTTCTTTCCAGAAAGCAACATCCTTAGATGCCATGGCTTCACTAAAAGTCTTTGGATCCTTCTCAATAATAAAACAATATTGATGTTAAGACACACTCTCATCTCTTGTTCCTTCAACTAGATAAAGTTGAAAATCAGATCCAAAAGACTTAGCTTTTCTAGCTCTAGTGCTTTTCCTAGGTTTAGATGGTCCAGGTACAGAATCTGTACCACCACACACATTTTCAGCTTGAGTTGTAGTTTTGCAGGAATGAATCATGTCCCTTGGTCTAGATATAGATGTAAATCTCTCTTCATCAAATATAGCATCTCTTGACTCTATAACAGTGTTAACTAACACAGAGTCATTAGATTCTATAACATAAAATCTATATGCTTTGGAATGCTCAACATACCCAATGAAGATACAATCTATACCTTTCTCACCTAGTTTTTTGCCGTTTGGGTTCAGTGAGCCTTACAATTGCTCTACAACCCCAAACTTTGAGATAACTCAAATTTGGTACCTTTTTATACCAAATTTCATAAGRGGTRTTTTTACTCCTTTTATTCGGAGTTCTATTCAATATATAACAGGCTGTCAACATAGCCTCACCCAAAAACCCATCACTTAGGCCTGAATAAGACAACATGGAATTAACCATTTCCTTCAAGGTTCTATTCTTCCTTTCAGCCACACCATTTTGTTGTGGTGTGTAAGGAGCCGTGGTTTGATGTATTATACTAGTAGACTCAAAATAAACTAAATCATAATACTCACCACCTCTATCAGTACGCAAAACTTTTATCAACTCATTTCTATGTAGCTCTACTTCTTGTTTATAAATTTTAAATTTATCAAGAGCTTCATCCTTTGTGTGCACCAAATAAACATAACAATATGTAGATGCATCATCAATAAAAGTAATGACATACTTTTTATTTCCTAGTGAAGGTGTAGCATGAAAATCACATAAATCACTATGAATGAGTTCTAATACTTTGCTTTCTCTTTTAACATCCTTAAAAGGTTGTCTTGTAATCTTGGTTAACATGCAAGTTTGACATTTTTCATTATTCATGTCAAAAGCGGGTATTAAACTCATTTTAGACATGTCCTTTAACCTTTTATAATGAACATGTCCTAGTCTAGCATGCCATAAAACAGATTTACTTAGTTATTGCTAGTACTAGATGTCATCATGCAAATAGAGTTAACATAAGAAGGATAATCTAGATTCAACCTAATCATTCCATTACATACATAGCCAAATCCAACAAAAGTACCATGTCTTGACAAGATATACTTGTCACTTTCCAACACTTGTTTGTAGCCACACTTATTCAACACAATTTCAGACAAGAGGTTCTTTCGAATCCCCGGTACATACAATACATTGTCCAAACATAAACACTTTCCAGATGTGAATTTAAGTAAAACACGTCCTAATCCCTTGATTGATTCCGTTGCAACATTTCCCATCTTCACGACAAATCCATCTTCAATTGGTTGACATTCTTTAAACCAACGAAGATCCTTGCAAACATGACTCGTTGCACCAGAATCAACCCACCAAGCAACATCATCATCCTGCACATAATATGCCTCAGAAATTACAGAAATATAATTTTGAAAATTACTTAGATTGTGCACTAAATCACAATTCTGACCTTGTTGCTTTCCTGGATCCTTAGACCCACTTGGACCAGCTCCATCCTTGTTCACTTTACGAACACGACAATCCTTCTTGAAATGACCAGGTTTACCACACCTCCAACACACCAATTTAGGCTTTTTGTTGGAAAACTTGTCATCTCCACCTTTGTGTTTCCGTTTGTTATCTTTAAACTTGTTGGAATTCTTAGACCCATCCCCTTCCACCATGTTCACAGAAGAAGAACCAACTTGGTTTTTACCTTTAGGATTATTGTCAAGCTCTTGAGTCCTCAAAGACTCTTCAATCCTAAAGTGGCTTCCAAGCTGAACCAGAGTCAATTCTTCCTTCTTGTGTTTCAGAGTGTGTTTAAACTCTTTCCAGGAAGGAGGCAATTTGTCAATAACCATAGCAACCGATATGGCTTCATCCATCTTCAGATTATGTTGAACAAATTGTCCCAGAATCCTCAACAATTCATGAAATTGTTCCATGACAGACCTGGTATCTACCATCTTGTAATTCATGAAATTACCAACTAGAAACTTCTTGCTAGAAGCATCTTCTGCCATATACTTGGTTTCCAGAGAATCCCATAGTTCCTTTGCAGATTCAACGTTTTGATAGATATCAAATAAAGAGCCGGACATACCATTTAAGATGTGGCCACGACATATGTAATCATCGTTTTCCCATTTCGATCTCCTCCTCGACACTCCCAGGGTTTCATCTTCAACGTATTCAGGCACAGGGGTACTCAGAACGTACACCACTTTCAGGGTAGTCAGGAGGAAGTGCATCTTCTTCTGCCATCTACGAAAATCTTGCCCTACAAATTTCGATAATTTATCGAATTTGCTTGTCATGTCTTTCACAAATTCCTTGTCAGCCATTATTCCAGAATACTTCAATCTATGTTAGAATCGTTTTCCCGAAATCCACTGAAAGTCGTTTTTCACTTTCAGATTGAAGTATTTCGACGGTACTATCGAAATCTCAATCGGATAAAATTCAGTGACAGAACTTCGAATCTGAAATTGTTATGAAAATCTATGTACCACCCTCTCTGCAAATCCGCGAAAAAGACCAATTCGAAAAGTTGAACAAAACGTGCAAAAACTATCAAAACCGGCAGTTTTTTTTCGCACAAAGTCGGGTTTTAAAACCGGGCCAAAACCGGGTTTAAAATTTAAAATTCGGATTTCTGATGCATTTTTCAACCCCAGCCAGGGGCTCTGCCCCTTGGACCCCTGATAAGTACAAATTTATACATTTCTACGTCAAAATTACCTTGAGATTAATGTCATTTAGATGTTTAAAATATCCATTTTTATTTAAGTTGATATTTAATCCTATGAGGCTATTTTAGTTGGGAAAAGAAGAAGAATTTATTATTTGTTTTTGGTTCCTTGCAGCCCTGCACTTGCTGTCTTCAAACAGCCAAAATTAGGCCCAAAAACAGCCCAAAAATAGCCCAAACAGCAGCAGCCCAAGGCTGCTGCCCAAATCAGAAGTCGAGAGAGAGATTGTGCAGTGAGAGAAGTCGGGAGAGAGAGACGTGAGCAACAGCAGTAGCAACGTGGGCATCAAGAGAAAGAGAGATGGAATCGAGAGGAAAGGGAGAAATCGGGAGGGAACAATCGAAAGGGGACAGCAAAGGGGCTGTCATCGAGAGAGGCAGCAGAATCGAGAGAGAAGGGGGCTRTCATACAKCAGCCGAGAAGGAGAAGAAAGCTRTCGAGGACARCAGGTTATCGAGGAGCARAATCGGTCGATAGAGGCGAGAGGGAGCAATYGAGAAGGACAACAGCCTAGAGGGAGAGAAAGCGAGAGGTGCGAGAGGCTGTCGATTGGAATTGAGAGGGAGGAAGCAGCCGAGTCTGTCGATTGGAAGAGAAAGGGCTGTCGATCGAGAGACATAAACGAACCAGAATTCGGGAAGAACTAGTAAGTCGATTTTCAGATTTTTGGAGTCGATTTTGGATTTCTCAATTTCAATTCTTCATGATCTACTGCTTCCTACCATCAGTAAGTTTAACTTCTGTTTCGAATTAGAATTATGAGTTGCTAATTTTCTGTTTCTAGTAATGGGTATGTGATTACTTTGAAATTTGGATGAGTTGAGACTCAACTTTGTTCCATAATCGATTGAAATCATTTGTACAATCTTTGAATTTCAGTCCTATACATTTTGAGTTGGATATTTTGAGTAGGATCCCTTGTTATGTCTAATTCAATTTCGAGTTGCTAGATAAACCTTTAAGTCCGTAATTGCTTTTCGGTTTATTGAAGTAGCACACGACACACAGTTAACATTTATGTTAAATGATGATGTTRTAAGATCGTATAATCTAATCTAAACAATCGGCGTCCGRTTGTCGGTTAGTGTTGGGTTTGTTTGACRTTAATGCAATTGGCAATTAAATTCTAAGTCCGTGACTAGGTTTGATTAGCTAATTAGAGATTAGTCGTAGAGTGTTCAAGACTGATCATGCTTTTATAACGAACAGAATATTGACGCGTGTCGATATCCTAACCAACTTAGTTTCTTTTGAGAAAACGGATTGAATGAGTCGATGATATATAATCCAAAGAATTAGTTGATTGATGCTCATTGTTAGTCTCGTTCTTATTATTGTTTAAAGTTTCCAATTTATTTTGCATATTTAGGCTATTTATAAATCTCCCCACCCCCCCCCTTTATATATTGTTTTAATGTTAATGAATTTGCATGCGTTTACGTCTTGGACTTACGGTTAACATCGAGTCCCTGAGGAGACGACCCTACTTATCGCTATCACAAGTTGTGTTTTAGAGATAATAGGCTTATTTTCATAAATTCTATTATTTGCCGTACTCGACACCCGTCAAATTTTTGGCGCCGCTGCCGGGGACTCGGCAAAGTTTAACTGTTTATGCCAAGATCGTTTCGTGCAGGTTCACCATTGCCAATTGATCCGGAAATTGAGAAAATCGCTAAGAAGCTAAGAAAGCAAGCTAAGCTTCGAAAGAAGCAAGACGCATCTACTTCTTCACCGGTTCTCAATATTTGGAAAGATATTGAGTTGTCATCCGATTCGGAAGACCAAACGGAGGACGAAGAAGAGAAAGTTCACTCTGAGCAAGAAGAACCGGTAATCGAGACTGAAGAGGAAATGGCGAATCCCGAACGTACTTTAAGGGAATGGGCAGCACCCAACGTCGCCGAGCAACCTCTTTGCATCACTTATCCGCCGGAAGAGGTAAGTGCTGAACTTAAAACTGGTTTAATACACTTACTACCTCGTTTTCATGGTTTAGCTAACGAAGACCCATACAAGCATATGACCGAGTTCCACATGGTAAGCTTGGGGATGAAGCCTCAAGGCACGACGGTGGAGAATCTCAAGTTGAAGGCATTTCCATTCTCCCTAGTTGACGCAGCTAGGGAGTGGCTTTTCTACTTACCGCCGGGATCCATCACCACTTGGGCGCAAATGGTAAGAGCATTCCTCGACAAGTATTTTCCCGCATCCAAAGCCGCCGGGCTTAGAAGAGAGATATGTGGGATCAAGCAGAAGGACATGGAGTCTTTATACGAGTATTAGGAGCGCTTCAAGCGCCTTTGTGTAAGTTGTCCTCAACATGGAATTTTTGATGAATTACTAATTCAATATTTTTATGAAGGTTTGCTACCGATGGAAAGAAAGATGATGGATGCCGCGAGTGGAAGAGCTATAGTGAACAAGACGCCAACTCAAGCAAGGACCTTGATAGACACCATGGCAGAAAACTCCAAGCAATTTGGAGTACGGAGTGACATTGGTCGGGGCGCTAGTGAGGTACATGTTAAATCTTTAGAGACTAAAATAACTGATTTGACTAACCTTGTTAAACAGTTTGCCATGGGTAATATGCCTCAAGTCAAGGCATGCGGATTTTGCTCATCAGTGGCACACCCTACCGATGCATGCCCGACTTTACATGAAGAAGAAGATCAAGTGAATGCTATTGGGGGGTGGCAACTTTCAGAATTCAAGCAATCGGGCTCCCGACCCTTTCTCGAGCACATACAACCCCGGTTGGAGGCAACATCCGAATCTGAGCTATGCCCCGAGGCAAGGACAAGGACAAGGTCAGCAATTTCAGCAAAGAGGCTCATTCCAGCAATCTCAGCAGTTTCAACCTCAACAATTCCAAGCACCGCCGGGCTTTCAGCAACAACATCAACCGAAGGCACCATTTCAACCGAGTGCCCAACATCAACATCAAGTGTCATCGCAAGCTCCTAGTGGCTCAGGTATGTCGTTAGAGGATGTAGTTAAGTCTATGGCTGCTAACATGGTGAAATTTCAACAGGAAACTCAGGCAAGTATTCAGGACCTTCAGGCCACCGTTGGCCAATTAGCAAACAAGGGTAAGTTGCCATCTCAAACGGAGACGAATCTGAAGGCAAATGTGAGCGTTGTCACTTTGAGAAGCGGAAAGGAGCTTCAAGAGGTTGGAAAGAAGAAGAAAGGAAAGGTTCACGAGGAAGAAGAAGAGTTAGAGATCAAGACATCCACTTCGGGTGCAAAGGATGTCAAAGAAGAGGAAGCAAAGAAAAAGACCCCCGAAGTGATAGTTCAAGCACCGCCATTCCCGAGCCGATTCGAGAAGACAAAGTAGGAGAGTGAAGAGAAGGAGATCCTTGACACATTTCGGAAAGTTCAGGTAAACATTCCTTTATTAGATGCAATTAAGCAAGTTCCTAGATATGCTAAGTTTTTAAAAGAACTTTGTACTAATAAAAGGAAACTAAAGGGTAATGAGAAGATAAGCATGAGTCAAAATGTGTCCGCTGTCTTACAAAAACAGTTACCACCAAAATGTAAAGACCCGGGCATGTTTACCATACCAAGTAAGGTAGGCAATGTTTCGGTAAATCAAGCCATGTTGGACTTAGAGGCATCAATTAATGTTATGTCATATGCCATCTACTCATCTTTGGATGTAGGGCCCCTAAAGCCAACCGGTGTGGTAATCCAATTAGCGGATAGGTCTATTGTCTACCCTAAAGGGGTATTAGAGGATGTGCTAGTTCAAGTAAATGAACTGGTCTTTCCGGCATATTTTTATGTTATAGATATGGAGGAGAAAAATGCCTCCAAGGCCGGTATACTTTTGCTAGGTAGACCATTTTTGAAAACCTCTAAGACTAAGGTAGACGTCCATAGTGGTAGTTTGACCATGGAATTCGATGGCGAGATGATTAAATTTAATATATATGATGCCATGCGATATCCGAGTGATGTTTCGTCTTTATGCTTTTGATACGTACTAAGTATTTAGTACGTAAAGTACCTTTTTATTCTCTTTTAGATAGGTTATTTTCTATTTATATCCCAACTTTGAGTCATTTTATCTCTTTTCTCTGTTTTTATGCTAAGAAGAATGTTGAACCTGTTTTAGTGGATTTTAGTCTAAATTAAGCTTATTTTGGATAGATTGGAGCAGGTCGATGTTGTGGGAATATGGTAGCATGACCTGATGGTAGAAGAAGAGATGAATGAGACTTGGAGTTGACCGACAAGACCATGGGATGACATATGAAAGCCTTCTAAAGTTGAACCAGCTGTATTTTGATTAGATTAGCTGGAGCTTTACAAGATTAATTGTAGTTACTTTCTAAATATTAGTTTACTTTATTGTACTCTTAGTTTTACTTTATTGTCCTTTTAGATTCTTTTGAACTAAGTGGATGTGAAATGTCCTTTTTGCCCTCACTCCATCCCTAGTATAAAAAGGGTTGTTGGGAGGAGTTTCAAACACACCTCAACACCTCTCTTTCACCACACCTTACTACTTTCTCTCTAGCTCTTTTGTTCTCTCTCAAGTAGTTTGCATGCTACTTGAAGAACAAGTCTCTTAATATTATAAATCTTTTTGCATTTCAAGTTCTTTAATCGCTTTCCATTTACTCGCTTTATTTATATTATCGTTATTTATATTCCGTCTTTTATTTACGCTAACTTACATTTTATTTCCGTCATTTATTTATTACGCTTTCCGCATTTTTATTATTCCGTCATTTATATTCCGTATTTACTTTCCGTAGTTATATTATGTCTTTATTTACTGCACTTTATAATTCTTGTCATTTACTTTTCGTCATGAATAGCTAAATTTATTAGCTCGGGTGTATGACGAAAAGGGTGAGTTTTTAAACCAAAATATAGTTGACCCTTTCATGTAACAACAATGTTTTACTTTTTCATTTCAAGTTTTATAAAACCAATGACACTTCTTGACGAGTTGATCACTTTGAAAGTGTTAAAGT
>NC_037528.1:28049994-28058777 GCF_001531365.2 Cynara cardunculus var. scolymus | reverse complement strand
ACGATATTGGGACTATTTGTATACTTGCTTTTAGTCCTGATTGTTGTTTGTGGCTGTGGTGTTTCACGACCCATCAGCTTTGTTGATATTATCGAGTCTTTATCTGACACTATGACCAAGGCGTTCCATGCCTCTCGTATTTCACTTAAGTCTTTTACTAAAGGTCAGAAAGTTCTCCTCTATCACTCTAGATTAAAGTTATTTCCCTGTAAGTTAAGGTCCAGATAGATAGGACCTTTTGTTGTTTTAACCGTTTTTGAGCATAGTGCAGTGAAGATACAAAGTCTATCTACGGGGCAGATTTTTAAAGTTAACGGCCATAGGCTAAAGCCGTTCTATGAAGGCTTTGATGGAAGGGATTTAGAGAGGGTAGCTTTGGACACGCCAAGCTACAAGAATTGAACTGAGTATGGTCTAGCCAAAGACATAAAAGAAAGGCGCTGCGTGGGAGACAACCCACGGATTTCCATTTTTTTTATTTATTGCTTTCAGTTATTTAGTTTACTTTTACATTCTCATTTTCACTCTTGGATTTTTGTGTTCTTAGGTTCACCCCGGATGTTGGACGCTCGAAGAGACGCGCCCAGCTCCACAGATTCTTACATTGGGAGGTCACTCATCAAATCAGGGGAGTTTTATGTTTTTTTTTTCCTTAATCGCTTAGAGTGTCATCTACTTATTGCATACCTTGAGGACAATGTATGAATTAAGTGTGGGGGTGGGGGTTATTTGCATGAATTGGGTATATAAATGGTTTTAGGGGTCAAATTTTTGCTTTTTGCAAATTTTGTGCTTAAATGAGGATTTTTGTCCGTTTTGACAATGTGTTAGCATGCTTTTATTGAGCTTAAATTGTTGATGACAATGAGTTTGGATACGTGTATAGCATGATTGAGCTTAATTGATAGCACTTAGAGTGATTAGTGGTAGCATATCGGTCAAAGTAGAATAATCTCTTGAACTAGTTTTGAACACCGTGAGACTTTGAGCTTATTTAGACTAAACAATTGATATTAGTCTCAAATTCATTTCTTGTGTGATTGCGTCATGCCTAGATATGCATATCTAGAACTTGATTTTTCTCTCCTTAAGACTACATGATAACTACATGCTAATAAACATGATAAAGGCCATCGTTTGCTCATTTTTATGTTAAACCACTAACCTTAAGCCTACCCCTTTATGATATGATTATCCCTTTTGCACACCACTTTGAGCCTTAGCCTATTTCCTTTGTCACCCACATCATGAACTAATCCAAACACAACTCACCCGACTAAACACCAATGGAGTGATCCCAATATCCCTTTATACTTGAAAGTAGAATTCGTATGTTCGGGAAGAAAAGAAAGAAAAAAAACAGAAAATTCAAAAAGAAAAAAAAAATATATAGGTATATATATATGAAGAGCAAAATTACGTCGTCAATAAAAAAAAATATATAGACGACGAAAATGACGATACGGTTGAATATAAACGTTTTATCTCTATTCCCTATCGTCCGAAAAGGAATGAGCTTCAAAGATAGATACAAAAGTCATTTGTGAAAATAAAAATAAAGTGTAGTTAAGTAGCCGTATTCTCCGTTGGTGTTAGGTCTTAGTCACTTTTCCTATATATCTCCCTACCGTACCCCAAGCCTTGTTTTTCGTTACACCATTTAAGACCTTTTGATTTATAAGCATGTATTTTATCCAAGTAGTGGAGAGTGAGAGACTTTTCAAGTATATGGTAAGTACATGCTATACATTGACGATTTGAGCGATACACTTTTAACCCAAGGAGTGAATCGAGTGTTAATTTGTTAATCCCATTCGTGAGAGTTCTCGAGATTAGCTTGTGTCTACTTGATTGCGTGTGCATCCTCTTTTCAATGCTTTGTAGCAAATCTCAAAACTCATGATATGCTATATGTGTTGACATTCTCGTTAGATTCGATTTTTATAATTACGTGTTAACTTAAGTCATTGCCGGGACGGACAATGATCTAAGTGTGGGGGAATTTGATAAGTACAAATTTATACATTTTTACGTCAAAATTACCTTRAGATTAATGTCATTTAGATGTTTAAAATATCCATTTTTATTTAAGTTGATATTTAATCCTATGAGGCTATTTTAGTTGGGAAAAGAAGAAGAATTTATTATTTGTTTTTGGTTCCTTGCAGCCCTGCACTTGCTGTCTTCAAACAGCCAAAATTAGGCCCAAAAACAGCCCAAAAATAGCCCAAACAGCAGCAGCCCAAGGCTGCTGCCCAAATCAGAAGTCGAGAGAGAGATTGTGCAGTGAGAGAAGTCGGGAGAGAGAGACGTGAGCAGCAGCAGTAGCAACGTGGGCATCAAGAGAAAGAGAGATGGAATCGAGAGGAAAGGGAGAAATCGGGAGGGAACAATCGAAAGGGGACAGCAAAGGGGCTGTCATCGAGAGAGGCAGCAGAATCGAGAGAGAAGGGGGCTATCATACAGCAGCCGAGAAGGAGAAGAAAGCTGTCGAGGACAACAGGTTATCGAGGAGCAAAATCGGTCGATAGAGGCGAGAGGGAGCAATTGAGAAGGACAACAGCCTAGAGGGAGAGAAAGCGAGAGGTGCGAGAGGCTATCGATTGGAATTGAGAGGGAGGAAGCAGCCGAGTCTGTCGATAGGGGGCTGTCGATTGGAAGAGGAAGGGTTGTCGATCGAGAGACATAAACGAACCAGAATTCGGGAAGAACTAGTAAGTCGATTTTCAGATTTTTGGAGTCGATTTTGGATTTCTCAATTTCAATTCTTCATGCTCTACTGCTTCCTACCATCAGTAAGTTTAACTTCTGTTTCGAATTAGAATTATGAGTTGCTAATTTTCTGTTTCTAGTAATGGGTATGTGATTACTTTGAAATTTGGATGAGTTGAGACTCAACTTTGTTCCATAATCGATTGAAATCATTTGTACAATCTTTGAATTTCAGTCCTATACATTTTGAGTTGGATATTTTGAGTAGGATCCCTTGTTATGTCTAATTCAATTTCGAGTTGCTAGATAAACCTTTAAGTCCGTAATTGCTTTTCGGTTTATTGAAGTAGCACACGACACACAGTTAACATTTATGTTAAATGATGATGTTATAAGATCGTATAATCTAATCTAAACAATCGGCGTCCGGTTGTCGGTTAGTGTTGGGTTTGTTTGACATTAATGCAATTGGCAATTAAATTCTAAGTCCGTGACTAGGTTTGATTAGCTAATTAGAGATTAGTCGTAGAGTGTTCAAGACTGATCATGCTTTTATAACGAACAGAATATTGACGCGTGTCGATATCGTAACCAACTTAGTTTCTTTTGAGAAAACTGATTGAATGAGTCGATGATATATAATCCAAAGAATTAGTTGATTGATGCTCATTGCTAGTCTCATCCTTATTATTGTTTAAAGTTTCCAGTTTATTTTGCATATTTAGGCTATTTATAAATCTCACGCCGCCAGGGGGTGCCCCCCTTGGACCCCGTCACCGGGGGCGCTGCCCCCAGACCCCTGTCGTTTAGGGGCGTCTCCCCTAAATCAAAATAAACTCAAACAAGTGTGTACTACGTACATTCCTTGCTTGTTCGATATTTATCATGATTACATTGGTCAACAAATTAATTCCATTACACT
Source organism: Cynara cardunculus var. scolymus (assembly GCF_001531365.2). NCBI lineage: Eukaryota > Viridiplantae > Streptophyta > Magnoliopsida > Asterales > Asteraceae > Cynara > Cynara cardunculus. Next base: position 28,055,143 of record NC_037528.1, on the reverse strand, counting down.
TAAATGATATTAGTGATACTAATCACCAACAGTTTATGAAATGAATTAGTACAACTAAAAGTGAAAATATATACTGTAGAAAATCAGGTGTGCAACAAAACCCAATAAATTGACCCGATCTGATCCAACCCTAGGTAACATACAACCTAATTGACAAAACAGTGTTGATCCACAAAGTTTCTGGTTGGAATTGAGTTGGGCCCCAAAAAAATCAACCTGACTTGAATAAACCGGCTATCCCCAAGATGCCTTCACCGTTTAGGCCTCTACCCCCAACCAAAGTGTCCAATGTATATATGGACGTGAGATCGTCTGAGAATAACAGTTAAGGTAGGAATGACGTGAACTTTTTTTAGCTTTAGGATAAGTTGACCTTTTAATCTACCTTCAACTACTTCAAATATGTACAACTTAGTCACTTTCATGAACTTTTACATACATTGAACCACTTTTACATGCATGACTTTGTTAAAGTTTCAGTATAAAAATAAACAAATAAAGGTAGTTGAATATATATGAAGATTTTGTTCTCACGTTCTCGTCATAACTTTTATTCTTATCGGAACTCAACCATATAGATATATACTTATATCATACTTTGAGGGTCGTTTGTAATTTTGTAACTAATAACAGAATTGGATGTCAATTTTATATAGATAGTCGTGGTTTGGATAACACATAGGACGGATCTAATTCGGGGCCCGAAAACGACTTGGTTAGATCATTTACAAAGCAACATACTGATCCTACTTGTTAGTAATTCTGTGACACTGTTCATCAAAATAGATTTCCTTCTTTCTAATTATTTATATGCGATTTCCTTCTACTAATTTATGATATTTGCCTTAATTTTATAGTAATTCAAAGCTAAGAGGAAGTAAATCATGTTGAGTTTTGCAAGATTGAAAGTGTCTTTGATGAGATTTTGCAGCTGTATAGAAACACTCGGCTCGATAAGATACTTGGATCCTGCTTGGGTGGCAACAAGGTCGAAAATCTTTAGCAAATGCTGGAAAATAATTATGGAGTTCTCTTTAAAGTGTGCGTTTGGTACGCAAGGCTAGACGGGACATATGACTGAATGGGCGAGAGTGAAAGAATTGTGCAAGATTTTAAGGTTTTAATTTGACATGACTAGCCTAGTAATTAATCCAGGTCCAGTACCAAATGCGTATGGTCAGTGAGAAGTTTATTGACGAGGGGGTGGAAGTCAACATTGGGGGCAAAGGGTACTTGGTATCAAACCTCCATGATTCAAAAGAAGGGCTAAGTCGAGGATGACACAACACATCGCATAAGATGGAGTGGCTAAAGCCGGGAGTGTTGCACGATAAGAACGTCCTAATAAAACTGAAGACCAAAGTTAACCTTCAGAATAATTATGTTGTATGGGTGGGGGGTGTTAGCCATAACATGAACAGAAGATGGAAGATGTAGAAACGAGAACGCTTAGATGGATCTATGATAGAACCATGTTTGACAAGATGCCGAACAAGGCAGTGTTGAGAGTTAGGCCGATCACAAATAAGTTGGAGGAAACATTGTAGTGGTTTGGTCAGTTCAAATGGTGACCCTAGTGAAAAGAATGCAAAGCGTGATGAAATAGTGGTTAATGCAGGTGGTAAAGAATCAATAGGAATCAAGTGGTATGAAAGCTTAAGGAGGTACCCTTTAGGCTTGAAATCCTTGATTTTACCTTCAGTCTAATTATCTCCCTAATGTGAAGAATGTATTGTGATAATTGGATGCTGTAGTTTTATTCTGTTCAGAACATGGAATCAGGTTAACTGGTTATGGCGTAGTGGTTGAAGCCCTAGGGGATGTGGTGGAATATTCCATCTGCCCAGGGATCGATTCCAGACGTACACAACAACTTGTGGCCATTAAGTTTATCAAGTTTGATTTCGTGCGGTCACAATTTACTGGGATTAGTCTAGGTATAACGTGGGACATCCTAAAAAAACATGGAAGTAAGTCATGCATGATTACTCGTTCTATTTTTGTCAGGTTTAAGCCACAAAGTGTTGGCCCTGTTGAAAAGAAAACAAACCACCGCCTGATTTCTCAGGATCTTTAGATTAGAAATGAAATGGTTATGCCTGCTTCCACCTAGGCGACTGTTAAATCTGTCTTCTAGAACACCGAATCGGCTAAAAGTCTCATTAAGCCGGAGTTTGTTGGGTAGCAAGTCCGTGAAGGTTAAAATAAGACTTGTGTCAAGCACGCAGAGTAGTCAAGCCAAAGAATGAAGAATGATTGAGCCAAAAACTTATCCCAAGTATGGTTCAACCAAAGTGGCGGGTGAAACAATGTGTTCAGTCGTAGGTGTAACCATAAATTTTTGTAGCTAATCTTCTTTTAACTTGATTGCTCAGGCTTTTATATGGAACATGAAACCGATGGTCTTGATCTACCCAAACCATGACCAATTGGTTTTTCGCCTTTATCTTGGTACATTGTTCAATTGTCACTTACTATTTCTATTTCTTTAGAACCGACAAGGTGTCCCCATAGTCGGTCTACAGATGCTAGGGACAGGTGGTGCAGAAGAAGACGGTGGTTCATATCATGGAGTTAAAACTCATCCTAAAGCTTATCACTTCTAATTGCATTTCAAATGAACCCAAACATCAAGCAAGCAAAACAACAGAAGACAAATACTTCGATCATTAGCACAACAATTTATCAGAGGTACACATGCAACAAAGAGTATCATAAAGAACCTCACTTTATTCCACTTTATACCAAGGGAAATATTGTAGCAGCAACTACAGTAGAATTCAGAAAGACAACAGAACAAATAATCATCAGAGAAATTATATATAACATGCATGTCATCTATATGTGCTCCAAACAGCAGGTATACATGGAAGACAATCTAGCACGCATACCTGATCTTGTTAAAGGCCTACAAACTCCAATCGGTACCAATATTAGAAGAACCACCAAGTATATCCTGTATGCAAAAGTCATCGCCAATTGAACCCAACCCATCAAGCAATCCATTGAAAAACCCATCATCCATGTTGTCATCAACCCAATCCATCCCCTTCACAGGATTACTACTCCCATCCTCTGCATTTTCCACCACCAGTGCCGCCACCCCTTTTGCCTTCTCATCCTCCTCGGCCACCACCTCTTCCGGCATGGCAGGCATGTGTCCCTCAAAAAGAGCCATATGCCCAAACAACTTATCCTTCCTTGAGAAACTTGTCCCACATGAACATTTCCACTTTGTCTCTCCACAATGCTTCAAATGGCTTTTCAGATCAGCCAGCACCGAGAAATTCTTCTTATGGCACCGATTGCAAGAATACATCTTAGGGCAATGACTCCTCTTGAAGTGATTTTTCACACAGATGACAGACTTCAAGGGCCTGAACTTTTTGTGCAGTTTGTTCCTGCTACACCCACCAAATGGGCACGAAAACCTCGTCCTCCCACCACGACCCGACTCAGAAGCCAATACTGATTTCTCAGGCTTCGCAAGCGCCTCGAGGGTTTTGAACTTGTTCCCATGAGCTCTCATATGCATTCGCAGATTTGCATCTCGTTTGAAACCCTTCCCGCAAATATTACAGAAATGTAAGTGTTCCGCTAGTAGTTCAACAGCATCAAGCTCTACAATATCCCAGTCTACTCCATTTTCATCATCGAAAACCTCTGTTTTCGGAAACCCTAACTCCATATCATGCTTCAAATTATTCAAATTCAGATCCGATTCCGACAAGTTTTTCCCATCAAAAGTCAAACTTGTTGACGGTTCGGAAGCATTGGTTTTTTCTGATTTTGATTTTGGGAGTCGAGAGCAGGAGAGAAGGGCAGTTCCGTTAACGATTACTTGGTTGATGGCAGAGCTGATCTCCTTGGAAACAATCTCCATCTGCGCTTCTCCTATGACAGTGTTGCTGTTGAGTGAATCCGAAAGGAATCGTTGGACATGGTCTATTCGCGATCGCACCTTGGAGAGGTTGAGGAGCGGGACCTGAAGTCTATCGGCGGCATCGGCAGGGTCGTCTGAGTTCATCGGCGATCGTGAGGATGAGTCAATTGCGGTGGACAGGTGGGAAGTGACGAGAATCGTGGGAGTCAAACACCGGTGGATATTACCAAAAGAAAAGGACGAGCCAAATATAGAGCCAAAATATTACCAAATATCACAGGATGTAGTAGTTAAGTCTGAAGAAGTTTCATCCGTTGAAACGACTGCAGATAGGATTTTATTTTCTCTTGAAACTGCCCTTGGTGATGCAGTATTGTTTGATATCAATTGATTCCTTTTGAAACTCACAGGCATGCGCTTTTTCAAAGATCAGGCGACCCAACCTTATCAGTCAAGAAGTACAGCAACTACAAACAGTTACCATGGTGTCTGCTAATGCAATTTCTACAGCTTCTGCCAGCTAGGGGAGCATCTGATTTGGATGAATGGCTTCAAGAGATCCACAAGGGGAAGATCGGTGATGGTAGTCCCAAAGAGAATAATAAATCTGCCGAGGAATTTCTTTTCTCTTTGCTTCGTGCCCTGGACAGGTTACCTGTGAACCTTCATGCGTTACAGACTTGTAATGTTGGGAATCACCTACGTAGCCATAAAAAAAATTTATGGGCCTGTTGTTGAATAGTTTGGTGTAGAATGACTAAACGGTTAGAATGGTTAAGAGAGTCAGAATGGTTAAGTGTTGAATGAAATATTGTTGTTTGGTAAATGTTTACTTAATGACAACAAATTACCATTTTAACCCTATATGCTTTGGTCCTGTTTTTTATTGAACTAACAGATACCAAAAAAGAAATTAGGGTTTCACTCCCTCGATTTCAAAAAAGGGAAATGGAAACAGAGCAGTAGGAAATGGAAATTAGGGTTCCGATCTTCACRATTCCTTTGCTTTCCACCCACRAATGCTCACCTCTCTTGTCTAAWTCCTTAAACCATCCCCTTTTTCTGCCTCAATTTCCGGATTTCATGTATGAAACGCAMGCATATAATCCTAATTTGGATAAATTTATGGATCAGATAGATGATTCTCAAGTTACGGAGATGGAGGAAGTTTCGAGATGTTGTAGTTGCTAGAACTGCAGCGGCGAGATTTTCTTCATCGAACACATCAAATCGTGGGGTTATGAAAGGGGTCCGTATGTTCCTCGG
>NC_037528.1:28044000-28048553 GCF_001531365.2 Cynara cardunculus var. scolymus | reverse complement strand
AATAATATAGTGTTAATTAATATATGTAATTATAGTATAGATTGAAAATAAAAAACGTAAACAATATAATAGAAAAATATATAAAAAGTTGAAGGGTTAAAACTAAAAATATCAAGCGTTAAAATTGAAAAATAAAATAAAATTATTATAATGTATTTTAGGGTTTTAAGTAGGTGGGGGTATAGAAAATCTAGGGTGAAATGAATAGCAGGGGGTGGGGATAGAAAACCCCTCTCATATGGATAGTAGACGGATAGGTGATTCTTCTGAGATTGGTCCCAAGAGCTCTACTTCAAAACCTTCTGCATTGAAAGTTCAACAGCCAAAGCATAACTCTGGTGAAGCTGTCTTCTCTCGATGACCCTGAAGGGTTTCACTATGCATGATGATCGTGAAGGGACAGAAGAAGAGCTTAGGCTTGCTGTACGGCAGCCCAAGAGTCTGCGATACAGTTCTGATTTAGAGGCTCTCAATGAGGACAGCCAAATGGTCACAGAAAATGTTGTGAAAGACGATGAGATATTAAGGGTTCCCACAATGCTAATTCTTGATGCTTCTAATGAGAATTAGTGGAAGCAAGACCCCAACTGCAGCTCTCTGCACTTTCACATCAGCAGCTAAGAAACTGAAATTGACAAACACATACTTCAATTAAAAAGAAAATCGAGCAATGAAAAAGCACTCGTCTTCAAAAAGATAAACAATTCTGTGGGAGTATGGAGAGGCATATTGGACATATTGATAACAGAACTACTGCAAGGAGACTGTATGCATTAGCGGTGGTGCAGTGATAAGGACCACATACAACTATCATCTTTGCAAGGACTCCAGTAGCATCCGCCCATCATCAATCTCAGAAGAACTTGATAGAATTTGTGTTAGTTATATGGAATGCAAAATGTATATGTTCAAAAACTAACCTTATTGAGCGATTAAGTGTGAAATCTATCAAAGGAAGTCTGAGCGATTTAGTAAACCGAATGACCTGTATTGATCGATTTTGTAAATCAAATGAAGACTGGTTAAGGTAGACTCTGCGATTTAGTTGAGCGATTTAGAATCAGATTGAGTTGTGCGATTTAGATATCCGATCAATCCAATCGAGCGATTCTTGCTAAGTCTTAAACTGACTCTATTGACAATCGATTTATAGAAATCCGATTAATCCAATCGAGCAATTCTTGCTAAGTCTTATCTTAAACTGATTATTGACAATCGATTTACATAAATCCCATTAATCCAATCGAGCGATTTAGATGTCCGGAGAAGATGAGTGAGCGATTTATCTTGAATCCGGATAAGACAAACGATTTACCAAGAATCCGGTTAATCTTTGTGCGGAGAACTTCCTAAATCGATCAATCAGTGTGCGATTTACAAAAACTTGATTCTGGCCGAGTTGAACGATGCAGAAGAAAACCTAAAATGGGCTGTTAGGCTGTTGGGCTGATGGGCCCAAAACAATTTGGGCCCTGAGCGATTTAACATAAATTCAGTCTAACCCAAAATTTAGAACAGATGAAAATATATCAAAAACACAAAAACAGTAAAGTTTTAACAAAAAAATGGATCAAAAACACATATTTAAAAAAAAACCTTTAAGAACACGAAAAAAATTAAAAACACACAATTCAAGCAAATCTTTTAAACGAAAGATTAAATCTGAAAATTCGTGAACAACAAATGTTCACAAATCAATTATGCTCACAATGATCATCATTTTAACATCAAAACATGAAAATTCGAAGGATTTACAAAAAAAATGATGAGAAAATGAAGAACACTCTAAGAACATAAGATGAACAGAAATGAAAATTTTCCAGAAATTCTTCAAGGTTTTGAGATTTCTTCACATGATTTCTTTGCATTTGCTGCTCTGATACCAATTGTTGTTCCAATATGTTGATCAATCTTCAATAAAGCTCCAATATCTATGGCAGATCTGAATTTACAATCAAGAACACTTTGAGAGGAGGTTGAGAGAAAAAGTCAAACTTCAAAGATCTGGTCAACTCTTCTTTACGTATTATGAATTTTACAATGAAGCTCATACCCAAGATTACAAAGAAACACCCTATTTATAGAGTCAAACATAAAAGCCTAGTCAAAGTCAAACTATACACACAAAGTCAAACACGATGTCTATTTTAATTATAGACAATAATAACTTTCAAGACGAATACAATTTAACACTGAAATTCAGTCCTAACAAATAGTCATTTTTTATCGGATTTGTCAAATTAACCATATGGAACGCCCCCAAAGGGCATGGTTTGACCATGAGGGGCGATCCTCTCATATGTTGACCAAAGAGGACAAAAAGTATAAAAAAAATTAAAATTAATTTGTGGGGTCCACATGTATCTACTTTAGGAGTCCAAACACTATGCGCCTCGATAACCGGGATCGTCCAACACCTCAGCGGATCTTCCTCCGGGGGCGATCCAGCCTTCGTTTTTTACCACTATTTTGTCTTTTAGTGTATATTGATTTGAAATTAATGGGTGTTTTTAATAAATAGGGGACGATTTAGACTGGTTTTTTTAACTGTTTTAGAACCAAATGTCATGGTTTTACTCTATAAAATAAAACATTTCTACTCCCACAACCCGTAACCCATAACCACAATCTATCATGACAACCCTTGAAACAATGAAAGTACGTGAAGATTTATAATTTTTACCACTTTTTTTAAACGTATAAATTAACCAACGAATATTCTTATATTTTCTTATAAGAAATATATCATTTATAAACACCGAATATTAATATTCTATAATAACTGTTGACACAAAAAAAATTATTTGTATCTGATTTGGGGGACAAAAATAAGATATTATATATGATTTACGTAGTTTGACCGCTAATTCATCTTTTAGTGTATAAATCGATTTGATAATTAATGGGTGTTTTTAATAAATAGAGAACGATTTAGACTGGTTTTTTTTAATTGTTTTAGGACCAAATGTCATGGTTTTACTTTATAAAATAAAACACTTCTACTCTCACAACCCGTAACCCGTAAATACAATCTACCATGACAACCCTTAGAACAATATGAAAGTACGAGAAGATTTATAATTTTTACCATTTTTTTTAAACGCATAAATTAACCAACGAATGTTCTTATATTTTCTTATAAGAAATATATTTTTTATAAACACTGAATGTTAATATTCTATAATAATTGTTGACACGAAAAAAACTATTTGTATCTGATTTGGGGACAAAAATCAGATATTGTATCTGATTTACGTAGTTTGGCCGCTATTTCGTCATTTAGTGTCAACGATTTGACGCCAATTTAACGATGTGTTTTGTTTTATTACGTAAAGGTTTATATAAATAGGCGGTCGGGGGGACCATTATCACGGTTATCCATCGATCACCGACCACCGACAGCCACCGATCACCGTTATCCACCACCGTTTGACGACTTCCTCCACCATTTGCTGCCACCGACCACCTTTTGCCGCTAACTACCACCGTCCATCGCTGCCATCCACCACCTTCCGCTGCCACCGTTTGCCGCCAACTACCACCGTCCATCGCCGCCATCCACCACCTTCTGCCACCATCCACCACCTTCTGCTGCCACCGACCTTCTTTCGCCGCCATCCACCACCGTTTGCCGCCACCAACCACCATGTGCCGCCACCGACAATCGTGGAACAACCACCTAGCAATATGGAAGAACCGGTAAAATTTTGCAATTTTTTGAATATGTATATATATATATATTTCTGTTTGTATAGATATGTATGTATGTAGATATAAATTTTTGTACATATATATATATTTTGTATGTATGTATATATTATATGTATGTATGTGTATATATATATATATATATGTTGATCCTCCCTCTCATTTGATTTGATGATAATCTCTTTTGCCCTATGTGAAGTATTTCTGTTTCTGTTTTTCAGTTCCAGCGATCTTCACTAAGTCTGTTCAGTGATCGCTGAAGAACTTGTATTATAAATCCAATCAGCGACAGCGATACTTCAAGAAGACAAAACTTACACCAAAGAACCTTCAACGAAAGTCGAAGACTGAAACTGAAGATTAAGACTGGCGAGTACGTGATCTGAAGCGGTATTCAGTGATTACAACCTTGTCTACATACGTGTGAAGACTGCCCAAGCCTCAGCGAATGCTGAAGAGACCTTCAGGTTATTCCAGCATTCAGCGATCAAAAGAAGCTTGTTGAGAAAGATTGTTTTTGTCTTGTCCTTACACACACAAAGGACAAACCCATACCCTTTCTAAACGTTAGTACGGTACGGAGCCGATTAGTTGACTTTATTACCCACAAACTTTATGAAAAGATGGCTGCTCATGAATAGGCTTTTGTACTATTCACTGTAGCAAAGAACAAACCTTCCTCTTAAGGCTTGACATGCGTTCTAACCCTTACTCTGAACTTACTTACGCTTAAGTAAAAGAACACACACATCTAACAACAAATACGCTCATCTTCAAGAGCAAGTTAGAATCTCTTTGTTGTATTTTAAACAAGTTCTCTCCCAGATAGAACTTACTTTCTTCTA
>NC_037528.1:28037841-28043645 GCF_001531365.2 Cynara cardunculus var. scolymus | reverse complement strand
TATATATGTATGTATGTATATATATATATATGTATGTATGTATATATATATATGTATATGTGTATGTATATGTATGTGTGTATGTATATATATGTATGTATGTATATATATGTATGTATGTGTGTATGTATGTATGTATGTATGTATGTATCTGTATATAAGGAAGGGTTCAAACGAGAACACCTTCATTTTACGAGAACACGAGAACATCCTTTTACTATAGATAATCACATGTGATACTATTATTCTATCACATATGATACACATGTGATACTAAATTAGAGATGCGAGCGATTTTCGATGCGATCTTGGTTGTGAGTCAAGTCACCCGTACACCACTAACCCCTCTCACAAGTATTATCACATGTGATAAGGTTGTTGTTGATATGATACTATAACCATCAAGCCCATCACATGTGATGTTAAATCATATACGCAGACAACCTTTAGCGCGGCCTAAGTCGTAGAACACATCGTTCGCACATCACAGGGTCCCCTCGCGCGTATTATCACATGTGATAAGAGTGTTCTCGCGTTTTCGTAAAATGGAGGTGTTCTCGTTTGAACCACCACCTATATATGTATGTATATATATTTATAGAGGTTGGTTCAAATACTAAACCCATTTTTTTGTGTTAACTATGCTAACCAACATCAATCAATCATGTTCCATCTTTTAGTTAGGTTCAAATGTAACTCATATATTAAATGTAAGGGTATTTAGGTAATTTGTCATTTTTATGTAACTCCCTAATATTTTAATTGGGAGTTACAAATCTTAAAATATCACTAATTGATCTTCATGTAATAATGAAATGAAGTTTTACATTTGTTCATCTTACTGATTTTTACATTTCATTCTTCCTACAATGGTTTTGATATTATAAATTTCAAAAAGTCCTTTTTGTAAAGATTCTGTTATAGTCCGAGTAATATGGATAATCATAGAGTAAAACAGATCGACGATAATGAGAATGAAAAAGCTAAAAGCGTCTACGAATACATTCGGAATTCGAATTCCGAAAGTGAATAAAATGATCAAACCGTTCACGTACATGTTCACTCAAACGTCGACATATGTGTTCACTCGTGCGCATATGTGTTCAATTGGTTCACACAATATGTCCATTTGGTTCATACACATGTTTCAACTGTTCATTAGGTTCACACATTGTTTTGATGAAGATTATGAACCTAATTTTTCAATTGTTCATTAGGTTCACACATTGTTTTGATGAAGATTATGAACCTAATTTTTCAATTGTTCATTAGGTTCACACATTGTTCATTAGGTTCACACACATGTTTCAATCTTATTGGATGCCGTCGCCTGGTAATCCTTCCAAATCCTCCATTGTTTTGACGAATATTATGAACCTAACTTTTAGCTACTGATTTAAGATATTGATCGATGAGATTGACGGTTTCTTTATTGATTGGAAGTTACAGAATARGCTGACAAAATAGGATACATTAAGATCATTCACTTTTTACAATTCTACCCTCTGAAACATTGTGAACCTAATTTTTTATTAATATGGTAATTAAATAATTAAATTTTTAGTCTCAATAAATGACAACCGTTGGATGTTCAAATCAACGACGAAGATCGGTTAACAAAGTTAACACGATAATCTTGGTTAGTATTTGAACCAGCCCCTATATTTATATGTATGTATATATATTTATATGTATGTGTATATATATATATATATATATCTATATGTATGTATATATATAAATTGATTTATTTTTTTTAATTTTTTTCAGGTGTTTTACCAGTCTTTATTGACTTTGAGGGCCCATACCTCAATAATTAGACAAATAAATGAAGTATTATCAAATAATGAAATATATGTAACCATTATTCAGAATCTTCATTAATTAATTAGATGGTGCAATGTGAGGACCCCTATTTACCTTCTGAATCTGAAGAAATCTATTATCGGATTGGAAGGTTCCATTTACGGTTCAGCAGACATGAGTTCTATTTGATCACGGGTGTAAGATTTGGGCCGGATCTTCGCCCGTCACATTGTACCATTCCGAATATTATAACAAGATTGTTTGATAACAATCTTTATAATATTAAAGTCGAGCATTCTAAAAGTAAATTGACCGACTTAAATTATAAAAATATATCAGACGATGATGCGGTGCGTGTCTGCCTCGTAATCATGCTCCATACGTTTTTTTCTGGGACGAAAGAAGAACCACAATATCCAACACTGGATTTTGCATCTGGTTGAAAATTTAGATTCATGGAACCAATACCCGTGAGGCTCATATATATGGCGTTTGACATATCAACAGTTGAAAAATGTTTTCGAGCGGCGCAAACACATAGATTGGCCGCCGAATAAGTACACATTATATGGGTTCATATATGCCTTCAAGGTCGGTTATAATTTTTTTTTAATAATATCTTATTTTCTGATTAATTTACATTTTCTCACCATCTTTTTTTTCGTAACCTACCAGATATGGATTTTGGAGACATTTCCCCGAGCCAACTTTTTTCTTTGTTATAGTCCTTCAATCCGAGGGCTATTGGATGGAAACGAAAGAAAATGATGAAATTGGAAGAGTGTTGTCAGTTCGTAACTATGGACAAGGTTTGGTTTCATTTATTATAAGTTTAAGATTTGTCATTTTTTTGTTATTTATGTTAAAAAATATTATATTGATTTATATATTTTAGAAATCATCTCGCCCCCTGACCTTGTTGGTGCCGACAAATTTGGAAGAGTCGGCCCAATGGTGGATCGAAAGCAGAGATTTTTTGGCCAATAACTATTATGGACAATCGGACCCCGATCAAGGGATGGTCACAAATCAAATGATGACGATGACATCCAACCATCGGCAACACGCCAATCATTTGCAGCGCACACTTCTCACAGACCATGGTATGAGCCACAACATCGCCATTCATCTGCGGCATATACTGTAACATCCGTCATTTTTGGAGCATCAGGTTAGCACCTTTAAAGGGGTTTCTATATTTAGAATTATATTTTATTAGGATCTAGTCATGTTGATTAGAATTCATCTGGCTTAGTTCCCAAAACATAGTTCAGAAAACTTTGTTTCGACGGGTAACTGATAAAGTTAACTTATGTAATGCCAAATATATTAAAAATGCTCCAATATAATAAAGTTGATATCATAAAGTCCAAATCAAAATATAAAAGTCTCATTTGAATGTCCAAATAATTTTACCAAAAAGGTGGAACTTTGATTTAACGATGATATTTTTGTCAATATTCGACAAATTGTCTTTTGTTATAATTTAAATGGGCTTTATTTTGTTTAAAGGAAAAATAAAAATTTTCTTTATGGACTTGGGCCTTAAGAGGCCAGTCCATTTCCTTTCTTTAAAACCCACATATAAATACCCCCACATTATTTGAAAACTCTCATTTTTTCATCCTCATTTTGCATAAACCTTTCCTCTCCTTAATCTCTCTCTCTAAACCGTACCCCTCCAACCGATTTCATCTTCAAGCATCATTAAAGAAATCTGTCAATCTTGAAGAATAAACAAGATTTCAAGCAAAAGGTAATAGTTTAGCTATCTTGCCTTTATATTATAACAAAGATTCTTATTTTCTACACCTACTTCTCGTTCTTTGTAATTAAATTTTCTGGAGAATTCAAAAGGGGAGATTTTACATCAAAGACAAGAAAATATTTTCGAAATGATGATAATCTATGATCCACGAATTTTGAACTCTAAGAAAATAGGAGGAAACCTCATTGCATGTGAAATTTAATCATGAAGAGATGTATTTTGAAAATTGACAGATTCTGTTAGCACTTGTGTCGACTGTATCTTTCAAAATAAAAGTCCAAATGTTCTGATTTTTCTTCTAAAACGTACTTTGATGAGTTATCTTTCTAATGCAACTGGTCTTACTCAAAAATATTACGTTTTGAGCCTTCAAGTTCTTAATACAAGATTATGGTGCAAAAAGAGCATTGCTGACATAATCTTGCATGCATCTTAAATCGGTCATATCTTCTTCACAACTCAATGGAATTGGGTGATTATTTTTCTGGAGGTTAGCCTTATGTGTTAGCTTTAAAATAAAGTTAAAATCATTGAAAAATGATGAGTTTAAACCCCCCAAATGACCGTCACTCGAAGAGTGTGCAATCTGTCTTAGGGACTGTGTCATTCAAGGTTGTAGAGTATTAATGAGTGCCTTAAACCCATCCAAAATTCTTGATATTTGGGAAAAAATCTGTTTAACTCATTATTATAGATGATATAAAAATTTGGACACAAAATGACTGTTGGAAGGTTCCTTTTGATAGTAAATTGTGAGACGAAAAAAAAAAATTCTAGAAACAGAAATTACATTCTGTTCAAATGTCAGCTTTTTGTGCAAAGGACTTTGATTTTTAAAATATATAATTTTTGGACTATGTTTAGAGCAAATAATATAAGTATCAACTTTAATTTATAAAAACTCGTTGGCATTACATAAGATGTAATTTGACTTTATCTTTATCGAGAACCCATAGGTGATCTAATTTCTGGATGTTGGACTGTTTAGGAAGGTTAGGGCGGACGTTTAGCGCTTCGAACGTCGTAAAGTTCTTGGATATTCATCAACAAACTTGTGAGTATTCACGGCCCCACTTTTAATGCTTTTGTTTATTTAAACTGTGGGAAAAGCATGAAGTTATGCAAACTATACTGTTTATTTGTTAAACTTGGACTAAAGAACTGTTTAGTCAAGATTTGTTTAAAACTGTTGGACTAAAGAACTGTTTAGTCAAGATTTGTTTAAAACTGTTGGACTAAAGAACTGTTTAGTCAAGATTTGTTTATGTCATGAAATATTGACGGTTTTGCACTATGATATAAATGTTAAATTGATGTACTTGAGAGTATGTTTCCAAATAAAGTCCCCGTCCGTAAACGTTACTTGTTAACTCGGGCATGTCCCCGGGCCGTGGTAATTGTGGATAGCTTCTATTGTGTTGACAGTCCCACCGAGAAAGGGGTGCACATTACCTATGTTTCTATTAGTCTAATCATGTGGAATTTGGACCACCGCTGAATTAGTATTACTACGAACAGTGGGACCTAAGTGAGTGAACGGGCTTCTTATGGTCGTTCGTAAAATAATAGGACACATTGGTCAGGAAAGGCTCAGTAGCGTCTCAAGTTTTTAAACCTCGTGGTAGATTTACATTTATTATGTGCAAAAGTTTATGTATAAGTTTGCAAGTAAATGATTTATGCATTGTAATGTTTTGTGCATATGAAAACCCGTGAACTCACCAACTCTTTGTAGTTGATGTTGTTTTATGTTCATGCTTTTCAGGATTTAAGTAAGAAATGAAGTTTTGGAGCATATTTGTGATGATACCGATTAAGTTCATTTTGAAGTTTTTGTAAATAAGTATTCTATTCCAACTTGGTTATGGATGTTAAATTCGAAATTTTTGTAAAACTTGAATGGTGTTATTTAATATCTGCTGTTGCGACTCGCTTACCTGTTACATCTCCTGTTTCCGCTTTAACGGGGTGTGACAGATTTGGTATCAGAGCATCATTTATAGAGAACACTGATTTTTCCTTAAAAACCATAAACTATAACCAAATATTTTCAAAACAGTTTTCTAGTGATTTAAATACATATTTATGCAAAGCGGGTCACRTTATTATATGTCAATTAAACAAAGCCTGATCACCTATGTTTAATTTACATATAATAGAGAACTTAATCGGTTGTATTAAAAATATGCTCCAAAAGAGAAATTGTTGTGAAAAGCATGATTGTGTGTGT